>NC_089752.1:65530319-65667819 GCF_040412425.1 Macrobrachium rosenbergii
TTAATTCTGAAAGAACTGGATCATATTTAGAAAGCAACTCAATGATGCAAATGAAATTTCCACGTTTCCTAACTTTCCTTTCATCCTCATCATAATCACCTTCATCTTCTGCTTGTGTTCCTTCTGTGTGTCCACGAAATGGCAAATTGCACATCGCTAATGTAAGAGTTACATTTAAATAATAATCTGTCCAAAACCTGACGCCAGTATTTTTTCTCCTTTTGAAGATTACCTTCAAGTGCTTCACTCAAAGTTCCATGCAAGCGCCATTGTTCATACACTAGGCATGAATTATAGTGAATTTGGGATGATTCGTGCCTCTTCATACCCTCACCTATGTGTTTCCAGTCACAATAGCCATCAATCCACGTATCTTGAAATCTACTCGCTCCTCGATTAGCAAACAACCAACATGTCTCACAATAAGCCTTATCAAGAACAACTGAATAGCATAACCACGACCTCTCAATTTTCACAGCTGATTTGGACACTGCATGATAATATTTTTCAGGGAAAGAGCGACCTTCTGCATCCTTTTTGAAAGGGCCATTAGGCTTGCAATGTCCATTTGTAATGATAAATCGTTTTGTTTGGTCCTTCAAGTTTTGTTCCATAAAATGTCCTCGGTCTGTAGGCCACAACGATGTTACTGTGTCAAATGAGAGCTCAGGCGCATGGTCTTTTGAGGTACTAGGTTTACACTCATCTTCACAGGTATTGCCTAATATAGTGTCGGAAACTGGGTCAGAATCAGGCTTGCCAACTTCGTCTAATTTCTTTACACCTGTATGAGTTGCTGTGTTTGTTTCAACTAAACTAGTACTAGTAGTAGGCATTTCCACACTAGTGACACTACTATTAGTATTTTCTCCAATAGCTTCACAACTGTCATTGTCCTTTGCATTTTCGTTAATCACTTCTACTGTTGGGGAAAAGAAACCACTAATTTTTGGAAGCTTTGATGCCTTAATTTCATTCTCTTTTTTCTTTTTCCGCTTTTCACTGCCACTAAGATGTTTTTTGGGAGGCATGATATATCCGATTCACTGTAAATAAAAACTATTATTAATTGAGAAAATTATACTCTGTCATCATCTGATATACAAAAATTCTATTGTTTTTTTGTTTGTATGGTGTCTTTACGTTGCATGGAATCAGTGGTTATTCAGCAACGGGACCAACGGCTTTACGTGACTTCCGAACCACGTCGAGAGTGAACTTGTAAGGTGTCAAAGAAACGAGCAGGTAAAAGTTACTGCTACTTTATTACAGATCCAGGCAGCTTATATAGCGGCCGACTGACGCCGCCCGCGAGACAATGGAATTGACTGTGACCTGAGGTCGAAACAATAAACAATAATATACAGTGAACGAGTACAAATTACAATACAAAACATACAGAGCTACAATATGGATACAGTCTTGATGCCTGTGAATGAAGAAACATGTGATACACAATGTGTGACATTTGTATAAATACGCATAAAGTAAAAATGATTAAAATGCGTGACCTGGCACGTTTTAGGCGTGACTAATTGAGCTTGAAGAAAATGGGAAGTCACCAAAGAAAACAAGCTCAGCGGAGACTTAATTAATGGCGCCGCCGAAACACTATCCTGGCGCCGATGTGGTGACTTTACAAATACTCCCCCCCCAAGACGAGGGACACGTCTGACTAATCCCTGTATCTGCTGGGACGCTGAAGGGTGCCGCGGCTCCTTGAAGATAACGGAGGGGCCTCCCGCCTGTGAGGCTGCTGGTTGGGCGGTCCCTTCTTGGGGCGGCCGCGCCTGCGGGGGTGAGGGCGTGCTGGAGTGCGGTTGGGCGGAAGGGGTGCTGCGTCGCTGCCGGGACTCTCCGACAGGAAGGCGGGCTTTAACCGGTCTATGGAAACCCAGTCGTCCTTGCCTGGGAGTGCCAGCTGAACGCCTTGCTGTTCCGTTCCAGCACGCGGAAGGGTCCCCTGTAGGGCTTAGTTAGTGGTGGACGGACAGCGTCGACTCTGACGAAGACGTGGGTGGCGGATGACAGCTGTGGCGGCATGAAGGTGGTTGCTTTGCCGATGTATGAGCGCCTGCAAGGCGAACTTGCCGCCACGTCGCGGAGCCTCTGCAGTGATGGGGAGTGGCGTTCATCCGTCACGAGCTCTCCCGGCACCACGAGGGGTTCCCCATAGGTTTGTTCAGCTGCGGATGGGGTGCCCTCGGCTCTGGGGCGGTCCTCAACCCGAGGAGGACCCACGGCAGCTGATGTTTCCAGTCCTCGGCGGTGCAGCGGGCCATGAGGGATGACTTTGGGGACCTATGGAACTGTTCGACCAGGCCGTTGGCCGCTGGGTTGTACGCTGTGGTGGTGTGGTGCGTGGTTCCCAGCAGTTGAGCCAGGGCAGACCACAACTCGGAGAGGAAAGCGGGGCCTGTCGGTTGTGATGTGGTCCGGGCGCCGGCGGCTAACCCAACTGGAGAGCAGGGCCTCGGCGCACGCCGCTGGCGGTGGCTTCTTGCATGGGTGTGGCCGGGCCACCTCGTCGAACGGTCTACCACCGTCAGGAGGTATCTGGATCCGCCTGATGGGGAAGGGCCCGACGACATCGATGTGGATGTGGCCGGCGGCGCCCTGGCTGTGGGAACTTCGCCTACCCCGACTGCGTGACGACGACCCACTTTACTGGTCTGGCACTGCAGGCACTGTTTTGCCCAGGCCGTGGCGTCCTTTTTGCACCCGTGCCAGACGAACTTTTTGAAAGCAGTTTGGCCGTGGTCCTGCCGGAGGGGTGTGAGAGGCCGTGAATTATGTCGAATACCTGGCGGCGGCGTGAGGCTGGAACCAAAGGGCGGGGCTGGCCTGTGCTGATGTCACAGAGCAGGCTGGGGCCTTTCGGGGCGAGGGTCACGTCCCGCCACTTGAGGGATGTGATGGCAGTGCGGTATGCTGGGGTTTCTGGGTCAGCGGCCTGTTCTCTGGCAAGGTCCTGGTAATCTACACCAAGCTGCACTGCGTTCAACTCGACTCTGGAGAGGGCGTCTGCTACGGGATTTTTCTTGCCGGGAGGTACCTGACGGAACAGGTAAATTCGGCTATGGCTGAGAGGTGGCGCTGCTGTCTGGAAGACCATGCGTCCCCTGCTTCGTGAAGGCGTGAACCAGTGGCTGGTGGTCTGTGAAGATTGTGAAGGGCGTCCCCTCCAGGAGGAACTTGAAGTGCCGAACTGCGCGTACATCGCGCAGAGTTCCCTGTCGAAGGTGCTGTAGCGGGTCTCTGCGGGACTGAACTTCTTGCTGAAGAAGGCGATGGGCTGGGGCGCCGTTGATGATTTGCTCCAGAACAGCACCGCAGGCGACGTTACTGGCGTCTGTCGTCAGCGGGAGGGAGCCTTGGGATCCTGGTGTGCCAAGGCGGTTGCTTTGGTGAGGCGGCCTTCGTCAGGGAAAAGGCCTGCTGCTGGCTGGGTCCCAAGACAGGGACTTCGGTTGACCTTTAGGACTTCCGTCAGGGGCCGTGGTGTGCGCGATCCCGGGGATGAACCGCCTGTAGAAGTTTACCATCCCAAGGAACTCCTGGACAGCCTTGATGGAGGTGGGTGTCGGGAACTTGGCTACGGCTGCCACTTTCGATGTAAGAGGGCGGACGCCTGTCGGAGACACCTCGTGACCCAGGAATTCTGCTTTCTGGACGCCGAAGGTACACTTGTCGAAAACGGACGACGCAGGCCGTTCTCTTGGAGGCGCTGGAGGACTGCTTTGATGTGTCTCTGGTGTTCGCTGTGAGACCTGGAAAATATGAGAATGTCGTCGACGTAGCAGACGCAGAATTTTAGGTCCCCAGGATGCTGTCCATGAGCCGCTGGAAGGTGGCCCCGGCGTTCCTCAGCCCGAAGGTGGAGAAGGCGAACACATAGGACCCGAAGGGCTTGATGATGGCTGTCTTTGGTATGTCCTCTGGCGCAACAGGTACCTGGAAATAAGATTTAAGAAGGTCCAATTTAGTGAATATTTTGGCCCCGTGAAAGGAGGCCGTGAGGTCTTGCATGTTGGGTAGAGGGTAGTGGTCGGGCTCTGTTGCAATGTTGAGCCGCCTGTAGTCGCCGCAGGGTCTCCAGGAGCCGTCCGGTTTCTGCACCATGTGGAGGGGGGAGGCCCATGGACTGGAGGCTTTCCTGCAGATGCCCATCTGTTCCATCTCCGCGAATGCTTTTTTCGCCTCCTGAAGGCGCTGAGGGGGAAGCCTGCGGAACTTCGCATGTCGGGGCCCTTTAGTCACTATATGGTGGTATATGCCATGCTTGGCTGGGGCCCCGGGGACTTGGCGGCTCGGGCTTAAATACCTCAGGGAACTCCGACAGTAGGTGTGCATACTGGTGGGGGCGATGGCGCTGATGGTGGGTCTGGGTCCCGCCGTTAACGGAGAGACCGGCAGGAGTCGGTATCGAGGGCGCGCTTGCGCCCCGCGTCGACTAGCAGGCCGAAGTGCGCCAGAAAATCGGCCCCAGGAGTGGGGTTCCTACATCCGCGACGATGAAGTCCCAGGAGTAACTCTGGCCAAGGATGGAGATCGACAGGAGCCTGGTGCCGTAGGAGAGGATGGGGGTTCGTTGGCGGCCGTCAGGAAGGCGGCCGGGTCTGGTGTCTGGTTGCGGTCCTCTGGATGCTGGGAAGACCGATTTAAAGGCTCCTGTGTCGACCAGCATCATCCTGCCGGAGACGGTGTCGCGGACGTAAAAACCTACTGTTTTGAGGCCCTGGGTTCTTCGGCTGCCATGGCGGCCTGTCCTGCTGGCCGCCGCCACCCGTTTTTGAACGGGTGAACGAGCAGGGCGGCAGGCAGTTTCGGGCGCCCTTTCCGAACCACTTGTGGTAGCGACAGAAGCCCGGGACCTCCATCTGCTGTGGTTCGGTGGACGTCTGTTGGCGATGGCGTTGACGGGCTGCTCTCGTCCTCTTCAGGCTGGACGGAGCTGACCGGCTGTGTGGCCGGTTTTAGCCGCTGTGAAGCCTTGACGGAGTCTGTGAGGTGTTGCGCCGTCTCTATGAGGTCCTCGACAGGCATGGTGTAGGGGTGAGCGATCTGGTTGCGTACCTCCGGGAGGAGTTGGCGAAGGTAGATTTCCGTGTGAAGCTTATCTCCTGCCGCTTCTTTGTGCCACCCAAGTCTGGTAGTGACAGGAGATCTACGACCATGCCCTGCGTCTCTTGAATTGAGGTCGTGGCGTGGGTTTATGGCAAGGTCGATAGCACGGGGCGGCCCGCTCGGCGATGGGCAGGAGCAAGCTTCGAGGAGGAACTTTTTGTGGTGCTGTATGTGAGGGTGTGTGTTTGGTACTCGCGAGATGAGTTTTCTGTACACGTCCTCCGGAAGGGCGTTGAGCACTGTGTCGGCCTGTAGGATTTCGTCCGTCAGGTCCGCGATTCTGAAGTGGCTCTCCACCCTGCGCAGCCACATCGATGGGTTCCCCTGCGTAAACGGCGGCAGCTTTACGGTGAGGGCGGCCCGCGATTGTGTTGCCCGGCCGTCGTGTGTTCGGGGCGCTGGTGTGGAGTTGCGGGAGGGCCTCGATGCGGGGAGCGGGCGCGGGTGTGATGGGAGGTAGGTAAACCTCCGAGTCCGCGGGGTCCGCGTTTACCTGCATGAAGGAGGGGATATCCACGTCCATGCTCGCTCCTTTGACCCCTTACTGGAGTGGGGTACTCGCGTCAGTACGCACTTTCGTGCGCCGTGTGGTTCCGCTAGTGACGCTGGTGGGGTACGCCGACGAGAGTCAGCACGCTCAAACGCTGGTTACAGCGCCGTGTTTAGGCCGCTAAGAGCGTTTTGGAGAAATCCTGGAGCCAAGACTAAGTCGCCATGTGAGTCCGCTAATGGCTCCGGGATACTCCGGGGTCACCACTGTAAGGTGTCAAAGAAACGAGCAGGTAAAAGTTACTGCTACTTTATTACAGATCCAGGCAGCTTATATAGCGGCCGACTGATGCCGGCCCGCGAGAGACAATGGAATTGACTGTGACCTGAGGTCGAAACAATAAACAATAATATACAGTGAACGAGTACAAATTACAATACAAAACATACAGAGCTACAATATGGATACAGTCTTGATGCCTGTGAATGAAGAAACATGTGATACACAATGTGTGACATTTGTATAAATACGCATAAAGTAAAAATGATTAAAATGCGTGACCTGGCACGTTTTAGGCGTGACTAATTGAGCTTGAAGAAAATGGGAAGTCACCAAAGAAAACAAGCTCAGCGGAGACTTAATTAATGGCGCCGCCGAAACACTATCCTGGCGCCGATGTGGTGACTTTACAAACTTCTATCACCAGAAATACACATCTCTCAGTCCTCAATGGAATGGCCGAGAATCGAATCTGCGACCACCGAGGTGGGACGCAAACACCATATCGACCACGCCACTGAGGCGCTATAAAAAAATTTCGATTGATATCATTGTGAAAATATTAATTACATCTTTCTTCAATGCATTGTTCTTTCTATTACATTATTTGTATTGTGAGTCAAACATTAAAATTAAGTTCACAATTCGTAATCAACATAATCTTTCATAAGGTGTAAGATAACTATCAGTTGTAGTCCACTTATAAAAGAATACAATGTAAAACAATCACGAAACGCGAAAAACTTCTCTCACTTTTTCCTTTAAATGATCAAAAGATACTGGCGGTCACAGGCGGTGACAACTGACAAGCTCTGGTAACTGGTGTACACGGAGGCCAGGACTTAGACAGGAACATAACGCTGCGTTCAAGCCAAGATCTCATACGGACCTGTAGTGTACGAACAGTAATACCCCCTATGACCTCCTAACCCATAACCCATAAAGGCCATCATATACATTAACAATATGTAATGTCTTCTCAGTTTCTGTTAATAATCATTTACCAGTATTATATTGAGGAATTTGAAATAATTTTTTTTTCTAAATCACTAAAATATAACAGTAAGCAGTAGCATATATTTTTTTCTTCTTCTTCTTTTTACGGCCATGGGCCCATATCCCTTGGGTCCCTTGGCTCCCTTTCTGTGACTCTACGTCCATGGGCCCCTTTAATCATTATAGGCCCTGGGCCCGTGGCAGTTTGCCACCTCTGCCACCCTATTGTTACGCCTCTGTATATATATATATATATATATATATATATATATATATATATATATATATATATATATATATATATATATATATATATATATATATATATATATATTTATATATATATATATATATATATATATATATATATATATATATATATATATATATATATATATATATATATATATATATATATATATATATATATATATATATATATTATATATATATATATATATATATATATATATATATATATATATATATATATATATATATATATATATATATATATATATAATCAGTAAGCTACTAAACGTCCTTTAATATCAATTTGCTCTACCTTGGAAATAATATATTTTCATATATGTTACAAAGGGGAATTTTTTTGTTGATAATAAGTTCGTCGTCCCGTGGGCTCGAACCAATGAAGGACAAGAACTCAGGACTACAGTGGATGCCTTAATCCACACGGCCAGCAAGTGAGGTATAAGTGGATATTGGCTCCATCTACAAATCCCCACGAACTCAGGTGTTTGTATTTAGAGACGATATCCACCCACCTCTGCCATGTTGACCGTGTGAGTGCGTTTGTCGCACGCAGCCATATTATGACTTTTTATCACATCACCATGATTCATATACAATCAGTAAGCTACAAACGTCCTTTAATATCCAATTCGCTCTACCTCGGAAATAATATATTTTCACATATGTTACCGAAGGGGAATTTTTTAGTTGATAATGAGTTCGTCGTCCTGTGGACTTGAACCAACGAAGGACAAGAACTCAGGACTACAGTGGACGCCTTAATCCACATGGCCAGCAAGTAGATGGGAGCCGATATCCACTTATACCTCACTTGCTGGCCATGTGGATTAAGGCGTCCACTGTAGTCCTGAGTTCTTGACCTTCGTTGGTTCGAGCCCACGGGACGATGAACTTATTATCAACTAAAAAATTCCCCTTCGGTAACATATATGAAAATATATTATTTCCGAGGTAGAGCGAATTGGATATTAAAGGACATTTGTAGCTTACTGATTGTATATGAATCACGGTGATGTGATAAAAAGTCATAATATGGGTGCGTGCGACAAACGCACTACACGGTCAACATGGCAGAGGTGGGTGGATATCGTCCCTAAATACAAACACCTGAGTTCGATGGGGATTTGTAGATGGGAGCCGATATCCACTTATACCTCACTTGCTGGCCATGTGGCTTAAGGCGTCCACAGTAGTCCTGAGTTCTTGTCCTTCATTGGTTCGAGCCCACGGGACGACGAACTTATTATCAACTAAAAAATTCCCCTTCGGTAACATATATGAAAATATATTATTTCCGAGGTAGAGCGAATTGGTATTAAAGGACGTTTGTAGCTTACTGATTGTATATGAATCACGGTGATGTGATAAAAGGTCATAATATGGCTGCGTGAGACAAACGCACTACACGGTCAACATGGCAGAGGTGGGTGGATATCGTCTCTAAATACAAACACCTGAGTTTCGACGGGGATTTCTAGTGGATTAAGGCGTCCACTGTAGTCCTGAGTTCTTGTCCTTCGTTGGTTCGAGCCCACGGGACGACGAACTTATTATCAACTAAAAAATTCCCCTTCGGTAACATATATGAAAATATATTATTTACGAGGTAGAGCGAATTGGATATTAAAGGACGTTTGTAGCTTACTGATTGTATATGAATCACGGTGATGTGATAAAAAAGTCATATTTATATATATATATATATATATATATATATATATATATGTGTGTGTGTGTGTGTATATATATATATATATATATATATATATATATATATATATATATATATATATATATATATATATATATATATATATATATACATAAAATTTTGCATATATGTGTGTATGCACTTGTAAGCAGTATATATATATATATATATATATATATATATATATATATATATATATATTATATATATATATATCACATCGCCGTGACATTTCATATAAAACCATTAAGCTAAATGTCGTTTAATATCCGGCTTGCGCTACTTCAGGAATATCACCAAAGGGGATTTGTAAGCGATAAATGATTTGGTACCTAATTGACTCTAACATACTACAGTACCCTCCAACGACTCCCAGTTGACATTCAAGACCATTAGGCAGAAAATGAATATTAAACAACATTTGTAGCTTAATGTTTGTATATAAAATGTCACGGTGATATGGTAAGCATTCATAGATAGCTACACACCAGTCAGCTGTCAAGTTGGGGATGTTTATGACGACTGTATGTACAAACTCCCGCACTCGACGGATATATGTTCTGTAGAATCGGCATTAATTCGTAACTCTTTTATGTACATATATATATATATATATATATATATATATATATATATATATATATATATACATATATATATGTATATATATATATATATATATATATATATATATATATATACTGTATATATATATGTGTGTGTGTGTAAGTATATATGTATATATATAATGTATATGTATATATATATATATATATATATATATATATATATATATATATATATATATATATATATATATATATATATATATATATATATATTATATATATACATATTCATGTGTGTATATATATTACACAAATATGTATATATATTATAGAGTATATATGTATGTATAATTATATATTATATATAAATATCTATATGTATTATATTTATAGTTACATACATGTTACTGGGAATAAGTGAAATCAGGGATTTTGAGAAATCCCCAGGGAATTTGTGAAATGACCAATTTGCTTGATCCCCGAGGGCTAGTACTAAACACAGCGAAACAGTTATTCATCTACACTGTTTTGCCATGTTTAGTACTAGCCCCTGGGAGGTCAAATGTCTTTTGCATGTTTAGTACTAGCCCCTGGGGGATCAAATGTACTTTGGGACATTTGATCGCTCAGGTGGTAGCACTAAACACTGCAAAATACATTTAACCCCCTGGGGATTAGTACTGAACACAGCGAAACAATTTAGATGAATCACTGTTTTGCTGTGTTTAGTACTAGCCCTCAGGGATCAAATGTTCCTAAGCGAGTTGCTTATTTCACAAATTCCCTGGGGATTTCGTGAAATCCCTGGATTTCAAATATTCCCTGTAACATACACATATATATGTTTATTTATTTATATACCTACAGACATAATAAATACATATAAATATATATATATATATATATATATATATATATATATATATATATATATGTTGATATTGTTACTTGCCAGCCATGGCCATACAATGGAATGCTATAAAATGGCTATGAGTAATACAAAAATATTGAGAAGAATGAAAAGAATGGGGAAAGTAACCTTAATTATTTCCCTTCATCAAATTTCTGCAAGTCATAATTATACTCGGTTAACAATTGAAACCATTTATTTAACAAATAATAACAATAGCTCACAAATTAATTATAACCATGGGTACACGTGGGTAATAATAGATAAGAGGATATAATTATTTAACAATGCTGCAATAGGTGAAATTCCTTGTCCCCTCGCACGTGGATGGGTCCAGGCGATTAACAATAGTGAGAGCTGAGATTTGTCCTATGGCACACACACACACAATAAAGGCATCCCTCTGAAATAGAGAGGTGTTGAATTAACTATAGGAATAGCATGCATTAAGGCCCTAACTATATACCATCGAGCTATCCTAACTCACTGGGATATCATGCCCAAATGCTTAAAGATTGCTCTAACCACTCGGGCGGACAAAGGATGGCACAGCCAGTCAAAAGACATATACATATATATGTTACTTCACTTTTCCTAAGTATGCAAACAATGGGTGGCAGTGGCTTGGAAGAGGGTCAACTAGGGAAAAAGGGGGTTTATGGGGATGAATGGAGAGAGAGAAGTACACATGGTGAATCATGGGATTTACTGGGAGGAGCTTTATTAAAAATGTCAAGAAATACTTCAGTAGGAGGAAAAACAGACCACCAATATACTTGAGTTCATCTTAGGCTTACTGAAGAAGTCCAAGGGAGTGATCTAGTAAGGCTATCCTGAAGTGAGACATGTGGCTGGAACCAAGGTGGTGGTCCTGTGAAATGTACAAGCGGGAAATGGGCATCCGCTCTCAACAATAGCCGAATAGGAGTCAGGACGAATTTGGGCGCTGAACTGCAAGGCTGGACTGCCTTAGGGCCCAACATGGCCGCTGTTCCAGGTGGGTTCTGCAATCCTTGCAGCGCTCTCCCTCTCTTGGCTACCTAGAACGACAAGGCATTTCGGCGGCAGAAGAAAAGGTACAGGGGGATACAATAAGAGGATTATGCTATGTGGTCAGCCATTTGCACTACGTTTGCATGGAGGCAGCCATCTTATGAGCAAGGGTTAAGCCCTGCTCATAAGATAGCCCTTCATTTTGGTGGACATTTCATCCTTAATAGGATGGAAGGTCTGCAAGAACAGGATTAACCTGAGTGAATGTAATTACTCTAAATTAAGGGAAGGTTTTGGCTGGCTGACCATCTAAGCATACTCTCGTACATAAAGTAAAAAGGTCACAAAGTTGAACTAACAGAATTCCACACAGACTCAAGCTAAGGCAGCACTATCAAAGTGATAAACCAGCTCACATGCAAATGATATATCCCTAAGATAAATGAACATGTTAAATATAAGTGGGAATGTTGAGCTGCATCCCAAAAATTTAGTAATAATAATAAAAATAAGGTTAAATATAATACAACTGGGTATCGAAATTGAATATTTCATAAGTCAGCAGATAAAACACTTCAAACTTGGGCATGCTGGAATGCAACAAAATACACATGTAGCTAGGATATGTCCTCCACTGTGTGCTAGAGAACAGACTTAAATCTCAAAGGTATGAACATTACATATTTCATACATACAAATCCTGGTTAGACTACAGGTTAGGAGAAAATGTAGGCATCCTTCTCTGGGCAAGGTGCCAGAATTGCTCTAGTAAGATAGGAAATATATATATTATATATATATATATATATTATATATATATATATATATATATATATATATATATATATATATATATATGTATGTATGTATGTATGTATGTATGTATGTATGTATGTATGTATGTATGTATGTATGTATGTATGTATGTATGTATGTATATATATATATATATATATATATATATATATATATATATATATATATATATATATATATATATAAGGACACAAGTGCCATGAGAGCTCAGTGGCTCTGCTAACTACCTGGACCTTCTATGCCCCTTATTCCTCTTTCTTCTTTGTTTCTTCCACCTTTTAGGCTGAGATCTCCTAGCTGGGGCCTGGTCACGCGGCTCCAGAGGAAGCTGAGAGGACCTTTGGGCCAGGATTAGGCCGACAATACAACTACCCTCAGGACCTAGACCTGGATTGACTGTGGGTGTTACATCAACTGGCAAAACAGGCACTGAGTTGGCTACTGCCTCGGCTGCTGCGTCAACCTGGGCAGTGCTGGTTCTAGCTAATTCTGCTAGCTTTTGTTGCATGGCCTCCACATCAGTGACCAGCTAGAACAGGACTTCTTGGAAATGGTCGTCCACCAGAGTCTTGTCTGCTGGGGATGGTGATGAAAAAGAAGAGGTGGCTGTGGGTGCGAGAGGTTCGCAGGTTACAAGGACCAATTCAAGCATGGGTTGTGAGGCTGCGCCTGGGGATGAGCTTCCACTGTGATCAGGGGAATCCATAAAAGACCCTACAGAACCTCGGGCTGGCTCTCAGCTGGACACTGGTAGCAGGGCCAGACAGGTAGATGAGAGGGGGGACCAGATTGGGATCTCCTGAAGGGAGATCGGCAGTGTGTACTGGCCCTGGCACTAAGGCAGGATCAAACACAGGATTTGGATAAGAGTTGTCAGCGGCCTCGGGGCCAAGAGTACCGGATGTCCAACTTTGTACGTCTTGCAAAGAACCAGGATCTTGCTCTGGTGTGGGCTCAGTGACCAGACTGGGCAGAGACTACACTGGCCAAGAACAGGCACTGGCCATGGCTCAACAGCAGGGCTGGAGTGATCATCAGCGCCTGACGGAGACTCGGAAGGGGCAGGAACCATGGAAGACCCGGGAAGGGGGCTCAGGAGAGAGATCCTGTCCTAGGAGGAGGCCATAGCCTCCAGGAATCTTATTGGCTACTCCAAGTGTACAAATCCTACTTTTGCGGGACCTAGTGACCCTCAGTTGGACTGTCAGGAGTGTCAGCCTTGAATTAGTAATGCCTATAATAGTTACAGGTTTGTTATCTTCAATGATGACCTCATTAGGTACCTTGTCTCACCTTATAAGGGAGATTTGAGCATCAGTGCCCCTAAACCCAGAGACCTGTTGAGAACGATAATGACCTTGAGGAGGTGCAACAAAAATAGGCTCTTCAGCTGGGGGTTCTAATGAGGATAATGAGTGGCCGCCAAAGCAATGACGATGGCAGATTTCCTTCCAGGACAATACTTGAAATTTGGGGAATGCCCGTACTGCTTACAAGTGTGATAATAAACTTTGCTATAATCTCTACAAGGAGTGGTTACGGTCTGGGTAAGCTGGGAGTTCTGGTTAGAGGGGGCTTTGATATGGCTCCTTCTTTAGCTTTACACTGGGCTTCCACATGCCCTATTTTCTTTGAATAGTTACATACAGGTGGATTTGAGAGGTGCCTATTCTTCAGTCAGACAGACAAGGCAGTGGAGTCAGAAGGAACTATGCACCTATGGGAGGTGCTGGAGGATGGGTGGTACGTCTCGTAATCATCAGCCAGGCGGCAGTAGTCGGTGAATAATCTTGGCTGTTTCTCTTTAATGTATAGAGCGAAGGGACCGGGGCATAATGGAGGAAGACTTTGAGTTGGAGCCAATTTAATAAGTCCTCAAACTCCTTGCATTCCAAGGCTTCAATCCACCGCCACAAGGCATGAGACTTTTTGTAGCACCAGTCAGGCCAAGTTTGGCCGACCTCCTTGGGAAGGCCTCACCATCTTTGTCTCCAACGCTCAGGTGTAATCTGATATGTCATTGCTACAGCCTTCCTGACTGCCTCAAGGTTTCCGCGGTTGCCATTCTACAATGAGTTGAGGGCGTCCCATCCCTTGCCAACCATGTGTCTTGTGATGATCATGGCCTTCTCGGTATTGGTAGGCTTGTACTCATATAAGAGAGTTTTGACGTACTCCAGCCACTCATCTGGCTTGGAGTCATTCCTGGGAGGTGTAAGGCCATTTATGTTTGATATAATGGAAGGAGCGGAGGCCAGCAGTGGAGTTCAGCTCGGTGTTGGGCCAGTGCCATGGCATTGTCCTGCTTGGATTTTTTGAGCTCGAGTTCCTTCTCCTTTAAGGCTATCTCCGTCTCCCTTAGGGCTAGTTCATGCTGTGGCTGCTTCTCTGCCTCTTGTCACTCCTTTTCTTTCTCTTGGGCCAAAGCTAGCTCATGCTGTCTTTGCTTTTCTTTCTCTTGCCACTCCTCTTCCCTTTCCTTTCTCTCTTGATGCTCCCTTTCTTTCTTGACACTCCCTTTCCTCCCTCTCTGCTCTCTCCTTTCTGGCAACAGCAACCTGCTCTTGGACCCACTGGGTCATCTCTGTCCCCTTCAGGGCCATACCTTTCCCTTTGTCAGTGAAGGTTTTATACTCCTTAGCTGACATGTTGCTAATGCTTAGAGCAGGGTCTGACTTCCCCCAGAAATGTTCAAACTCTAAGGATAGCCACACAAGAAATGGCGTGGAAAAATGAAATGGCACTCTGAACTGGTTAGAGCTTATACAAAATAAGGAAGTGAGCCAGTCTGGGATACACTTGTAAAATGGAGAGCACCTCTGAGGCGACTCTAAATGGCAGTGTACCTTGACAGACTACACTGGAATAGAAGTGTCCCTGTAATAAGGGTAATACTGGCACTGTTGTGTCAAGTGGTTCCAAAGAACTAAGTATGTGGCGCTCCATGGGATTGGCACGCAGGTGCAGATGACACTAAAGGTACAAATTGGTTATGGATAACATGCACATGGACAGCACCGTCTATAGTGTAGAGGCTATGGATTCTGCAGAATGGAGATATTACACACTATGGGAGTAGCACACAGGTTGGGAGAGTTCCTAGGAACTAAATCTATGAAGTTTAGCTCGTAGGTGCAGAATGGCATGCAGTGCAAGCTTTGTATGGGAACACAAGGTGAGTTAAGGCACAAAACGTGCGGCTTATTCACAAGGAACAGGTAGCTATTACTAAGAACAGTAGGTAAGGCTTAACTTGACTACGGACACAGTGGTAACATGTGGAGCAGAGGTGTTGTTCAATAAGTGCAGAATGAAAATAATCAAATTTACATTCAGTTAAACAATAGGCGCCACAAGGGTGTGCTGTACTAGTAGTACACAAAGTAAAAGGGGTACATATGTGCAAATTTTAGTTACAAATAAGTGTGTAAGGGCACAGGCATGTAATAGCACTTAAGTGCAATTTGTTTAAGAAGTACAAGGCAGTTAATGGTTTTGCAGAATGCAAGATTGAAATGTATAAGCAGGAAGTAGGAGCCTAGAAAATTGGTTGGCTGCACTTTTAAATTGGTATGTTAGCAACAGAGGCAGGTGGGCTAAGCAATTAGTCTTAGAATATGAAATTCTGTATAGGACTACTTATTGTGGTATGGAATCAACATAACGCCAATGTCCCACTGATAGGCTAAATAATCTAGCAGTTTTGGAAATTTCAGAAACAGAAATCCTATCCTCTTTCTCTCTCTCGAGGACGAACGATTTTAATATAATCCGACAATAAACATTCCCTAGCCGATTGTATATGCCTATACCACTAAACTGAAAGAAAAACACAAGTACCATGCATAAATTTACGTCATCTAACTCCTAGCACTAAGGAGAATTTTGTCTTCAAGGCCAAAGTTCGTGAAAACGGTTTTGTTATGAATCTTGTTTTGCGTTGCTATGAAATAATGCCCGTCCGAATGCTCAACCGTAGCAAATAAATGCTAACTTTGCAAGCATGCGCCCTATTTAAAGTTGTAGCATGAGACACGTGGTTCGGCGAAATTCTGAAATTTCATTGCTGAAATTGCGTAGGGCTCGGACACAAAATATAGCTCTAGCCGTTGGCTTTTACCGACCGAACACGGGCTAAAACAGGTTTGCCCTTTGTTTTTGTGAACACGTGCATGGCTAAAATGGGCTAACTTTCCTAAATCGCGTAGTGAAATAGATTTGACTTTACGAATCAAAGTAGAGCATGCAATAATTGCAAAAAGAACACTTTAGACACTGTAAATAAGTGCAAGATCTTTAAAATTCCTATCGCTACGACGTGCTAAGGTTTGCTAAATTGCTAGCTAGAACAGCGTGGATTTTAAGAGTGCTTATCACCTGTGAAGTTGTATTCTCTGCTTGTTTTTTAAGTTTTTAATTTATGTACGCATTTTTACTTTAATGGTATTGGTTACATACATGACCATAAATTACTCAACCTAAGTTCATTGACCCAAATAGTATCATTTTCAGTTATTTTAGTTATACACTAGGCTAAAGAGTTTCTTTTAGCACTAGGCTTAGATTTTTGTTTACCTAATTTTAGACCTAAATACAGTGATTTTTTCCTCTCGTTTGAAGTGTTTTTCCATAATATTCGGTTGCTACCTTCTCATATTAATCTTGAAAAAGCACGTCAGTCCATACAGAACTTGGCTCATAAAACTTTCTCCAGTCTAAAAACTAGAAATTGGCTTCCGTTTTTCCAGTAGCCTATAAAGATTTTCAAATTTTGAAGAAACTTGCTAACAGAAGCGACCTCATAATTTGCCGAACAGATAAAGGTAAAGGTGTAGTTCTACTGAACCGCATTGATGACATTGAAAAGATTAATAGTATTTTGTCCGACCCAAGTAAATTCTCCAAAGTAGGTGCTCCTGAATTTAGTACAATTTTCAAAATTGAAGATAAAATAAATCGTACCCTGAGGCAGCTTAAAGATGGCTCTGCTATTTCTGAAAACACCTATAATTCCCTTTTCAGTTCAGGATTTTTTGCTACTTTATGTGGACTCCGTAAAGTTCACAAGGATGACATTCCCCTTCAGCCAATTATACTTGCCACTTACAACTCACCTAATTTTGAAATAGCTAAGCACCTTGTTCCCCTTCTCAGTCATATCACGAGTAACCATTTCACCCTGCAAAATTATTCTTCTTTTGTCCCTGATATTCTTGAGCAAAATTCACATACATTTATGGTTAGTTTTGATGTTCAGTCCCTGTTTACTAATGTCCCTGTTTTTGAAGCCATTGATATTATCCTCGGAAAATTATTCTCTGCCCAGAATACCATTTATCATGGTTCATAAGAAATAATTTCAATAAACTCTTGGAACTTTCAGTCATAGATACACATTTTATTTTTAATGGTTTTTATTTTTAATGGGAAAGTTGTAAGGGCATCAAATCGCCTCTCCTTTCTTGTGTTTCTCTCTTCATACGTACATTAATCACGTCATATATGTTACTTGTTGAAATTTCAGATTCTTTATGTATCTCATTGTATGCATCATTGTATGGCCTGTCCGTCGACATATATACTTGCCTTTTACATGTTCTGTAATGCACTATATATGTCTTTTTATGCTTGTTAACAAACACAACCTTCGTCTGGATGCAGTGGGGGGCCTCAGGTCGCCCGCTACCTTTCCATCCGCTTTTTGTATTATAAACACCTGTCGAGAATAATAAAGAATCAGTCTTTCACTTCTGGCATTTCTTGAACCTCACACTGGTGACCCCGGAAAAGGGACAGGTAACGCGGTTTTCACCCAGCCATTAACGGGCTAAATACGGCCACAGCCTACCACCAGAGAGCCTCTAGCGGACTAACTACAACGCAGAGTTTAGGCCTCTGGTAGCCCCCTCCCTGGCGGAAACCATGCCATTAATGGACTAAATGTGGCTTACCAAAAAAGGGACATTTTGGCACTTCGTTCGACCACCCAAACAATCAGCACCATTAACGGACTCAATACAGCGCATTTTCCCACGTTTTGGTGCGTGAGTAGCAAAGATGTCAGAAGCTGAACCTCAATGTGAACCCGCGAGCATCGTCTGTACGCCCCTCTCGCCAGCAAAGCCAGGCGCAGTCAAACTTCCCCCGTTTTCGTGGCAGAACACAGCATCATGGTTCCTGCGCGCAGAAGCGCGCTTTCGTGTAGCACACATCTCAGATGATGCTATCAAATCCGACATCACCATGACGGCGCTCCCAGAAGGGGTGTTCAACAGAATCTCCCCCTGGCTCGACGCGCAACCGGACAAGGTCACGTACGTGGCCTTGAAAGATAAACTGATGCAATCTTACGCCATGCCCGTGACCAAGAGAGCACAGCGCGCACTCGACCTGTTATCTCAGCCCCTAGGAAAAGCATCACCCAGGGAAACCTGGCATGAACTACGGGGGTTGGTAACACTGCCAGGCCGTGACGAAAACGGGAGAAGAATGATAGATTTAACAATAGCAATCTTCCTTCAGCGCCTCCCGCAGGAAGTTAGGCGCCAGATAAGGGATGCAGACACCCTCGACATGGATGCTCTCGTCGATGACACCCAGAAACTATACAAGGCCACCAAGGCCTCGAAAAATGCCGCTGCCCTCACAGCTGCCGCCCTGGGAACCTGCAGCCTGACAGAGGAGAATGACGACAACGATGGAGACATCAACACCGTTTACAGAAAGAAGACACCACTCAGGGAACACACGACATGGTCAAACCTGGCGTGTTGCTTCTTCCACTGAAAGTTTGGAACCAACGCCAGAAACTGCAGGCCTCCCTGTTCCTTCACAAAATACAACTAAAGCGGCCACAAGTAACAGCTGTGGCCGCAAAATCCAACTCCCCCCGGCCAGCAGGTCTCTTCATCAGAGACGAAATTTCCAAACAGCGCCTGCTGGTAGATACGGGGACAATGCAGTCGGTCTTCCCACCATCCCGGTAAAGTTTAAAAAAAATACCTGACTCAACACCCGCCCTCTTAGCAGCAAACGGAACTCCCATCCGCACATATGGCACAACAACCCAGACTATCTCAATTCTGGGATGCAGATACCACTAGCCTTTCGTCATCGCGGGTGTAAAGTTCCCCCTGCTGGGAGCAGATTTCCTAGGACACCATGGACTTCTAGTCGATGTCGCAAGGCAACGCCTCCTTGACACAGGAACCTGCCACTCCCGTCAGCTCTTCACCAAGCCTGGAATGCCACAGCCCCCAACGGCTATACGTCCCTCCTACAGGAGTTCCCGGACATTTTCAAACCAGAGCTATGCCAGTCACCTGGGGCTTCAGCAAAGCATGGCATCTTCCATCGCATCACTACGACGGACCCACCAACCCATGCCAAGTTCCGACGGCTGTCCCCACAGAAGTTACAAGACGCCAAACGGGCCTTCACAGAGATGGAATGGATGGGTGTCTGTAAAAAAAGCATCAAGCCCGTGGGCTTCTCCCCTCCACACGGTAAAGAAATCCGATGGTTCATGGAGGCCCTGTGGGGACTATCGGAGTTTGAATTTACTGACAACACCAGACCACTACCCCCTCCCTAACATGCAAGACCTGACAGGCGCCCTCCACGGAGCGAAGATTTTCTCCAAGATGGACCTACTGAAGTCATACTTCCAAGTCCCTGTGCATCCTGACGACGTCCCAAAGACCACTATCATCACGCCCTTTGGGAGCTACACATTTTCCTATTCCACCTTCAGTCTCAGGAATGCAGGTGCCACATTCCAGTGCCTGACGGACACCATCTTGGGGGATCTGCCTTTCTGCATCTGCTACATTGACGACATCCTCATCTTCTCCAGGTCCCCAGAGGAACACCTTCACCACGTCCGCGCCATCCTGAAACGACTGCAGGACAGTGGACTAGTTGTCAGGTTCGACAAGTGCATTTTTGTGAAAGAAAAGTAGACTTCCTCGGCCATGAGATTTCCTCAGCAGGAGTGCGCCCCACGGCCTCTAAAATAAAAGCCATAGAGAACTTCCCGAAACCACAAACCATCAGGGCCCTTCAGGAATTTCTCGGGATGATAAACTACTACCATCGTTTCATCCCAGACGTCATGTGCACTATGTACCCCTTGACATCAATCCTGAAGGGCAAACCAAAAACACTGACATGGGAGGCTCCACAGCAGCAGGCATTCATTGCAACAAAGAGAGCCCTTTCCAGTGCCACTACCTTAACTCACCACAACCCCATTGCTGCCCTCAGGTTGACAACAGACAGCAGCAACATCGCCTGTGGCGCAGTACTCGAGCAGCTTGTGAACGGCACCCCCCCAGCCTTTGGCCTTCTTCAGCCACTAGTTTTCGCCAGCAGAGGCCCGCTACAGCACCTTCGACAGAGAGTTGCTGCCAATCTACCAGGCCATGAGACACTTCAAGTACCTGCTGGAGGGGACCGAATTCACAATCCTGACAGATTGCCAACCCTTGGTGCACGCATTTGCAAAGCCGGGAGATGCGTGGTCTGCAAGGCAACAGCGGCACCTGACCGCCATCTCTGAATTTGGGTGCGCCATCAAATACGTCCCTGGCAGGAAAAACCCCGGTGGTTGACGCTCTGTCAGGGGTAGAAATCAATTCCCTTCACTTTGGCATCGACTACGAAGACCTGGCAAGAGAACAAGCAGCAGACCCAGAGACAGCAGACTACAGGACGGCAGTGATAGCTCTTACGTGGGAAGACGTGCCCTTAGCAAGCTCAAACACAACTTTCCTTTGCGACACCAGCACAGGCCGCCCACGCCCCCTAGTACCCACTTCAAGGAGAAGGCAGGTGTTCGACATAGTCCACTGTCCCTCCCATCCATCAGGGCACACAACGGCGCGCCTCATGACTAACAAGTTCGTCTGGCATGGCATCAACAAGGACGTTTGCTAGTGGGCAAGGAGCTGCATCCCATGCCAGGCGAGCAAAACGTCCCGGCACACGGAGTCCAGGGTTGGCGACTGTCCCCAGCCTCGTCAGCGTTTCAGCCACATCCACATCGATGTCGTCGGGCCCCTTCCGCAATCGGGAGGAGCCAGATACCTCCTTACAATCATAGACCGCTCCACCCGCTGGCCTGAGGCAACCCTCATGGAGGAGGCATCAACGGTGTCATGTGCAGAGGCCCTCCTCTCCAGTTGGATCAGCCATTTTGGAGTGCCAGACAGCATCACTATGGACAGGGTTCCAGCCTTCCTGTCAGAGCTCTGGGTCTCCTTGGGACACCTGATGGGTACAACTCTACACAGCACAATGGCCTATAACCCTGCAGCAAACGGCATGGTCGAGAGGGCGCACTGCTCTCCTAATTAAGGCAGCTCTCATGGCATGCTGCACCAACAAGAGGTGGAAGGAACAGCTGCCCTGGGTCCTGCTGGGTCTCCACACCGCACCAAAGGCAAATGGCGATGCCTCCCCTACTGAGAAAGTCTACGGGGAGACACTGGCCATCCCCGGAGAATTCTTCCCGCCGTTGGCTGACGGCGCCGACACACCCCTCCTGAGGTTGAGGAACTTGCACAGAAGTTCACGCCCTGCCATAGGACCTTCACCAACAGAATCATCACCTACAGCCCACCCACCTTACACTCCTGCGCCTACATCTTCGTCAGGGTGGACGCCCGTTGGCCACCCTTAACCAGGCCCTACAGGGGGCCTCACCGAGTCATCAGGCAGGCCGCCAAGGCATACCTCCTTGACATCTACAGGCGGGAAGACTGGATCACCATCGACAGGCTGAAGCCAGCATTCCTGTTCCACAGCGAAGTACGCGAGGAAGAAGGCAGGCGTCCCAGAGTTCGGCCTCAGTACCTCCCTGCAGACATACCTGCTTCCCCACCAAAGCGGGGTCCTGGGGCTGCCCAGGAAACACATCAAGCCAACCCCAGATGTTGGTTCCACCCCATGCCCACAGTTCTCCAGGAACAGGGACCCGCTCCGACTGCCTCAGCATCTGCATGATTAATGTTGCTTTCATCCAATAACTGCTCCTCTAATCATTGTCTTGAGGAGGGGGGAGTATTTGTAAGGGCGTCAAATCACCTCTCCTTTCTTGTGTTTCGCTCTTCATACGTACATTAATCACATCATAATGTTACTTGTCGATATTTCAGATTTCAGATGTATCTCATTGTATGCATCATTGTACGGCCTGTCCGCCAATATATACACTTGCTTTTTACATGTTCTGTTCGCATTATTTATGTCTTCTTATGCCTGTTAACAAACACAACCTTCGTATGGACACAGCAGGGGGCCTCAGGTCACCTGCTAAAGTTAAGTATACCTTAGTTTTACCAGACCACTGAGCTGATTAACAGCTCTCCTAGGACTGGCCCGAAGGATTAGACTTATTTTACGTGGCTAAGAACCAATTGGGTCAGTCTTTCACTTCTGACATTTCTTGAACCTCACAAAGTCTCTAAGCAAATAGATCGCATGGCTATGGGCTCCCCTTAGGACCTTCTTTCTCTAATATTTTTATGAGTCGTGTAGAAGAACAACTCTTAAATAGTGCGCAAATACTTTTAACCCCATATTTTATAGACGCTATGTAGATGACATGTTTTTACTTTTTAATGAAGAATGTCATGCCCAGGTGTTTTTAGATTTTATCTAGTCTTCTCATCCTAATATTACGTTTACCATGGAAAAAGAATGTAATGGCAGCATTTCCTTTTTAGATATTTTGGTCTCTCGTTCTGAGGGAAATTTGTAACTGACCTATTTAAAAAGAAGACATTTACCAGCCTTGGACTGAACTTTTTTAGTTATTGTCCCCTTGTTTTCAAGGCTGGTTAATTCTTGTAGAACTCTTATCCATAGAGCCCTTTCGCTTTGTTCTAACTGGATTAACTTTCACTTGGAAGTTAGGTTTTTAGACACGTATTTTCAGAGTAACATGTTCAATAAAATCTTTAAAGAATTTTTAGACTATTTTAAAGCCAAAAACTGTAGTTTGCCCCGTACCCAAAAAGATAATTTGTTTCTCTACCCTTCACAAATAATTCTGTCTGAATCAAACGTAAATTATTAGTCACTCTTGAGCCATCTGTATCCATATGTGGACTTCAGATTTACTTTTAAAAACCTTCATACGATTGGAAGACTGTCGCTGTAAAGATACCCTCCTGGAGTTGATTCATAGCTGCATAGTTTACAAGTTTAATTACCCTAAGCGCTTACTTAAGGTACGCATCGACTCTTGTAGGGATGTCAGCCATTATACAGGTTCAGTTTTAAGCAAAAAAAGAAAATTGTACCATTAGACTTCATGCCATATCCTGCCTCCATCACATAAAATATAATGATTTTCAGATATTCGGACAAGCAAAAAACAGCCATTTGCTTCCCTTGTTAGAATCCCTTCATATTTAAACAATACTCAACAATGCTCAATAGCCAAATCACCCCAGTTCCATTGTTCATTGCATAACTTTTTAAACCCTCACCACTTCACCCTCCTCCATTTGCTGTCTTCTAGCTTGCCCAGAAGTCATTTAACTACGACATGAACAGCAGGTTCTCCATTTTTTTACTACATTATCATTATTATTATTTTGAATATTCATTTGTTTTTTTATATATCTGCTCAGTGATTTTATTTGACGTTTTCTGCATAGTACGTAATCGCTTCTTACTTCTCATAGCTCCTTTGTCAGTTTTGATTTGCAGTTAACTTTCATCTTTATGTTTCCTTTTTTACTTGATTTTATTGTGTATTTTAAAGTACTGTCAGTCATAGCTGTTTTTATACTTTTTGCTTTAGTCAATCAGTATGGTTTTCTGACTGTTTCTTTGTATTTTTTGTCTTCATAGATAAGTGGCCCTGATGATGGGAAAGGTTACGTAGGCTATTCCCGAAAGCTCGGCTGTGCCTCTGTTACATTCTAAGAAGTAATAATATCTGCAATATGACCACGTCTTCTGGCTATCCTGTTCCTCCTTAAATTGAAGTTTTCTAGAAATGACAACATAACCAGTTATATATATATATATATATATATATATATATATATATATATATATATATATATATATATATATATATATATATATATATATATATATATATATATACATATATATATATATATACACATACATATATACATGTAATGTCTGCTTTATTTGTTGCTCATTACCAATGTAAAGAGGCTTATTTATCATTGTTATCTTTGTAATGTTTGTTATAGTAACGTTTTGTTGCTTCTTCTTATTTGAATTAGTTTTATATTTCCTTTATAGTTGCTTTATCGTTTTTGGCTTTGTTTGTTGTTAGTTGTTAGAGTCTCAGGAGGCTTAGGAAGACACAGTGCAGTTTTCTTACTTCATAACACACTAGTAAAATAATTCAATATATATACAAGTTAAGTAGTATGACTACGAATCAAAGTATGAGCCTTTCTTAAATCTTCTTAACCCACAACTGTTGAGGCTCTCGACCTCACTCCGCTAAAGCTCTCAGATATTCTCTATCTCCTTCTCTCCCTTCAAGCTTGCTTTCTCGAAGGTTCTTCAAAGGAAATGTCCATCCCACCAGTAGGCGGACAATTGCTTCTGTTCCGCCTACTAAATTCACTAATGATAAAATTGGGGAGACAGTTTCCTTATAGTAGAAATATTCATCAATATAGTTCAGATTTTCAAGTTCCTTTAATTCTAACTGAGACAACTTAAATTCATTTATTTTATATGAGTAATTTTTATATGGCACATTTTTGTTGAATTTATGTGTTGTGAAAAGATGGGGTTCATAATATACCATTTCTAAGCTTTATTTCTGTACTAATGTTGTGACATTTAATTTTAGCTACAACAGTATTTAGTGAAAATACACAAATTTCTTGATCAGTTACCAGTGCTTCAAAAGGTTTATCATAGTTTGTGGTACATACATCCTTTTCTTGAATACAGGGATAAGTATTAGTATTCTTATACAGGTTATCAAAATTGCATATATATTCCTGTTCTTTTAATAGAATACTCTCATTAAATTGTTTATCAGTGAAGAATGGTAATAGTAGAGCGTGTTCTTCTAATGCAAAATGCCTGATTGTTCCCTTTTTAATGATTGTTTATTAATTATCATAGGAAATGGGTACACAGTGATTAATGTGTTTGTGATCCTAGTATTGAAAGGCACAACTAAAATAATTTTATCATAAAGCACAAGTGGCTGAAAGTGTTTTTCCATGATGCAAAACTTAATATCTTCTAATTCTTTAGGAGTGATTAGTGTTGGGCTCAAAGTGCAAGCAAAATGGCATTTAATGTGTTTTTATGTTCCTGTAATATCACTTCACTTTCTAGAGCAAATGTATTTAAAAACTATATGTTTTCCAACTTATTCAGTTCTTTTGTTACATTCTGATTGACTTGATTTATGAAAATTTTCAGTTTTTCTATTTGTTCTGCATTTTGATTGTGTGAGATAATCACCTTATTTATCACTGTGCCTCTTGAATTCTGCATATTACAACAGTATTCTAAAAATCATAAAAACTTTATACACAAATACACAACAGTATTCAAAAAATATATCAAAAGAATATTATGGTATTAAAGATTCCTATCTATCAAACATCAAAAAAATATAACAAGATAAAAAAAATAATTGTAGATAGAATTGTAAAAGTTTTATACCTTCTAAGAGAGAGAACAACAAAAAGAAAATTTTTTTTTATACACTTACAGAGAGAGAATAATTAAAGTAACTTTCCAATCACGACTTACTTATTTCTGTTGTGGTTTGGTTTTAACTGTTGTTTGCTACCACTGTTTCTCTTTAACTATTTCACTTTTCCTTTCGCGACCAACACTGTAGTTTGCTGTAGACACACAGGATACGACTTCTCAATGCACAGGCGTCGTTGCTGCTGTCGCCAAATATTCTACGGTGTTATGCCTTTTCACGGTGACTGGTATGCTTGCGTTGTTTTCGTTGTTCACTCATTGTTCAATTGTTGTTTTATCTTCGGGGAATAATGTTTCTCAGTTGTGGGTTTTCTGAGCGGTAATGTTAATGATTATTATTTCACTTCATTCTGTTTTGGCCGTTGACATTTGTAGCAGGAATGTTTTTGTCGATGTTATGATTCACTTTGCCATCTGTGATTAAATTCTTGAGTTCTGCTTGTCGATTTGTATTGCCATTGTTATGGAGTTCTTGTATGTGTTCTTGTTCATTCTTCACACTGCACTTTTTACATCTTCCTCGGATCCAATTTAGCTGTCACCAATGTAATGTCTGTTTTATTTGTTACCTATTACCTATGTAAAGAAGTTTATTATTGTTATCTTTGTAATGTTTGTTATAGTAACATTTTGTTGCTTCTTCTTATTTGAATTAGTTTTATATTTCCTTTATAGTTGATTTATCCTTTCTGGCTTTGTTTTTTGTTAGTTGTTAGAGTCTCAGGAGGCTTAGGAAGACACAGTGCAGTTTTCTTACTTAATTAACACGTTAGTAAAATAATACAGTATATATACAAGTTAAGTAGTATGACTACAAATTAAAGTATGAGCCTTTCTTGAATCTTCTTGAACCGCAACTGGTGAGGCTCTCGACCTCACTCCGCTAAGGCTCTCAGATATTCTCTATCTCCTTCTCTCCCTTCAAGCTTGCTTTCTCGAAGGTTCTTCAGAGGAAATGTCCATCCCACTAGTAGGCGGACAATTGCTTCTGTTCCGCCTTGTCGTCCTTGTTGGTTGAAGATTATCTAACAACTTCCCTTGGGTGTGATAATTGACTTAATTCCCCCTTTGTGGGTGGGACTAATGACGTCACCAGAAGTCTTCAGGTTCCAGTGAAAGTTGAAAGGTCAGGTCACAGGTGAGACGGGTAGGCAGTTTTTAATGGTTGCACTTAGATTATTCTGGCACCAGTGTTTTGGCTACGTACTCATGACACTTCCTAATCGTTATTCTCTCTCTCTCTTTCTCTGTCTCATTTCTCTATTATTCAATCTCTCTCTCTCTCTCTCTCTCTCTCTCTCTCTCTCTCTCTCTCTCTCTCTCTCTCTCTCTCAGTCTATCATTTGCCTATTAATGGTTCTCTCTCATTTCTTTTATTCCTCTCTTTTATATTTACGCTATTCCTAACTAATATTCTCCTAGCTATCATTGCATATACACATATTGATGTGTGTGTATATATATATATATATATATATATATATATATATATATATATATATATATATATATATATATATATATATATATAATTTATTATATATATACATTTATATATGTATATATATTGTATATATATATATATATATATATATATATATATATATATATATATATATATATATATATATATATTGTGTGTATATATATATATATATATATATATATATATATATTGTGTGTGTATGTGTATATATATATATATATATATATATATATATATATATATATATATATATATATATATATATATATATATATATATATATTATATATTATATACTATATATATATATATATATATATATATATATATATATATATATATATATATATATATATATATTATATATTATATACTATATATATATATATATATATAAATATATATATATATATATACCAACATTAAGCTACAAATGTCAGTTAATATCCAATTTATGCTACTTTGGGAATATTATCAAAGGGGGACATTGCTAACTATTGGGCTATCGAGAAAGATGTAAGTTCATGCTGGGTCTGCTGTACTCATACCCATCTACTGCGGGGATTTGTACTTAGGGCTGGCATTAACGCTAAGTACAAATCCCCACATTTGATGGGTATGAATGCTAAGTGTAAATCCCTGCACTCATCTGGTATGAACACTAGGTACAAATCCCTGCACTCAAAAGGTATGAACACTAGGGTTATGACTCAAAATAAAAAATTTTGCCTGGTATGAGATTTATTGAACATTTTGGTACTAATCACAAAAACCTAATTCATTTTATTCAAATTTGAAAATATGTCCCCCCACACAAGCCATTTTTGTATGAAACATTTCAACAGGCCTATCTGATATTGGTGCAAAAAAAATCTCAAACTAGATATTGTTGGTGACAACAAACCGATCGTTTAAATACTTGTCTTTTTTGCATATTTCACTAAATTCTTCCATCACTTTAACAGCTCTCTCAGCTATCATGTTTGATCGTGGAATATGAAGCATTGGCGGTGCCCTGTTCCAATGAGTTTTCAAGCATTTCAGGGCACTGGCACATCTCAACTCTGTAATTCCAAAGTGGAGGTCCTTGTAGCTGGTTTCCTTGAATTTTTGATCAGTGAACCACGCTTCTTGCCAGCTGTTGGCGATGAAACTCACTGGACGTTCCAAAATATTACGCCATGATGGTAGTAAAAAGTATGCAAGGAGCGTATAAATGGCCCTCGAGTTCCATCGGGCACTGTGTAGTGAAGGCAATTTCTTCCATTTGATAATTGGGAATGAATCATGCTTCTTGTAATGCTGGAATGCTTTGCATAGTTCATATAAGAACTTGAAGTCATCTCTCCAACCCGGGTTCTCAGTCTTTTCCATTTGAGTCTCTGCCTTGTACTCAGTTTGTAGATTATTATAATTTTCTAACAGTTCATCGACGAATTTGTAGTTCAGACTCGGCTTTGTAGTTGTTTCAGAAACATAGAAGTCAAGAACATGCCTCAATATTCTGTCCAATATGTGATGCTGACACCCAATGTATTGAGGCACGTCTAAGCCCTTTTCATTCATAGTTCTGTGAATTCTTGCAACCACACCATTTGAACGTCCAGTGTTTACGGCAGTTGTGTCACACACAATCATTTTAATGCTTGACCAGGCATCATATTCATCAATAACTTCCTCGAGTGCATCATATATATCTTTTGAAGATCCACTTTTGCACCGTACAACCCCTAGTCTTACATCTCTAGTTGCATTTTTGATGCAGACCACTTGGTATTCCTGTTTCACTAATCTTTTCCCATCAAAATGGAGACAATAATCCTTCTCTTCCTTTAGAAGTGACTTAATCTCACCCTTCTTTTTTTCTGTAAGTCTGATAACTCCTCGCCATACTCCTGATTGTGTTGGTGTAGGAAGAGGCACGCCTTCTTCTGCAAGACTTGCACAAACTTTAGATGCCTTGTTGGTAGACAGACTCTGGCGACTCACTAATTTTGTGGCCTGGTGTGTAGCAGATGGTTTTTTTCTCTTGTTCGGCACTGGCTCTTCATCAGAACTGTCCTCTGTTACACTGCTAACATTTTCACCTGAACTAACAGATTCACTTTCCATGTCAGATATAGTAGCACTTTGTTCATGTGATATTGGAAGATGTCTCTGTCTTTTTGAAGGATGTATAGAGGACTTAGGTGCTGGCTTGTGAGTGGTGTATCCAACCTTCCCACCTGACTCAATTTGTTTGTGATAAAGCTCTTTATCCTCACGGCACAGCCAAACACCATCAACTTTGGTGATGTCAAAAATGCTCTTCATACCATTCAAAAAGCCTTCCTTTGGTCTACGTTGATTCTTCTCATATAAAAGTATCATTTTTGTCAGTCGTGCATTAATGGCTTGCTGACTGAGAGTAGGAAAGTTGAATTTTCCCCACAACTCTGATAATTCCTGACAAATCCGTTTTATCCTAGTACTTTTCATTTTGTCTTCTTCCAGTAACATGTGGTATTTTCCTAAAACATGCCGTTTTTGAGGTAGCCTGGTGAAACTTGTCAAGCATTCAACACGAGGAAGATCACGCCGCATTGTATGAATGGATGATGGTAGATTGGAAGTCCATTTTTGTGCATTCTTTTTCTCAGTATCACTAGACTTAAAGTACGCCATGTTTCCCGTTTCTCTGAAATACAAGAACATATGATTGTTAGGACTGCAAATCAACACTTCAGTATGAGTATAAAACTAAAATGCAAACCTCTTTTCAGTAGCATTAATGCAAACTCCTATAGAAATTACCTGGTGAGAGAGCCAGGCAGCACATCCAATGGCTGTCAAGTCCGAGAGGGAACTGAACATTACTGAAGCTACTGAGCCAGCCTATGATGATGCAATAGATGATGCAATACACCCAAACACACTGTGGCAGTATTGCATCATCCAAATTTTACTCTGGAGAAAATCACCCAAGGTTTCTATTCTAGGGTTTATCACTTGTTAAATTGTGATCAGTAGTCTCAAATTAAAATACAATTGGGGTCATGAAACCTGAATTATCAACAAGGCATTACTCATTCTGCTTGAATAGCATATAAAATACTTGTTTGTAAGGTGTCTAAGATAACAAAATGCATAAAATGTCTCTAAAATTTTTTCGACAATAATTCCCTATTTTGGTGAGAACTCGGTAACTTTAAGTGCATCGGTGGGGGACCTTTTTTCACACAATATCAAAATAACAGTGATTTTTATAATAAGTGATAGGAATCTCATCACATAAAATAGCAGGAGTAATAAAATTTGAAAAATATTTTTTTTTCTCATAACCCTAATGAACACTAAGTCCAAATCCCTGCACACAACAGGCATGAGTACGGTAAATCCGACTTTAATTTATACTTCTCTTGATAACCCAGTGGTTAGTGACATCGACTGAAAGTCGCTGTCAGTACTTTGAGTGTTTGAGTCACTTAGGTACCTAACCATTTATCACTTATAATTCCTTTCGGTGATATTCCAAAAGTAGCACGAATTAGATGTTAAATGACATTTGCAGCTTAATGTCATATATATATATATATATATATATATATATATATATATATATATATATATATATATATATATATATATATATATATATATATATATATATATATATATATATATATATATATATATATATATATATATAATATATATATATATATATATATATACATAATATACTCGTATATATATATATATATATATATATATATATATATATATATATATATATATATACATATTTATATTTATGTATATACATATATAGTTATATATATAGCTAAAATTAAAGTCCTCCTGGGCCTCTGTAGACTCATAGGGTAGGCGCTGATCTCCTGTTTCTTAGGCCGGCAGCCAGGGGGGGGACAGGTCCCAATGCCTATGACACGTGGCCAGTGTGTCGCCAGGCTCACTGTTTAACTTCCCAGCCCAAGGGCTCGTACCTATTCCTCTACTGAACCTCTCAGGTGTTTTCGGACCATTAGGTTGACGGCCTGCCAGATTTTTGCAGTGGCGCAATCCAAGCCATCAGTGAGCAGTGGGATTTGAGCCCCGACCCTCTCGACTGGTAGTCGAGAATCATACCACTGTGCCACCATGGCAGCAAAGTATATAAATATTTATGTAAATTTTTGTATATGTATACACATTTATGTATAATATATATATATATATATATATATATATATATATATATATATATATATATATATATATATATATATATATATATATATATATATATATATATATATATATATATATATATATATATATATCACACATTACAAAGGTGAAAAATAAGAGACAGGGTGTGGGTCCTGACCGGTTTCGACTTTATTTCTAAGCCATTGACGAAGAACTGATACAGAGTATAAGAAGTCACAAATATATATACTACAGGAACAGTTCTCGTACACAACCGTTAGGGACTACGTATCCATCCACCGGCCGGTGTCGAGGTAGAAGTGGCCTTCAAAACTCATTTGGCTAAAAATCACAATATACTCTCAGGGGACAATACTGATAAACATACCGACCTTAGGCGACCTTAGATCCACACCTGACAGGTGTCAGGGAGGTGGAGTTTGGAAACTCATTAGCACTACTGGCCCTGTACTGTGTTTACAAATATGGCAATCCTATATTCATACATCTCTACTGCCTGCCTTAAAATTTAAACAATTTACAAATTTCTTTTGATGTTAAAGGATCAAGCCAAATGAGTTTTGAAGGCCACTCCTACCTCGACACTGGCCGGTGGGTGGATACGTAGTCTAACGGTTGTGTATTTTCGTCATTACTGTTCCTGTAGTATATATAGTTGTGACTTCTTATACTCTACATCGGTCCTTCGTCGATGGCTTGGAAATAAAGTTGAAACCTGTGAGCCACGTACAAAGTAGGAAACTCATGTCACAGGTGACAGGAGAGCACCCACGAAGGACGACGTAAATCCAAAATTACCCCAAGGATGCCAAGATAATATTCCAAAGGCGCCAGCTGAGTAACAGTCAAGGGAGAAGTTAAGTCTGCACTGATTGGGCCACGACATTCACGGCCAAACGTTGACCACAAGCGTCCAACGACCACTCGAAAAATAAAATAACAGAACAATCATTAATACGATAGTTAATAAACGTAAACAAGCGGGGAGGAGGCGTCAGAACTGTAAACAAATACTTGAAAATCACCTTACACTTAATTTTTTACAAAGCACTGGCATTCCTTAAGAATAATACTTAAAACTAAAAAGAAACAAGGCTGATCTAAATTTACTTAAAGCCAAAAATAAAGGGAAAAATTTACGTTAAATTAATATATATATATATATATATATATATATATATATATATATATATACATATATATATATATACACATATATATACATACATATACATATATGTATATATATACATATATATATATATATATATATATATATATATATATATATATATATATATATATATATATATATATATATATATATGTATGTATATATATACATATACTGTATATATATATATATATATGTATGTATGCATATACATATATATAATGTGTGTGTATGTATGTATATATATATATATATATATATATATATATATATATATATATATATATATATATATATATATATATATTATATAAAAGTGAATGTTTGTATATTTGTTTGTCCACAGTAGAATTCCGAACCATTGGACAGACCCAGACAAAATTTTTGCACACGGCCTGTATGTCACCCCTGCCCCGTGACAGACATACAAACACAGACAAAACAAATGAAATCTTTGTTTTTAGTCCACCTTTTCTTCAGTAACATTAGGGAGTCACCAGTAGCATGGGTGGAAAGCTCCAACTTTTCTTTTGGTGACGTCATTAAACTCCTCTCACTGCAGACCTTCAGATATAATATTATGGTAGTCCGACAAATGCAAATTTCCTCATTAATTCGTTAGTTTCTTCTTCATTTTTACCTTCGGAATTCGCTATAGTGACTGCTTCATGACGTTACGGTGACGTATTTCGTTATAATGACGTATTTCGCTATAAAGCCGGTTTAAACGAGATCTGGAACAATCGAAATATCACCTTGGACACTCCAGCAGTTGACAGCTGGAATTAATTATCGTGCGAATTAGCAAAACACTTCACCGCATACGGAAGATGAGTTTCTTTTCACGTTGCTTGGCACTGATTACCTGGAAGATAAAGACTGAAAATTCTGGATTAAAACTTTACAGGAATGTAGATCACTACATTTGGAAATCTCATCCGAAAGGCACTTGCAGAATTTACATGTATGGAGGGTTAACTTAAAAAATGGCAACCATTGCACTTCGAGGAGCGTCAAAGTGCTCACAGCTTACACAACACGTCAGTTTCGTATTTTTTGCTTATGTAATCATACACAGTAAGGAATAGTCTTCCTTTCATTTAGGAAAATATAATCATTGTTTATGGTTACATATTTGAATGATATATATTCATTTTTATCTATTATAAACACGTATTTATTCAAAACAGTAAATAACTGATTGTTTAACATTCCTCCAAGAAGGGAAAGATTTCGTTTCATTCATGATTACATTATTACCAAATGTGTAAATTGACCAAGTTTATAGATGCTTAGCGGTAATTTTTTCTAACGATCCGTGTAACTTTATACTTAATTCTACGTTAAGGAATCTGATGTCATTGTAAAGATGATGAGTTGTAGTTTATTACGTTACGTTAAAAACATCCCTGAAACCAACATAAAGAATACATATCACGAGTTGAAGTTAGCCGCATAGGAAAGTGTTTTGCCACTTTTTTTTTAATATTATGAGGGGGTGGACGGCTAACTGTTCCAGCAATTCACTTGATAATAGGAAAGTAGTAAAAAGATGTGACAGAGTATAGACTAAATATTTCTTATTAAAAAAAAGACTTCTTTTCTCCTACAATATTAATGGATGAGTTTGAATTAGAACTAAGGGGTAGGTTCAGCTTTTTATGAATTAGACAGTGAAGTTAACTTTATTATAGTAACATACATCGTAAAAAGACATCATTGTTACTGGCTTATATCAAATCGTCTGTCACATGCAAATATTGTTTTAAATTTTTATTGGATTATTTGGACTAATAACAGCCTACAAATAGCATTGAAAGGTCTAACAGTGAAATGAATAATGTCTATACATAATTTATTCATATTCTGATCAGATAGTCTAAGATACTTCCCAGATGAAATACAGCTGCAAACTGTCACGAAGTTCATGCTAACCTGTCCACACGTGCAATTACCTGTCAGTCGGTCGGAAATATTTAGGTAATACCATCAGTTCATCTGTTCCGGTGAGTGGACTGTATCCTCCCAAAAACTGTTGTCTACACGTAAGTTTTAATGGCAGTTTCGATGAACTGACAGAAGAAATGACAGGTAAATTTGATCGTGAATACACCGACTAAGGCTGTTAAACTCTGTGATAGTGAATGGGTGTGTGTTGGGAGAGAGTAAAAAAGAGAGTGAAAGGAGAGAGAGAGAGAGTCTACCGAACGTCATTCAGAGTTTTTTCGGGCAGTGCCAGGTTCGTCAGCTAGTATGTATATGTATGTATGTATATATGTATATATATATATATATATATATATATATATATATATATATATATATATATATATATATATATATATATATATATATTAATTTTATCACATACACAATTGTTCTGTGCAATAGTAGAATTACTAAGAGGACCTCATTCATACTGGATGGATACCATCCAGTTTGAATGAGGTCCTTTTAGTAATATATATATATATATATATATATATATATATATATATATATATATATATATATATATATATATATATATGGATACACATATATATAAATATATGGATATACATATGTGTATATATATATATATATATATATATATATATATATATGAATATCGCCGCCGAATTGTCAGCTATTAAGCCCTTATGGCATAATATACCAAGCAGGTAGGGGTGAGGGGGATCCTCATAGACCTACGAGTGATAGGAGAGTTGTTGACCGGTAAGTGTCTAGTCTTTTCAGGGAGGGTTCTTGTAAGTCTCAAGGAAAACACGTGCGGAGTTAGAGAGCTGTCCACTGCCTTAATCCAAAATCCCATTTACCACCCATTGAGTTTGAACCTTTAACCTGGCCAAGCCCTTTTCCTAATTTCCAGGTAAAAGTCACATAGTGGCCTGAAGCGATCCCTCGAGCCCCAATCCAGACCTCACCAACACGGAGGTCGCACCATCAAAGCAGTCAAGACAGATCAGTCTAGGAGACAGTCATACCAAGTAATCTCTCTGCCTGATAACCCCAGAGCCGGGGTGATTTTGGAACTCGCACTTTATTCTATCTGGACAGAAGTACCAATTCCCAGATGTTGTCGCTAGCTTGGATCACATCGACACAAGGTTGTGTGTGTGAATACAAAACCAGGAAGTAACAAAGGGAGATTGGTTGGCCAGTATCTTTTTCTTTGACTCATTTTATTATCTCTCTCTCTCACATTTCATTGCTCAAGTAATTTCTTTTCTCATCCACTTAAACAGTGCATCCACATCCCATGTGTAATTCATTGACAGTGTATAATGTAATTCTCACTCCTTGCTAGCAAATGAGTAGAGTAAAGAATTTCTCTCCAATTCTGGAATTTATTCAATTGTAGAGAGAGTATCATCTCAGTGTTATTCTTATCTGGAATTGTTTCGTTCCAGGTGTGTTATTGATACCATTACCCGCATAGTCATGAGTCTGTGTTCCTGGTTGCCTCTAAATTTCCGCCCTACTGGGCCTGATAGAATTGTTGCCTAATTGGCACATGGGACCACTTGCACGTGACACGTGACCAGTGTTCATAATTGTAATGCGTTATCCAATTCACTCAATCAATGCTGTTGTGTAAATTCCCAACTTCCTTACCGTAGTGAAAGCATTCAGTTTCCTTGGTAATTTCTTCTAACTGTACAGAGGAGGTGTGTGAGTTCAACTTGAGCACTAATTGTGTAATAAATAACGATTCTAAAATGAGCAGTTCATGTAAATGGCTTGTTTGGCCCAAAACAGAGAAGTCAGAATAATTGATACTGGTATTACAAATTTTTGAATGATTTCTAATATTATAAAATTCTGGATTGGACAATCTGCAGCCAGTGCGATGACTAACACCTTTATGTGAATCTGCTCTGACCCTCAGCAATCGTTTAGTCGATCCTAAGTAAGTCCCCAAATTACATCTGGGGCAAGTATATTTATACACAACTGAGGATCACATTGGGCAGATTCTGTCTTTAAAATTTAAAAAGTGGCCCTATTGTGAAGGGATTTTTGGAATTAAAATGGCTTGTAAAGTATTAAAGTGTTTTTCTATTGCAGACTTAAGATTACTTCTAAATTTATCGTTTTGGGTATATGGGATACTGGCATAAAGTTTCTTCCATGGTACTGTACTTATAGCAGGCGAGTCAAACGGTTTTTATTTAAGAAATTCTTGAAGTGTTTAAAGAAAAGTGGGATGGAAACCAGTTGTCGGTAAAATATTTATACAGGAACATTACTTCTTTATGATAAGAGTCCCAAGAAGAGGTTAGAGTATAAGCCTGGTGGAAAGTAAAAATTGAATTGAGTTTAAAATTGGAAAAACAAGCACTATAAAAGTTTGAACCCAGACCAGTAAAAGCCTTTTTCCTAAACACAAAAGTGTTAAAACTATCATTATGTCAGAACACCAAAACATCCAAGAATGGCAATTGATCATTTTCTTCTCTCTCTAATGTGAACTTAATATTAGAATATATTTCGTTAATGTACTAGAGGAATTGGTCAGCATGAAAAGCTGATTTGAAAAGAATGAAGGTGTCATCGACAAAAGGTTTATGTACAAGACGATAAAAACCAGGGAGGCATTTTTCTAACATGCCCTCCTGCAGGGAGCACATAAAAATGTTGGAAAATATGGGACCAAGAGGTGGTCCCATTGCCATCCCATCAATCTGTTTGTATAAACAATCATTAAAAATAGAGGCAGTGTCCAGCTCTTGGTGATCCCATTGCTATCCCATCAGTCTGTTTGTATAAGCAATCATTAAAAATAAAGGCAGTGTCCAGCACTGCTAATTCCAACTGCCTTTATTTCTAATGTTTGTTTATGGAGGTATAACTTGTCCATCCAGAATGTGATGGCTCACTTCTTGCCTCTCAGCTCTGCAAGAGAGAAAGGTTAAAGAGAAAAGGGAGGAGACCAGTCACTAACACACATACTCCCTTACTGAACACCTTATATGAGATGATACCTGTCCCCTTAGGGGAGACGGATGAGCTACACAACTTGTTGGGTAGCCACCATAGGACCCAAGGTAAAGGTATCCAAGGACTTGTGGGCAACATCCTGAACGTAGAACAAGAAGAATGTGGTCTGGTGGGGCCACACACACCTGCTTGTAATACCTGCTGAACAGACAAGTTCTTCTGGAAGGCAAGGGACGGGGCAATGTTCCTAACTTTGTGAGCCCTTGCCATGACTAAACTACTGTCTACCTCATCAAATGAAGAGTATTCCCACTTGATATTCTCATAAAGCCAGAAGGAGATAATGTTCTTGGACACCTCTTTCTTGGTCGAGCCAGTACTAGCAGAGGCGTCGACACTTAGGCCTGAGCTGCCGAGTTCTCTTAAGGCAGTACAGCAGCACCCTAACTGGACAAAGTAGCATATTGTCCCGATCATTACCTACAAAGTCCTCTAGGGAGAGGATCGAAAAGGACTCTAATCTGGCATCTGGGACCAATGAATTCCGAGTCTTTGTCATGAATTCCAGTACAAATTTGAGCATAACAGATCCCCATCACCTCGATTGCTTAACATCAAAGGAAAGGCCATGAAACTCGCCAGGGCAAGCAAGAAAACAGTCTTGAGGGTTAGGTCCCTGTCTGACAACTCAACAGCTCATACAGCATATGAGTTAGGCTCCTCAAGGCAACAGTCACATCTCACTTGGGGGGCCTGAGTTCCCTGGGTGGGCAAGCCTGTTTGTAGCTTCTCAGAAGCATGGAGATCTCCCACGAGGGTGAGAGATCTATCCCCTCCAACCGAAGGACTTGACCAAGAGCAGCTCTATAGCCCTTAATGGCTGAAACCGAGAGAAGCTTTTCTCAACAAAGAAACACAAGAAAATCCCCTACCTGCTGAAGAGAAGCTCTGATGGGAGAGATACCCCGTCAACGACACCAACTACAGAAGACAGCCCATTTTCCCTGGTTCCCTTGGTACACAGCCAATGAGGATTTTTGCAGGTATCCAGACACCTTCACTGTGTGCTGAAAAAACCCCTCTCGGTAGCTGGAGACACTGAATAGTCTCCAGGCATGAAGTGCCAGAGCTCCCACTGCCTGGAGATATCTCTCAACGTAAGGCTGGCACAGAAGATTGTGCCATGGGGAAGTCGCTCTTAGGACCTCTGATAACAGAGCCAGCAAGTCTGGATACCACTCGGCATGTGACCACTTGGGAGCCACCAGGGTCAACCTGGGATTAGAGGTGATCATGTTCCTTTTGATCACCCAAGGAGTTAGTCAGAACAGAGGAAGGCTGTACCATGGGTGGTGGAACGATTCCTCCATTGCAGCCCATGGGTCCAGCACAATTAAGCAGAACACCTCTGCTAAGTGCACATCCACCTAATTGTGCACCTGCACTGCCAACTCATGTTACTGAAAGAAAACTAGTCCTCCCTGCTTGTTGACATGTCACTACCATGGTGTTGTCGCTCATCAACACAACAGAGTACCCCACGACTCAGTCCTGAAATTCTTGTAGAACTAAAAAAAACTGCCTCGAGTTCCAGAACACTGATGTGGAGGTGCTTGTCATTCTGGTCCCACACACTTGAAATTAACTCCTCCAAGTGTGTGGCTCATCCCTTGGTTAATGCATTCGAAAACAGAAGCATCTCGGGAGGGGGAGTGCCCAGCCACATTCCTATTTAGAGGTTACGGTCGCCTAACCACCAAGCTAGATCTCTCCTGACTTCCTCCAACAGAGGAATAGGAAAGAAACAAGGGTCCCTCACTGGAGATCAAAACTCCTTCATATTCCACTGAAAGGAGCAGAGGTGAAATCCCCCATGAGGAACCAACTTCTCCAAAGAAGACAGGTGACCCAGAGTGACTTGCCACTGCAGAGAAGGATGCTCCTGTCGAGACAGGAAGCTCTGCGCTGCTCTCTGAACCTGCTGATACACGAGTCCGAAGAGAAGACTCTTGCTGCTGATGTATTTATCAGCATGCCCAGATACTTTACCCTCTGCTTGGGCATGAATCTGGCTCCTTGAAGTTGATCACCACCCCCAGATCGTGACAAATCTCGAGATGATGATCTCTGTCATGAAGCAACTATGGCAACAAGCTCGCTAGGTCCGTAGGCCGGGGACCCTTGCCAGCCCAGCCTGGGTAGGTGACCTACCGGAGCCAGTACTGGTGCACTGGGGGTCAGGTGAACCACAGGCAGTGGCCGCTCCCATGCACTCAGCAACAGTAGCACGGTACTCACTGTACTGCTAGCAAGGGACCTGGTAGCCCTCTCTGCAGGAGAGCACTGGCCTCTGGAAGCTCTAGAGGACTTCTTGCAGGCATGCAAGGCAGCCTTCTTCCTCCACTTGCTAGCTTTGGAAGAAGGGGAGCAGGCGACAGCAATCAACGATGAAGATGAAAACAGTGATGACAATGACAAACTACTCCTCCTCTTTTTCAACTTTTTTCTTGCCAAGGGCAGCCTTAGACAGCAGCTTGTGGAGGACATCACCCGATGGCGAAGTCAATGGAAACACTTGGGACACATTACCGATGGAATGTGCGGAGTCACCATATACATGGGGCAGTCCTCAAGCCGGTGGATACCATAACCATAGAAGCTGTCATGGTTATGGTCAAAGCAGTAACTGGAAGGCCTTGCACAGCCTTCAAGTGATCAATTAATACAGACACACTCAGCCCCCCCTGAGAGGCCTAAGGAGGGCCAGAGCTTCGTAAGGACTGGAGGTTTCCTTTCCTCAGTTAGCTTAAGCGATTGAGGGGTTTGCATTTTGAAAGACAACAATCACACAATGTATTTCAGTTATTAACAAAAGAAAAATCATGAGAAAGCTAATGACAGTTGGGCAGACAAGCACAGAGATGTTTTGACATGACAGCAGCCAAAAACAAAGGGGAGTGCAGACCAATGAGTAAGCAGGGCTCCCCCCACCACCATTGGTAGTTAATGGCCTTGTCTGCAAGTTAAACGGTCGTTCCAGCTTGCGTTTGTAAGCTAAACCTTATGTCAAGAACAAAGGTTTGAATTTGTGTAGGAACAAATACACACACACACAGATATATATATATATATATATATATATATATATATATATATATATATATATATATATATATATATATATATATATATATATAATATATATATATATACTGTATATATATATATATATATATATGATATGTATATACATTTATGTATATTTCTATGAATTTTATTCACAACTACTATTAAGAGTTATGAGTGGCCTCAAAAGGCTCTTTCATTTTAAGATCAATGCCACAAATGCTAGTTTACAGCCAAGGGGCGTGATCATCAACAGAATATATACAAGAAAAAACAATCAAAGACTAGATTAGGTGTGCAAAAGCTTTCACCTAAAATAAATTCTCAAATGTTAGAACAAGAGACAGGTTTTAGGAGAAGGAAGGAAAACAACCTATTTCTACAAAGCCCTAAACTTTATAGAAGAGAACGAAAGGGGAAGATAACCTTAATCCTGAATTATACTTAAACCATAATATTTACATCCCTAATAAATTATTCAAACACAGACGATTCTGAATATTCATTAAGAAACACCAAGGTGGTTATACGACGAATTAGATTTATAAGTGGCAGCATCACACACACACGGTTGTTCAGCAATGGTCCCGGAGTCACAAGGAGTCAAAAGCCAGAGGATAAAGCACACTGACCCCTGTCAGTAATGTCAATAAAGAATAAACTCAGTTTATATCCTTTCTGGCTTTCAGACAGAATCAGACATTTTCACGACTCTGGAGGTGGGCAGCATTACCCAGAAGGAAAAAGGACATATCTAAAGACACAACTTCATTATCACAGGGGAGCACTGGCAGTGCCCTCCACAACACACTGGAAGGGCATCCATCCAAGGCACAGGAGATACTCCTCAATAAGCACAAAAGGACAAAACTGCAACATCAACTCTCCAGACAGAAGGGAACCCCAGCAATGTCCACCATAATACTGAGGAAGGGAGGGCCTTAGATGCAGAAAGGCCTTCAAACTGCAGAAAATCTCCACTGTAATGTCCTGTCAAAATAACAGGCAAAAAATCCAAGATAAAGAGCCAAAACCACATTGTCTCTTTTATCGGCCAATGGTCTTGACAAAACGAGAGGAAACGTACAGGTAACCACCAAACGACCAGCCAGCCGAATAAATACATGAAAAGAGAAAAATACAAAATTCATGGGCTAGGTACTACTTAAATATAAACAACCTTCAGTGGGAGCAAAAAGAAGCTTAAACAGTTTTTTATAGCATAAAAAGAAAATGAAACTGAAATTAACTGAATAAATTTACTTTGAGGGCCACGAATAAAAATTAAGCAAATTATTATAATATATATATATATATATATATATATATATATATATATATATATATATATATATATATATATATATATATATATATATATATATATATATATATATATATATATATATATATATATATATATATATGTATATATATGTATATATATTCACATATAAAATTCGTCCCTTCAGCCTGTTAGCTAGAAATCAAATTTAATGGCAGCTGGAGGAGACTCCAGTTGGGGGGGGGGCAGTGAACTTATGTAGACCTACCCCCAAATCATCTGATTTTGGGGTTACCATGCTGACCTCTTACCCCAGCATCGTATGATTTTTGGGGGGGAGAAAGCCGTTAGGGACAGAAGGGCTAGCTAGGACCGTAAGTGGGCTGCTATGCTGACCCTAGTAGCCTTAGCCATAAGACCTATTTCCATTCGTCCTTTTGCTGACTGAAATTGCTGCTATTTCAAAACAACCGATGTCTTCATGCCCCACACTGGAAGTCGAATGGGAGACTCATCGCGCCCTGCCTGCACACACACTCTTCCGAAGGGACTAAGTGCTAACATCGTTAATGTGGTCCTGTTGCTATCCACACTGGCAAGGTTTCGAGACTTCTGCGGCCAAAATTCGTCTTTTGCAAGCAAGCTCCATGCACAGATGCAATAAGGTACGTCTGAAGTAGCAACTGACTGCCAGTTATCTTTTTCTTCCCATGAATTTCTCTCCATTTTCAGTATTTCCAACTTTTCATTCTCCTAAAACAAAGCTCCTTTGCTTCCCACAGCCTAGCAAGCATATTTGGCCCTCATGGCTTGTCCCAAGCTCAAATTAAATTAGTGCAGTTATAATAATTAGAGCATTCACACCATAGTGTTACCCTGTGCTAATTAAATCTAATTGATAAATTCCTCCATTGTGCATACGTAATTTCATGTGAGAGAAAGTCATTTGATTTGAATGCTAACCTGGAATTCTCTTCCAGAATCCTGTTATCTGGCTCTTGAAGTGGTCTGCCCCCACCCTTGCAAACCAAATAGCCTCAGATGTTTAACTGCCATCTTGCCATGTACAAGAATCTTCTGATTCAGCAGTCCAGGGGCACTGGACAGTTCCCCCTTTGCAAATCCCATTGCTCTTACTACCAAAAATCATTCAACCAGTCTCAGAGCTATAAAGTTTATTAGCGTGTCAAACTATTTCAGGGATGTAGCCCTTTCAGATTCAGTTATTTGCTGCACATTGTCTAGCTTTTATTGCATATTGTATGTGCCTTGCTTACTGCTTAGTCAGCCCTTTCATATTATTTTCCTGATTGCTCAGTTTGTAAATATATTCAGTTTAAAGCCATCGACTGGTTTTTTAAAAGGTGGCCTCCACTTTTTTTTTTACTTAGATGTGATATCACGGTAAGTCAGTTTATTCATTACATTTATTGCTTATATTCTGAGTGCTAAGTGTTGGCCCTTAAGACAGTTGACAGAAAATACAGTTTCATTCTTCCAACCGGCTCAGAATATATATATATATATATATATATATATATATATATATATATATATATATATATATATATATATATATATATATATATATATATATATATATATATATATATATATATATATATATATATATATATATATATATATATATATATCTCGTAATAATTTGCTTAATTTTTTATTCGTGGCCCTTAAAGTAAAATCATTCAATTAATTTCAGTTTCATTTTCTTTTATATCATAAAAAAACTGGTTAAGGTTCTTTTCACTCCCACTGAAGGTTGTTTATATTCAAGTGGTACCTCACCCATGAATTTTGTATTTTTCTCTTTTCATGTATTTATTCGGCTGGCTGGTCATTGGTGGTTGCTTGTGTGTTTCCTCACGTTTTGTGAGGACCACTGGCCGATTAAGGAGGCAATGCGGTTTTGGCTCTTTATATATATATATATATATATATATATATATATATATATATATATATATATATATATATATATATATATATATATATATACACACACACAGTATATGTATATATACAGTATGCATATATGAAAAGCTCATAAGTCAGATATTTTATGAATTACAATACACAGTAAGTGTTTGATTAATAAGTGTGGCTAAAGACATTGGGAAGTTTCCAGAAAGTTCCTCGTTGGACGAGTCGGTAGAGTTCTCGGCTAGCACTCTGCTGGGCCCGAGTTCGAGTCTCCGGCCGGCCAATGAAGAATTAGAGGAATTTATTTCTGGTGATAGAAATTCATTTCTCAGTATAATGTGGTTCAGATTCCACAATAAGCTGTAGGTCCCGTTGCTAGGTAACCAATTGGTTCTTAACCACGTAAAATAAGTCTAATCCTTTGAGCCACCCCTAGGAGAGCTGTTAATCAGCTCAGTGGTCTGGTACTTAAAACTTTTTTCCTTGAGAGAATGTTTAGCTGGTGTCGGGTGCACATCCTGAGTATGAAAACTGTTGCCTTTTGCCGGTTTTGAATTAGGTGGTAATTTGTTAGTTAGGAAGAGTAGATACAGACTGAAAAAAGTGAGGATAAGGGTGATATGACACAAATAGTTGTCCCTAGGAGTTTAGTACCTACGCTTCAGGATATTGTTCATTGTAGGTCTGGCAGTCAGCATTTGGGTATTGAGAAGAGGTATCAGGATATATGGGGACAGTTCTTTTGGAAGAATATGCTTGGGTCAGTGGAAGATTTTGTGAGAGGTTGTTCAGCTTGTAATGCGTGTAAGCTATTGAGGGTCGTTTCTTGTAATTGGGTTCATTCCCTATTCCCTGTAGACCATTTTCTAGGGTCCATATGGACCTAATGTCCAATTTCTGTGAATCTAGTTATGGCCATAGGCACCTGTTTGTGGTTGTGGACAAATTAACTAGGTTTGTCAAGATTTTTCCTTTGAAGCATAAAACAGCAGAGGAGGTAGCAGTTGCATTCTTTAATGGATATATTTGTCGTTATGGGGTTCCTGAGGTGCTGATTACAGATCATGGGAGAGAATTTGTGAACAAGACGTTAGTGTCTTGTGGATATAATTGGCATTTGGAAAGTCACTATTATTCCCTATAGACCAAAAGCTAATGGGATAAGTGAACAGGCAAATAGGAAGGTAATTGAGGCTCTCAGAATTACTGTAGGGGGCAATGATGTAAATTGGGATCGATATATTCCACATGTTCAGCATAGCATCAGTTCTATGGTTAGTGATACCACTGGAATGTCTCCCGCTGAAGCCCTGTTAGGCTACCCAGCACGGGGCACGTTCGATTTATTACTTATTCCATCGGGTGATGATACAGTTAAATCGCTGATCTCTATTGCTAAGGAGAGATATGCGCGTCTTGCAAAGAATCTTGAATTGAAAACTCAGGATATGGTTGACAGGAGCAATTCAAAGCCAGATAGAGGTAAAGTTGTTGCGGGAGATAGGTTTTTCATGAAAATAAATGTTAGGAATCAGTTGAATTATAAACTAGGTCCAAAATTTGAGGGTCCTTTTCAGGTTCTAAAAGTTAAGAAGGGGAATAGGTCTGTTGTTCAGGATGAAAATACAAGAGTGTCTCGGTTGACACATATCTAAAATTAAAAAGACAGGTTAATGGGAATCTTGTGGATTAATTCCTTTGATATACTGTTGTTTCTGATCTTTTCTTCTTTTGTTTTTTTAATGGGTTTTACAGGTGTGTGATTTGCAGTTTTTTTAACTGGGGATGACATCTGTCTGTAGAGTTATACAAATCTGTAACAGTCCGAGCTCAGTTTTTTTTTTTAGCGGTTTTTTTCCTTTGCGTAAGTGCAGCGGTTCAGAGTAATTATTTTGTGTGTCGCAATAATGTCTGAGAAGGGAAAGCTTAGTTAAATTAGGCGAAAAATACCATAGAGTTTGATAGATACATGGGCTTCTCTTCTTTGTTTGTTTGGTTTTTTCTCTTGTTTCGGGATCTGGTAACTTATAGGTTCCATTCTTTGTTGTTTGTAGATGCTGAAGTTTCATCTGCTCACGGTTTTAGGGGTTGTGGCATGGGCTAATTCCGCAGTGAGGTTGGGCCCAGGTGCTATTATGGAAGAAGACTATGATGTGTGGTTGTTGTCGAACACGGTAACTTTGAGTATAGAGTTTGAGGATATAGGTTCGGCAAGGGATGACCTTGATAAATCCCAGAATAAAGTCCAGTCACTTAGGAATTTATTGGGTGAGATGAATACTAGACAGAATCTGTCTGATCCGTTGCGGGGTTGGCTAACAAAACTTAATGCTACAGCTGTTAGGGTCCAGGATAAGATTAAGAAGACGTTAACATGGCTTTCAAATTTAGGTTCTTTGACTTCTCAGGTTTCTTCTAGAAGGAGTAAGAGGGTTGTGATGATGTTAATTGGAGCTGTTCTGGTCACAGAAATGCTTGCTTGTATGTCAACTGCTAATCTGGTGAAAATTGAACTGGTCTCAGCAGAATTAGCTAGCCAAGGTAAAACTTTGATGACTTTACGAGATAGTAATGAGAAATTGCGAGAGGGTTTTGAGACATTAAGGGCGTCTTTAAATGGGTTACCGGTCACAGTTGTAGGATGGGGGGAGACTTAGATGTTACAATAGTTTTGTCTTCTTGTCACACTACTTTGTTGAATATTGAGAAAGAAGCAGAATCCGTATTATCGTAAATTCAAATACAGGTTAAGGCATTGGTTGCCACTTCTAAGGGGCGAATTTTGGAGATATTTTACCTCTCGGGTCTTTAGAATCGACTGATGAATGCAGCATATTTGTATGGTTCACAGGTAATTTTTACCGGGGAGAATTTGTGTCGTTATTATGGGATTTTGAAAGTGAGAGTGTCTGATAGGGGGTTGCTTGTGGAAATTCAAGTTAGTAATTTGAAATCGTTTCATAGTTATAATTATGACCTTTCCCTAGTGGTTTTAATAGTTCGGTAATAGTATGGGATAGTGAGGAGACTATGTACCTTTTTGGGGACCAGTTTCAATCCTTGGCTGTTAAAGTCAGGATGTGTTTAAGTTCGTCATAGATATGTTTGTGACAGTAGTATCTTTATGCTCATAAATGTTGACTGGTTAGGATGTGAGAAGATGTTAGTACATAACCAGACTCTTTCTGACTCTGACGTTCAAACGTTCCAACGTGAGTACAAGGTGGCCTCTACGAAGATTCTCAACGCAGTGTTCTGCAATAAATGGGAGATGTCCATCCGGTGCCATAATTTATCGGATACATTCCTTCTGCGAGGATCTCACCTCTTCGATGCGGCGTGTAGGCTGGTCACACCGAGGTTTCGAGTCCTGGGTAAGAGTGTCTTTAACTCTACTACTTGTATCTTTGTGTGGCATCTTCATGGGGAACATCAACCGGTGCTGCCTTTAAGGGGTGTGATCGCCACAATTCCACCACTTACTCCAATGCCGGAAGACGACCCTTTCCCAGTGCCGAATCAGTACCTTCTCATCATTACTTTATCAGTGATCGGGGTCTTTGTCTTCATACTCTTCGTGATGAGGGGTACTTCTCGTGTATGAAAACATTGTGTGAGTAAACCCTCACCTGAAGATCAGCTTGCCAGGGGTGTGGCTGTCCATTTAGTGCACGAATCTGGCAGTTAATGATTGCTATTTCCCTAGTGCTGGGGGCAGCACTTCTTTGTGGTGGCCGAGCATCTGAAAAGCTCATAGGTCACAGATATTTTATGAATTACAATGCACAGTAAATGTTTGATTAATAAGTGTGGCTAAATGCATAGGGAAGATCCTTGAGAGAATGTTTAGCTGGTGCCTGGCACACATCCTGATTATGAAAACTGTGTGTGTCAGGTGCGTCAGATGTTCTTTAGGCATGAGAACATTCCTGCCTAGCGACAAGACTTTGTGAGTTTGTTCGCCGGATATGTCCAGGTTCCGGTGAATTTGTTCATATATGTGGTTTTTTGGGTGGAGCCCCAGTGTGTGAAGGGATTAGTTGTTAAACAAATTGTCATTCGAAGATCAACACCGAATATTGTTAGAAGTCTTATGTGAAGACACTGTGGTTCGAGACCTGTCGATTAAGACTGGGAACATTGCTGTTTGGAGGTAGGAAGCATTTTAGATTTCCCAAAACTGCAGACTGTTCTTTTCATTAAACATATATCTCACTTGTGTCAAGCATTTTCTACATTGTGTGTACTTCATAAGTAACATGGGAGGAATTCCCATATCTTTATTTTATGCATTTGTTTAATAAGGGTTTTATTTGACTTCTTCAGATGTTTTGCTGAGGAAGAGGTTAAGATGTACACATTGGGAATGTATTGGACTTTGACTTCATTTGACCTATTGTGGGAAAACTAGTTAGAGAGAATAATTAGTTGAATATGGTGGACTTTAATATGTTTGATCAATTGGTGAACATTAGTATTCCATTTTATTTCATATCTTGTTTCTTGCAATCCAGTTATGTTAGATTATTGTCAAATAAATTATTTTGGGTAACGCTTGTTTCGCTGTAGACCTGAGAAAGAGAGAGAGAATGTGTGTGTGTGTGTGTATGTACAGATGTATGTTGCCAGTAGCCTTTTTGATGCGGTCACTATCAAGCTACCAATAGATGGGGCTTCTCGACTTTTTAGCAAAAGGTAAGCAATGAGATTTACTCTCAATTGTGTAACACACACACACACACATATATATATATATATATATATATATATATATATATATATATATATATATATATATATATATATATATATATATATATATGTATATATACATTTTTTCCTTTTTTCCTTAGAGGGCAGGGTTCCAGAGGGTATTCCCATTTCAGTTTTCAGCAAGTATTTTGAGGTAGGATTTTGGATTTTCATCCTCCTCCACCCTGACTTGGGCCTAGTCGACTAAATAGCACTTACACTACAGTAACAAAATGTCATAACAATGATCCGCCTGGTCTGGAAATCAAACCCAGGCCTCTCGTCAGCAAGGTAAAACGACCACGAGACCAGAGGGTCTCTTTTATATATATATATATATATATATATATATATATATATATATATATATATATATATATATATATATATATATTATATATTATATATTATATATATATGCGTGTATGTATGTATGTATGTTTGTATATATATATATATATATATATATATATATATATATATATATATATATATATATGTGTGTGTGTGTGTGTGTGTGTGTGTGTATGTGTATAATATATATATATATATATATATATATATATATATATATATATATATATATATATATATATATATATATATATATATGGGTGTTATTCTTTCACTTTAGGTTTCACTGTATGCAGTTTATGATTTTCTATTATTTGCGAAACTATACACCATTTATTACAGAGCAGGTCTCAACCATTGATGTTCAATACTGAATGGGTCCAGTCAGTAGGCTACTTTTATAGGTGACCACCAATGAATGCCCAAGGCTATTAGTACGAGATTTCGGTTCCATCTCTTGGGCTTGAACGTAAGGCAGTGAGCCGTGAGAAACCAACTGAGTGTATAAGTTTGAGAAAGCAGTTTTGTTTGATTTCTTTCAGGTGATTCGAATTAGGGTATCATGGGTGAAAGAACTACTCACTACAGATGCCTCGCTGAAGGTGATTCACATAGTTAGAGATCCCAGGGGTTCATTTGCATCGCTCAAGTCTCTCAACATGGCCCAGAAGAATCACAGAGAGTGGTGCCCAAAAATTCAAGAGGTAAGAGCAAACTGTGCCCTAGAATTCAAGAGCTAAGAGCAAAAGATACCTTAGAATAATAAAAAAAAAAAAACAAGAGCACAATAAGGGTACTCTTGAATTCAACAGGCAATAAAATAGTGTCCTAGAATTCAAAAGGTAAGAGCAAAGGTGGTCTAAATTCGAGATGTATGAGGAAATGGGGCGCTTGAATTCAAGAGGTTAGATCAAATGGAGTTGTTGGAATCAATAGGTGTGACCAAATGGTGCCCCGGAATTCAAGAGATAAAAGCACTGAACTCCAGAGGTAAGAGGAACCTGTGTCCCAAAATTCTTAAAGTAAGATCAAACTGTACTTTTGAATTCAAAAGGTGTGAGGAAATGAGGGCCCTCCCAAATTTGAAGAGGTGAGAGGAGATGGTGTCGCAAAAAGAGTCAATAGCAAATGGCATACATAAATTTAATGAGAGGAAGAAAATGGTGTCCAGTTAGGAAGAGCAATGGTATTCATGATTTCAATAGATGAAAAAGAAGTTGCGATACTGACTGATATTGTTGTTTGTATGTCTGTGTCCTTAGTAAAGAATATCCTTGTGTGAAGCTGAAATTATTGAAATGAAATGGAGAGGTTACGCCGACCGTTCTCAGGCTTGATTTCACAAATGGTCAATTATATTTCAGGACCTCCTATTAGCTGAGTCACTGGAATCTTCGTTTCCAAAATCATTTTTATCAGTCAAATACGAGGAACTCTGCAAAGATCCATTAGGTATGTATGATGGTTTTGCTATGGTTCTGGTGCATCTCTCTCTCTCTCTCTCTCTCTCTCTCTCTCTCTCTCTCTCTCTCTCTCTCTCTCTCTCTCTCTCTCTCTCTCTCTCTCTCGCCTGTTATAGACTCTAAATGAAGGATTTAGTTACTTACCTCAATATTTTTATAGTATCCGACTGCTGTTGATTCAGGAAATCGTAAAAAAAAACAAAGAAAAAGGGGGAATATAATTGAGCTGAGGGTTCAACTCACAATGTAGTTGTAAGCAAACAATTTAGGTTAAGATTAAGATTACGTATATTTACATTAAATGAACAATCAGAAGATGAAATGAACTAATCAGGCAGGTAAGGCCTACGAGATTAATGATAACTATGAACACTTGAAGGTATATCCGTCGATGTGACGATGCTGACTCACGCAGGGCAAGGCACAATCAAGGAAAAATTCCATGGCTAAGGATCCCTCTGTAAACGGAGAGATTTACGAATTAAAGGCCAGTAAGGACACAGTAAAATATGCATATGGCAAGGCGGTGCACGGAGGGACAAGGATGCCTTGAGCGCAATTTTACGTAGTTACTCAACAATTGGAATTTTCATAACACTGTTCTAACAAGGCAAGGTTGATATGGAAATACTGGCACTTAGAAATGAAATAGGAAGTATAGTGCAAGAATAAAAAGTGTGACTTGAATGAAAAGAGCCTTTGCAATAGATCACTTTACCTTACAGAAGAGGTGGCTTCAGCGTGGGAAATGGAGGTGTAGGAGGGCTAAAAGGCCTCACTGGTGAGAATACTAAGGCCCCCCCACAAGATAGGACCACATGGTAGAGGCATGGTGCTCTGAAGGAGGTGGGAATGCAAAGGGTGAATGTGACTTGCTCGCATCCGGAGCTGTCTCTAACTTCTCGTTCCTTCAGTCAGGCCTTTTAAGACCTTGGGTCAGGTATTATGATGCTTCCCTGTGCATCATTTGTGAATTAATTTCACATGTTCCTACAGGAGCCACACCTTTCTCTTAATCTGCTTTATTCTGCCTCTGACCTGAAATTAATCTCCTTACGGCCTCATGTTCTGAAAAACAAAGGGCTTCCCACAGTCACATGTTCAAAGAGAGAAAGTGGGAGAGATATACAGAGTGCAATTAACGGATTTAAGAAGGAGCCAATATTCCTTTCGCCCTTCCTTGTCAGGCAGTACTAAGTAATGCAATGAATTTTTACTTCTTAGCTTTAAGTTGATCTTTTGGTGGCTTGGATGCTTGGGAAGATGTAGCAACTCCCTGCCCCAGTTGACATCTCGCACCTTCACTCTGGTGTGAATGTCTACCAAACCAAGGATTCAGCGGACAAATGCTTTACATTACTCTACCTTTCTCCTTAATGGCACTAATGTATTTTTATAAACCTAAACTTCTCTGCTAAATATGAGATATTTGAAAAATTTACTTCACAAAGCATTTAACATTTTACATTAATCGTAAAGTGAGAGAAAAGGTTTTAACATTAAATTACTGTTAGCCTTAAACAGGAATTTGTGTAGGAACTGTGAGTAATTTAGTGTAAATATTGAAATACAATAAATCACAAGCTATTGTCATTTTAAAACAGGGACTGTTACAAATACGAGGAAGTTACTGTAAATATCACAATACACTAACTTTAAATGATTTCCTTAAGGCAAATCTTGAAAGAAATGTGAGTAAATTATCTTAAGTATTAAAATGCAAAGAGCCACAGGCTACTGTTATTCTAGAACAGGAACTGTTACAAATATGAGCAAAGTATCGTAAATATTAAAATACTATAACTGTAAGTGATTGCCTTAAGGTAAATATTAAAATAATCACCCACTTAACTTTTAGTAGTAGTTGTTACAGTCAAAGTAATGCAGTTAGTTTGCCTTGATGAGGCATTACAATGAGGTCTACATGGTCTTCGGTTAGGTGTTGCCATGTTACATAAGTCGATGGCACAGTGCTAGACATGGCACCGCGGTCAATGGTGCTTACAGGCATGAAGCTAAGTACAATGAAGTACAGACAAATATGTAAAGTACATGGTCTTTCTAAGTCATGGACTTGGGATTTAAATTACCAAGGAATAACAAGGAAGACAAATGACAGAAATTTGAAATGTCTGTCGTGGGAAGTAAAGTAAAATTTGCGCCTTGGTAAGGTGGGAAATATATGCGAGGGGTACTCCAAGGGAAAAGAGAGGAAGAAAAACAAAGGAAAGTGTTAAAGGAAGAGAATAACGTACCTGATTGTAAGGAAAAGAAACAGGCAAAGACTCGGGCATTCTCTTTCTGGATAGAGGTGCCAAAGAACTTCGTAGAATAAAAGGGTGGCATTGTGAAAAATTTGCACTGGTGCCAAGAGAGCTTAGCAGCTCTCTTTAGACTACCTGATGTTACCTACACCCGTGATTTCTGTCTCAGATCTCTTTTAGGTTGATGGTTCTCCTTGGTAAGGGAATCGGTTGAACTGAGCCCAAGGAGGACATTGGAGTGCCACCTGTGTCAGCTTCTTTGGTGGCCGAGGCAGGGGAATTCATTACTCTACCCCGAGTCATCGCAGGTCCATGAGTTCATTGATCATTTGAGACACAGCAGAATCCTTACTCATGGTCATGTCCGTGGGGTACCGGGAAAGAGAGGAAGAGGTCGCGGTGGCCATGATAGGCTCGCAGGTTACCATGATCAGCTCTGGCACGGGTTGTGAGCCCGCACCTCGGGGTGAGCTTCTGCTGTGGTTGGGAGAATCCGTTCTCTTACCTCCACTGGTAGTGGAGCCAACCCAGGAGAAGAGAGGGGATCCGGATTGGGATCTCTTGAAGGGAGATCGGGGGCGTGCTCTGGCACTAAGGCAGAGTCAGGCACTAGTGTTTGATTTGGAATTTGCTCGTAGTTCGGGATGGACGGAGCTTGGCACTGCTCAGGGCACTCAAGTGGCACTGGCAGAGATTTGGAATCAAGTTTGGGTTCTCTAGGAGGGAGATCCATTTTGGTCCCTTGGCAGGGGCACTGGGGCAGGGCCTGGCACTGGAATGGGATCTGAAATCAATTTTGATGGTGATGTCCACGGCACATTGTATTCCGGCGGCACTGGCAGTGGAATGAATGCAGGCATTTGAGGCTTACTCATGCCTAAGGAATGATTTGAGAGGTTTGGAACCCTGGATTGCTGTAACTTAGATGGGGACTGGAAGTCCTGTCCTGGGAGGAAGTCATGACCCCAAGGAGTATAACTTGCTACTGCAAGGTTGCAGATTTTGGATCTATGAGGTCTTGTGGCTCTCAACTGAACCATAGGGAGTATCATTTTAAATTGATTGATACCCTCAATTGTGACGAGTTTACGTCGGTTAATGGTAGCTCTGTTGGGAACTTTGTCTTTCCTTATGAGGGAAATTTGCACCGAAGTCATCAAAGGCCTTGATCTGGCGTGCAGGGTGCTACCTCGAGGAGGTGCCACATACAGTATATGGGACCCTCGGCTGGAGGGCTTAAGGACTTCGAATTTGTAACTGCCAAAGCAATGGCTGGAGTACTTGATTTATTATTAGGGCATTTTGCGCATGTGGGTGAGTGGCCATAAACGTTGCAAGCCGTGCAATAGCCCTGGCTGTAATCTCATTGTGGTAGATTCCTTGGAGAGGGTTTGAAAGGCACTGTTCTGTGGAATGTCTGGCCTTCTTGCAGAACCCACATACAACGGGCCTCTTCTGGGGGTCCCCATTCTTGAGAGGTTGCTGGAGTTGGTTGAGGCAGGCGAGGAGGGATATAATTTTCGTCTATGGGAACTAAGATGAGGATGGTTTGTATCCCAGATGTCAGCCCAACGACAGCACTCTACCACCGTCTTAGTCACCTTGTCGCACAGATGGGTGGCGAAGGCTGGCGGGGCATAATGTAAAAAGTCCTCGAACTGGAAGAGTTCAAGGATTTCCTCTGCACTAGTGGTTTTGAGAGATTCTAGCCATCATTTTAAGGCTTGGGTCTTTTTAAAAATCCACTCAGGCTAGGTTTGGCCTGACTCTTTGGGCGTATTTCTCCACCTTTTCCTCCAATGGTCGGGAGTTATCTCAAAAGCCTTTATGATGGCTTGGCAGACAAGGGTGAGATTTCCTTGATCCTCGGGTTGGAGAGTATTTAAAGCAATGGCACCTTTCCCTTCAAGGTGCCTTCCCAGGATCAGAGACACTTCTTCAGTAGAGGGCTGATAGGTCCTCAGGTCCTTTTCAATATGGTTGAGCCAGGCTTCAGGCTCGGCTTAGTCCCATTTTCTTATGAGGGAGCCTACACTGCTGAGGGTTGAATGTGGAGAGGGCGTTGGTGTGTTGTGCACGCCTTGGGCTGCCATTGCAAGCTGATGAGCTCTTTCTTTCTCCTTCTCCTGCCTTTCTGCTTCTCTTTCTGCCTTGGCATCGTCTACTCTCTCTTAGACCCAATCCTTCAGGGCTAGTCCTGACATTCCCATGCCCTTTCCAGCAGACATGTAGAACTTGAAGTCCTCATTTTGCTGGGCTCTGGATGTTGTAGACATCTTAAGATAATGCTTATATGGGCGTGATCAAAATAGAACGGGATTTGGTTTTGTTCTCGCATGGACGAGGCTGGTGGTGGCAAGAGGATTACAGCGTTCTGGAGAACTTAGGGTCTGTGCGTAAAAGGGTAATCAATATGTCTGAAAAGACTCAAATCTCAGAGTGTCTCGAAAGACTAAGGGTGTCTGAAAAGGCTCAAATTTCAAGGTGCCTCGCAAGCCTCAAGCTTGTTCATGATGAACTGGTTTCAATATATCTAAAAGACTCAGGGCTGTTCAAGTGAACAGGTTCAATATATCTGAGTAAGACCCAGGTGTTTGTGATGAACAAATTTTAATGTCTTGAAAGACGTAATTTGGAGTTTATTTCACATATGGTTGTGGCCAGTTATAACGTGAAGGTAGAGGTTTTGATTAAGGGAGCACTTGCCCGTTTCCGAGTCTGAGGTTTTTTGGTTCGCCTCGTAGGACGTGATTTGTTCTCAGGGAACTGACTTCTTTTACTTTTGTCTTTTAGGACGTGGTTTCGGATTCACACATGGACTTGGCCAGCTATAGCGTGAATCTTAAGGCTTGGTTCGGGGAGCGCTTGCCCGTTCCTGAAAGTTTTAGGTGTGCCTCGTAGGGCGTGGGTTTGTTTGCAGGGAACTGGTTTGTTGGATTTAATTTTGTCTCGTAGGATGTAGGTTCGAGTTCACGCACAGACTTGGCTGGCTAACAGCATGAACCTTAAGGATTGGTTCTTCGTCCTTTCCCCTTAATCCGTATCCCCGCATTCCTATTTAAGTTTTCATTTGTTGCCATAACAACTAGAACACATGGTTTTTGTTTTCATCACAATTCACTTAGGAAATTTCATGTTATTGTGAATCTCATTGTAAAGTGTTATTTTTGCACAACTTACACTCCATTAAAATGATTTTATTGTACTTTATTTTACTGTATTGTAATGAAATATTTTGTTAATGTTTATAAACGCCACAGTTCCGTCCGCATCATGCAATAAAACAACAGAACGCAAAGAAAATGTAGTACACTTTAAAGAGGTCACAACAAGTGAGGGAACAGCTGTGGTGTTGTGTTCCCAGTACATGGAACAAACAGTCCATCTTCGTTTCTTTATCCATCAACTACATTTGGAAGAACGTAGAAGTTTTATAAAATATTGTGAAACTAATAAAAAGTTGATCAACAGCCAAAAAACCATCGAATTCAACGAAAGTTGCAATACATACATATATATATATATATATATATATATATATATATATATATATATATATATATATATATATATGTTATATATATACATATATATATATATATATATATATATATATATATATATATATATATATATATATATATATATATTGCAGCTTTCGTTGAATTCGATGGCTTTTTGGTTGTTGAACAACTTTTTATTAGTTTCACAATACTTTATAAATCTTCTACGTTCTTCCAAATGTAGTTGATGGATAAAGAAACTATGTATATACACATACATATATATAGGCTATACATCTGAAGCCTTTTGTAATTTGGCAATACACCTGATGACAATTTTATTCTTGATAAAGGTTTTATCCGTGGTGTGAATGCATTTCCCTCCTGTTCAAATGTACGGCCATGCTCAAATATCGTGCAACATTATTCTTTTTGTATCGTCCAAAATCTAAGATGCAACGGGAAATGTTGTCCGTTGCCAAGTAGTGTTAAATTTTTTTTTACTCCAACATCAAATACGTTGATAAGTATATGAATTCACGGCTAACATTATTTTCTCTATGGATTAATAATTATATCTTGTATTCCCTGATCTCATTCGTAATTTATGTGAAATGAATTGAATATACACAATTTTTTTTTTTTTTTGCGCTGCTTAGCTCAATGTGTAAACATTATTTTTTAAGTAATTAAAAAATAATGTTTACTAGCAAACATTTGGTATTAACTTTGGTTAATGCCAAGGTTTTGTTCCTATGCCTAGGTGTGTTAGTTTTCTTTGCCTGCTAAATACACTTTACTCTTAACTCTCATTTCTGTACTAACAATTTGTGGCGGGAAAGCATATCAAGTTATCTACATATTATCGCGCTTCAGGTTTTCTCATGAATCAGTTATATACCAAAATCAAGCAGAAGGACTTTTAATAAAATAAATTCTTCGTTAGTTTAAAAAAATCGGTTGCATAGGCCTAGTCATTAATACTAATAACCTTAAATCAATAATTATCTTTGGATATAATTTAAAGAATCACCATCCGTGGCGTTCCTGAGGGGGGGGCCCCTGTTTGAAATCGCCCCCCCCGTGCCCCAAAGTGAGGGGGGGGGGGCCCAAAATGCGAAATTTAACTGTTGCTGCTATGACAGTGGCCCCAAAATGGTCAAGAGCCCCATTTATATTTGGGCCCAAAAGTTTGAGGCCCACATTTCCAATTTTGTGAACAAAAATGTTATGTAAAAGAAATAGGGCTCTTCAGGGGCCCACTCCCAATCGTAGAGCCCATTACAGACCTCATACGGATCGGAGGAGGATGGATAACGTTGATTGGGGTAAGGGCAGGGCCAATCTAAGGCAATTGATTACTGCTTATAGCGGTCCTAATTATCCTCTGAGGGGCCCCCATAATGGCCTCATTTGCCCAAATAATACACATTCAAATGATTCAAGGAATCTGGCCTTCTGCTTAACCCAGGGGGCCGGTGACCCCATTGAAGGATGCTTGGGCCAGCCCTGGGTAACAGGATTCTAGCAACATTAAATTAACTCCCTAACTTCACTTTGCTCTGTTCTACCTCCCCCTTCACTCTGTTCTACCTCCCCCTTCACTCTGTTCTACCTCCCTTCACTCTATTTTACCTTCCCTTCACTCTTTTCTATCTCCCTTCACAGTTTCACTCTGTTCTACCTCCCATCACTCTGTTCTACCTTCCCTTCACTCTATTCTACCTCATTTCACTCTGTTCTAACTTCTACCTCCATTTACTCTGTTCTACCTCCCTTCACTCTGTTCTTCCTCCCATCACTCTGTTCTACCTCCCTTTGAACCCGTTCACTATATTCTACCTCCCTTCACTCTGTTCTACCTCCATTTACTCTGTTCTACCTCCCTTCACTATGTTCTTCCTCCCATCACTCTGTCCTACCTTCCTTTCACTATGTTCTACCTTCCCTTCATTCTCTTCTACCTTCCCCTCACTCTGTTCTACCTTCCCTTCACTGTTTTAACTTCTTTTCACTCTGTTCTACTGCCCCAAACTTTGTTCTACCTCCATTCACCCTGTTCTAACTCCCTTTACTCTGATCTACCTCCCTTTACATAATGGAGTCCCTTCCAGCAATATTGATTCATTTAACTCCCTCCACATCATATCGCCATCATAGTACATTAATGTTATCCTCATTTTTACCATTTATCATTATGTTTAACTAGATTAAGTGGATCTTAAATTATTCAATGTACACCTAGTTTTAAGAAATAAAATTTCTGAAATTTGCATTTACAAGTGCCTTTAAAATTATCCTACAATTGCTCATATTCTAAAAATTTTCCCCGAACCCTCCAGCTGCTTTGGCTTGCTTCGCTCGCCCCCCACCCCATAAGAGGGGCCTCCAAATGGGACTGTGCCCCCCGGGCCCCAAAATGTCTAGGAACGCCCCTGATCATCATCTTTTTATTATTCAAAGGACAGGTAGTCTCTAAAAATAAATTAAGAAATATAACACAAATTATTTTATTTTTTATGACTACAACTGAATATTGAGTGAATATTTTCAAGATAATTTCATTGTCTTTGCACATTGTAGACCTATGTTCCAGGTGGTTCATGTTGCTGCCACTCAAATGGGTACATTACACAAGCCACGCCCACCCGCTGATATCGGTAGATGCATTTTAGCTAGAGCAACACTTTTTTATTTATTTCTTTATCTTTTTTTCAGTGTCAAAGGGTAAAAATAATCAAATAGGACTGTTTAGAAATTTTTGGTTGCAATGCAGGTAATATGAAAATGTTATGAAAAAATTTTTTTTTATTAAAATTTTAACATTTGAGCCCAGGTTTGATGAAGACCTCTTTGTTGAACGCATTGGTGCTGGGTGAACAAAGGTTTAGAAATGTTTTGTCACCTTTTCCGAAATTTGGCTACATGTAATATTTTCATACAGTTTTGATATTTGACAGACTTCACTCTTATGAAGCATGTTATGGCCTCATTTTAAAAAATAATCGTGTTTTGGCATTGAAATAAGAGGTAGATATGTAGCATGTTAGTTGCCAGTTAGTGAATTTTTAATGAAATCCTATGCAGTCATGTCGCATCACTTCTGAGTATGGCTGTACCATTAAGGTTCTTAAAGGTGTACAAGAAGCTGAAGAATAATGTCAACCCTCATTTTACAAAAGCTTGTAAATCTAATGCAATGGTAACAACATACTTTGAGCATATCTGAGAAATTGAAATACCCTAAATACTTTGCTGAATGTGCTTTGCAGAAAGCAAAAAGACCTTTTTATTCAGTAACTACCAGAGTGGCTTGCAACAATCAAAATGTACTTATTTTACCATATAGTGATCTCCTACGTATGGTTCAAAGTATTTGCAAGAATTTTTGTATTATTGTTGTTTTTATATTTTCAAATATCTTGAAAAACATACTTATAAAGAATTTCTCTGGGCTGTATTTATAGGGTTCGTAAATTAACTGTTTTTCTGTAGGAGAATCTGGCAAGGGACTGAAAACAAGAATTAAACAACACAGAGCGGGAGAACGGGACAAATGTAGAATTCTTTATTGTTACACATTAATAATTTTAAGCACGTGATTCATTGGGAGGGGGCAAAAGTTGTTTTATACTGTAACAATGTAACTGAATGTAAGCCAAGTTATTTACAAACTAAACGCATTTGTTGTTAAAAAGATTTTTAAGCTTGTTTCTTTTTAATCACCTTTTGTGCTGTCTGTGTCTGCTGTACTGGTTTGAACCTGTTTCCATGATTTGGAATATTTTGCTGCCATCTTCTCAACTTTTTTGCTTGCTTTTAGCATTGTACCTCGAATATGTGTTGAAGTAACACGAAAGCACTTTGTACTCCTTTTATGTTTCCTTTGCCCTTAGCTGAACATATAATTATATATACATACATATATATATATATATATATATATATATATATATATATATATATATATATATATATATATATATATATATGTATATATATATATATATAATATATATGTATATAATATGTGTGTGTGTGTGTATCTGCAACTTATCTATCCCGTAGAAAGCATAGTCTTGATAGAATTATTAAAACCAGTACATGTGCATAAAACATCCTTTATTCTGTAACGAATACCGGTTTCGAAGTAAGTGTCTCCATCATCAGGTCTGACAACAAAAACACAGAAATAGAAATGGAAAAATCACTAAAAACATATACAATAATTGGAATACAGTAATGTGAAACCGAAGGCTATACAAAACCTGGTAATATACAAGCATTAAAAATTAAACTAAGGAATGCTGAAATAAATAAATATTTGCAACATAAAGGCACACATGTACACACTAAAACTTGAAAACAGCAACTCCGTGAACCACTCGTGTTACTAAGGGAAGGTTTCAATTTTAAAGCGTAAAGGCTTTCCACTTTTGCCAGCTCCATGGGAGCCACTAGACTGGAGAAAATGGAAAAAGAATTTAAGCATGAGCGGTGATCACTATTTTCTGCATGATCCCGTATGGCACTGTTTGGGGGTTTTGCTAAAAGCCTGTTTGTTCTAATGGATCTTCCTAGATGTTCAAACCAACGCACAGTGCTAGGCGCTTTGTTTTTCCCACGTATATTGCATTACATCATCAAGTACTCATATTTATAAGTTGCTTATACGATGTCTTTGTACTTAAACAAGCTGCCAATCGTGTACTTAGGTTTAAATACCACCCTTACATTAAACTGTGGGGGGTTCTATCTAGGGTTTCGCTCGTAACGCTAGGTTTTTGAGTACTGACGTGCATATGTGCATTTGTAACAGACAAAAACTCGAAGTCTTCATCGCCTAGAAAAGCATCAATGCTAATCGCCATTTTTTTTTTTTTCTTTTATGTTTCATCCGTCCCGCCTGGGAGTGAGCAGGAATGTCCCTCCGAATTTGGAAGTTTCTGACGGGAAGAAACACCTTCTCTCTCCCCGATACCTGGAGAAAATACCTGATTGAGCACACTATGGGATCCAAGAGTGGCAACTTCAGCACGCAGCGTGATTCCCAAAAGGAAGCCGAGGCCTGGAGACAGGAAATAAGCGAAGATACGTTGCTGGAAGTTGAACGTGACTGCGCTAAAGTGTTGGAACTTTTAAAATACAATAAGTTTGGGTCGTTAATTCACGCCAGGAATATGTCTTTGCCTCTGAGACACAAAAATAAACTAGAATAGGACTGGCATATGAGAAGCGATTTGTTGTCGTTGTCATTTTGCCATCATTCTTGCACCCTTCATCAAGGCCGGATTAAGGGGGGGGCCTGGGCCCCGGGCCACCCACCAAGAATGGGCCTCCCACCAATAAAAACAATACATTTTATTTTAATAATATAGTTTGTATACAGACTATAGTTTATAATATAGTTTATATATAGACTATAGTTTGTAGTGTATGCAATAGGAGTTGAAAAGGGGGCCTCCCACGAGTGGGCCCCAGGCCTCCCACCAGAAGGACTAACCACGATCAGTAAATGAGGAGGCTTCTTGTGGATTACATTATTCTGTAGGATCTCCAGCGTGCTGGTCAAAATAGGGTATACGGACAGCGAAGTAGTGACACCAAATTTGCTTTCCTCATTATAGGAATTGGCTTTATATGAGAAATATATGTAATAATAATTGAGGACAACTTTGTGACTAAATATTGCTAGAAACAGCATGTGAAAATATTAATTAAGACAATGTGACACATTCTTTTCTCAAGCGTTGTCAGATCTGCTTTTACCTCAGGGGGATTGTGAGGAGGAAAATAATTACAGCTTTGGGCCAATAGTCACCCCGAGGTAATCCTTTTCATCAACAGATTCTTACTTTACTATCGAGACAAACTGGCAATATGTGAAATATAAGAAAAGAATCCCCCTAGAACAAATTAAAAAAAAAAAAAACGACCATTACAAATATAGAAAAAGATACAGAAGTGAAGATATTCCAAATTTATGAATCACATGATTTAATATTATTGTGACTTAAAGGAAAGAGAGAGTTGACTGGAATTAGTTGATATTTAAATTTGAATTAATTTTTGCTAACATACAGTATCTTCATGTCTGAAAATAACTTACCGTTTTCAAAAGAAGCGTAAAAAAGAAAACCAGGAAACACCACAGATTAAGGTCGAAGGAAAGGGCGTCCATAATCCGCGAGTTTCCTTCGAGAAACGGAAATATGTCAACAGTGTGAGGTGATTGGTGGCCCCCTTTTTGACTGACTTCTTTGGTTCACCATATATATAGTTCTGTATTTTTAGGTAGCAATGGAAGCACTCAAAAAGTTCATTCTCCCATTTTTTCCAACCAAATGAGCCTGTAAATGCCCAGAATTAAAACTAATCAATTCTAATGTAAGTAAAATACCTGTTGCCTCTACTGATACTAAAGACATTTTTAACGTTCCTCGAGGACGCCCCCAACCCATCCCCAAATTACAACACTTCATGTCTTTTATAATGCAGAGTTTATGTCGTGCCGTGGAAATTCATGTTAATTTTTGACACTATACATCATTTGAGAGATTATGACATGTAGCTTGAGAAAAAATATGGTGTAAATGTTTTCTAGGACATCTGAAGGTTAAATTCAAGATGGCCGCCTAGTCGGTAGAATAATGGTAGATTAACCCAGTATAAAAATTATTAAAATTACTTTTTTTTTTTTTTTTTTTTTTACTTTTTGGGGGTATTTAATGTATTTCCAGTTTACAAACTTCGGCAATTTTCAGAACCAGTGACATATCTTATTCATAAAAAAAAGTACCAGAAGTGTATGTTTAACCACTCCACAACCAATTTTCATTGTTGTCAAACCTAATCCTTATAAACTAAAATACAGTAGATACTCCATTCTAAATAGCTGAATTCGGTTTCTGTAACTGCCAAGTCTCAGATTTTTCTTGGATTACAGTCGTATATATTTACTACATTTTCTCTGTAAGTAGAATATAACTCATGAAAGACCCTCTACCTATTTATTAAGAGAATAGTAAGCTTCATTACAGATATTTTCTCACACAGATTCAGTAATTTGCAGCATAGTAATTTTCTTATCATAAAAATAGTCCATTATTTTTTTACATACGCTTCTAATTGTCAGTCTGAACAAAACATAAAAAACCGACACAAATAAAATCTATACACAAACAAGCATTGATGTAGCACAGAAACTCTAATGAAAATGAATAAAAAACATTTAATTCTATAAATTCTAGCATTTGTGATTTACAGCTAGCAAATGTCTACATATCTTCACCTGAATCTGCACAATGGGGGATTTCAAACACACTTTTCAGACATTTTTCAGGACTAGCTTTGCAGTTTGACATCTCTGTGCAGGCTAGGCTGCTTTTCTTGCAGGAACATGGGATCTGACCACATTTGCTTTTTCTTCATTGACAGATCACCAGCCCAGTAATGGCATATGGTGCTGGTGGTATCATGTGGTGATTGAATAGCAATGTCAGTGCACCTTAGAAGGGCCAGATATCTGGCACGCTGGATGTGGAATTTCCAAATGGCAGTACTTGGTGGTAGTCGTTTTACTTCTGCAGAGACTTTCGAATAGGTACACTGGGATTTGGCTAAACTGTCAAAATTCTGATGCGGACAATACAGACTACAAACATATTCTTCAAGAGTAACGTACATGTCATCAGATGATCACCTATAGGCCTATCACAGAGCATTTTGAAAGCCTAGGCAACATTTTCATTTGATTTCATGTGTGTGGTCCAGCATGTGACTTTTCCTTTGCCTGCAAATTTACAAGTATAATCTGACCCTGTAAATCCATGAAATCCCATCAAAAAAATGTGCTACTTATGAAGGTCTTTCAAACTAACCAAATGCCTTTCGTCACCTGTCTCTGTGATTAGACATGCATGTTCTCCAATTTGATCTTGTTTTACTACAGCAATAATGAATACATCAGTATCGCGTGACATAATGTGAACTGTACTCTCACTCTGTGCTGCATGGAGTCCAAGAAAAATAAGAATACCAGCAGCTTCTTCCTGCATTTGGAAGTGATGCAGCATCTTGCCTCTCAGGTATGAAGTCAATGATGATTTTGTGTTATTATAACTGAAGAATTTCTTGAAGGGAACATTGGTCTTTGTGGAGTCAGCCACTTTCTGCCTATGTGCATTTGCTTCTTTGTCACAGTGCTGAGCCTGGTCTCCTGCTTGAGAGAATGTCCAACATCATACCTATCAAAAATCAGGTGAATAGCATCATAATTCTCTGCTTAGGCAGATAAAGCTTTGATGTATACTTTGACAAAATCTGCAATGGTGCTAACTGATATGGTGGACAACTCATGAATTAAAACCATTCTATCAATAATCAGGGTTTTGTGTCTGCTGGCCACTGAGAGTTGCATAATGTGAACTTCATCTTTATCTTGAGCCAAGTTCTCCAGGATATCCATAAGTTTGCTTTATCCTGATAGATCAAAATAAAATTTCCAGTTGAGAACAGGGACCTGGGGACAGATGTCAAACGCATACAAACCCATAGATATTTTGAGATTCACCTCACTTTCAGATTTTGCAACGATGAGGGGTCTGGCGAGGAGGGATCAATCATTTTTCAGCTTCATGACTTGAGAAGGCAACTTGAGGGTGGATGTCTTTTTGCAGATTTCCATGTCAACAGACTGACTTTAGCCATCTTCCATTAGTGAAATAAGTTGATTTCTGACTTGCTTCTAGTTGCATAACGCATTAAAAGACCTAAGACCAAAACTTGTCGGTTTCATTCATATAACAGTACGGGTTTCTTCACTAGCTGATCTGTATAGCACTTGCCTATCTGAGTGAGTTGTATACATGATTTTTTGCGTCAAGGTTCACAGGCTTGTCTATTTTTTTTTTTTTTTTGTCTATTTTTTCTCCTCTCAAGTTGCAATCTTGAAGCTGGTCTTGCAACAATCCAGTGCAACATAGCTATTAAAGCAAATGGCGTTCACTTGGATTGTTTAGTGATCCCTAAAATTTCCAAGGATTTTGATTTTTGCACCTTGAGAATAACCTTGCAAATGATCTTTGCATGTCCAGTGCATCAACTTGTGCCTTGGCAACTTCGTCCACTGCTCCAAGTTTAGTTCTGGCGGAGCTCAAATGCTCAAGCTCTTAATAAGAGATGCTATTTTCTTCTTTAGGACTTTTCTTGTCACTGCTTTTTTTTTTTTTTTTTTTTTTTTTTTTTTTTTTTTTTGATAGGTAAGATGGGTGAAAGAAGAGTGAGGGCAGTTAGCTAGCTAACCATGGTAGGGAATAGTTTAGAAAGTGAAATATTAGTAAGAGTAATGTCAAGTGTGGTTTATCCACAATTTTATTTAGGTAAGGGTACAATTTTTCTAATATTAACATAATACAATAATAATTTTACATTATAACAACATGGTAAATTGTACATATTGCATATTTTGAATTTTATTTCTTAATCGTATCATATTGAAAACATAAAATAAAATAAAAAAAATTAGTTCCAATTTCTTCATTTTAACCTTGATGTTAATTATCATGATTTTGCATGATACTTACATAGTAAATTCTAAAAATTACTTTTTCACAAGGCATTTCTTAATAATATAATGGTTGAGGTTCATCACAATGAATATATGAAGATACTCTTCTCCACCATCTGTGGTCTGTGTTGTTTGGGTGGTTTCTCTCTTCTGCTACGGATTCTTCTGTTAATTCAATGTTGTATTGATCTAGTTTGCTCCATATGTTGGTTGCCAGTCTGTATAATCTTTGATTAATTGGTTCTACTTTGTATTTTTTGTGTATTTGTTCTATATTCAGATCGTCATCTTGATTGTTTCTCACTGCGGACCTTAGTATCTTATTTTGGAATTTTTGTAATGCACTTATATTGAAAGTCGATGCTAAACACGTGGGTATTGGTGGATATTCCATTATTGGTGAGATTAGGCTTTTGTAGAAATGGATTTTGATATTTGTGTTCATATTCCTAAATTGTTTTAGCTTTGTATTTTGTGTTCTTGCTACTCTTAGCCTTTCTCTCGCGTGTCTTGATATTCCTCTTTGTCCGAATTGCATTCCTAGTATTCTTGTGCTTTTAGTAAAATTCATCGGTTGTTGATCTAACATTATTTGCGCAGGTTTGTAAGCAGACACTGATACTAGTTGAAATTTAGATTTATTTGTCTTTATCTTCCACTTCTTTTCAAATTGATTTATTCTTACAATTTGGTTCATTGTTTTTTGTGCTACTTGTCTTTTCAAAGTTGGATCCCTTCTTCGAGTGCGTTTTTCTGGGTGTATAATTATTTGAGTTATATCATCTGCAAAGTAGACATCAGTACAGTACTCTGGTGGTGAAGTCATATCTGATGTATATAATATGAATAGTGTTGGACTGAGTACAGATCCTTGTGGGACTCCACTTAGTAACGGGAATGGAATCCCTATGTAATTTTGTGACTTGATTGCTGCTGTTCGATCTTTGATGAAGTTGCATAGTAGGCTATTTTCTCAAAAATGTCTGGAAGGTTGAGATGTAATATTTTGTATTGAAGTCCTTGTATCCATACTTTGTCAAATGCCTTGGTTATATCTCTACATACTAAGTTACATAGGTACCTTCTTCTTTGTGATAGTGCAATACTTTTCTAAATCCATATTGATTATTATTGTGTAGCTGATTACCTTCTTAGAACAACACTAATCTGTTGTTAATTATTTTTTCAAATATTTTGCCAGGTACTTCTAGTAATGATATTGGTCTATAATTCTCTACCTGACTAGTATCTTTTCCTGGTTTGGGTATCAAAATCATCATTGCATTCTTGAATATAATTGGAAAATATCCCATTGAGAGAGCCCAGTTGTATATTTCTCTTAATTTTTCGAGTGCAGTGTCTGGTAAATTTTTAATTATGACCTTGATAATTCCACTCTTTCCTGGTGCTTTGTGTTTAAAATTTTTAATTATTATTTTGATTTCCCATAACTATTTTCCTTGTTAATGGGCAGTCTTCATAGAGTCTGCTAATATCAGCTGCATAATGCGGATTTGTTCTGTTTCTATGTTGTTCAATGAATTCATTGACTATTGTGTCATGTTGGTTGTCGAAATTTCGGTTATCCTCCTGCGTTATCTGGAATATTTCCTGCCAGTAGGCCTTGTGCAGTACTTCCTTCTCTTTGTCATCATATATTTTCCCATTCCCATGCTTTATGTATGGCGAAGTGTTAGTTTTGCTTCCCATCAGTCTTGAAACGGAGTTCCAAAATTGTTTTGGGTTATTGTACTGTATTTCTGTGTTTTTTATTAGGTCTTCCCAATTTTGATGATATAATCTTGAGTTTTCTTGTACTAACTGTTCTTGTAATGAAACATATCTTCTCATTAAATGTTGTTCCACCCTGTTATAAGCACTGTGTTTTGGATGTTGTTGTAGTGCCATTGTATCAATTTCAACTTATCACTACTAATAGGATGTGGAAGTGTGGTGTATTTAGTTGTGGGTATATGATTTTTTATTGCTTCCTCTATATTTCTGTACCATTCTTCAAGCTCACCATCTACTATTTCTTTTGTTATTTCTATTTCATTTGAATTTATTGTTGGTTGTCTACTCATTTTTCCTTCTATTTCACTTTTGAAGCTTTCCCAACTTGCTCTTTTTATATTTGGTATTTCTAAGGATGGAATCATTATTGGACTGGTTGACAATGTAATTACCATTGGTATATGATCGGAGGAGGTTGCTGGTCCTCTTGTAACGGCAATATTGAGGTGAATTTTGTCACTGCTTCATTCATATTATGTTGCTCCAGTAAAAATATACACATAGCCTGAACTCCATCCATCTCTTCCAACTGAAAATGGTTTGGGAACTTCACCTTTGGGAAGAGTATTTTCATGTAATGTATTCAATCTCTTCAAAGTTGTTACAAATGTAGTGTATATAAAGCAACGTTTTAATTTATATTTTATTGGATTTACAACGTGCACACGTAATAATAAAGTTATTCGAATTTGATTTAAAAATTGTGAGCTAAAGCTCGCAGAAACGTTAATCCTTCTTCTTTATTATAAGAATTGCAAATGGTTTTTATTCTACTGTTAATGGTATCGCATTTCTTGTTAGGCGTGATGTGTCAATCTTTATAGATGCCTGTTCCATTAAAAATGTCTAATAACCTTTAGTACTTTGGTGATTGTAGGATGAGTTACAATGAGTCTCTTTTAAAAAGCCTGATGCCATCCTTCCACAGAATTGCTAGATCTCGGCAAATTATAAACTCGAGTGTGGACAGACCATGAATCAACTTAAAACATTGGTCTCCTTCGGCGCCCCCTCTGGCTTATTCCCAACTTTCGAAGTATATGAGAAAATCACTTAAGTCATCAGTTTGGGCAGTTATGGAATTCATAATTGGTCAAATAACTCATGCACATCTTTGGGTGGGAACAAAGGTAAGTGCGTGTAACTTCTTAATGAAAAGGGCATTGCTAGGTTCAGCATACTATTGTTAGTCCACAAGACCGGATATTTCGCCATAAACATTGGCCAAAATGAAAGATACAACCTCTTACTGATGCATTAGGAAAGTTTTTTAATGCTATTTTTTGTTGCTCGTTCGAAGTCTATTTTTTTTTTTTTTTTTTTGTAATCTGGACTCTAAACACCTTTGTTTTTCAAAAATGTAAAAATTTCGCCATACGTTTTCTCTTTGTCACTTGCAATGTAATACACTGATGGCAAGTTTTGCTCTCTGAAATAATAGCATGTATAGTATAGCCTACAGCTGTTTTGCGAGAGGAGCAGAGTCAAATTGCCTTCGCCAAACCATGTCTGTTTATACGATAGTCATTCCAAATTCTTCTCTCTCGAAAAAATGGTAACAGCCGTAAAAAGTTTTATAGAGCCGAAAGTTTTCTCCGCATGTTGTTATGTTAAACAAGACTTGTTCTCTCTCGTTAATCTCTTGCTCGCCTTACTCACTATTCGTCCAGGCGCTTCTCTCTTAGGCAGGGAACCAGCAATGCTTAGAGGCAATTCTTCCTTGACATTGTTAATTACACTGCTTGTCACATCATCTGTCTGTTCGGCTCTAGTTTTCATTCTATCTAAAGCTTCTAAAACACTATTTTGAGCACCATCCGGAGGATGTGAATGTTTGAAGCACTGCCTTATTCGGTATCATATACTGTACAGTTCTGATTCTTGCACTGCGCACTTTTGGTTTATCACACCTCCAGTATTTGGTTTCTTAAACTTTTGTATCAATAACATACTGTATGTGTATCCATTAAGGAATTTTTTGTCACCAATCGCTCTCTTAATGGATTCCAGGTCAAATTGTATGGGTAACATTTTTTCGTATATATTTCAACATTTTTAGTTTGAGAAACACCTCTTAGTAACTAAAGGGCGAATTGATAGTTTGTCAAGAACTAACAATCTCATTAAATCTTGAGTGCCAGATTGGTGAATTGGTCATTAAACTTTGTGTGTGTGTGTTTTCTTTTTTTTTTTTTCTTTTTTTTTTTTGTCCGTTCGGCTTTGTGTCCATTCGGTTTTATGTCCTTTCGGCATCATGGGTTCGACTTCCTGTCCTTCGGCAAAAGTGCATTTGGCATCCGTCCGAGCACGAGTATTTTTGTAGCACTTCAAGTGCCAGTTTGTATTCTTTTCCTGCAAATCATGAACTGAAATGTCGCCGAGCTTTTGGACAAACAGTACCAAAAATTGTTCATGTAAATCAAAAGTCTTTTGTGCAAGTATGCCACCTGATTTTTAGCACACAGTGCGGTGGAATAAGTAATTTCTGTCAGCCTCATTTTCTTAATAGCATGTGATGCCAAAGCCTATGCACTGGAATCCACGCTACCACCTGGAACTATACTAGGATCTGTTATTTCGTGCACTATCACTCCAAAATTAAGCCAGTAGAGCTACCACTACCACACAACCTGAAAACAAAAAATTATAGCTTATGAAACAATCTGCAATAACAGGAACCATCAACAATAACTATGATAAGGATCCCCGGCAATCTGCGACATGAAATGAAATCAAACAATGAGCAGGAGAAGTCCGCTTTTCAGGCATATACTATAATAAACATTTTCATATAATCTATACTGAAGGACACAAAACCATGTGTAATTTTCATTCTAGAAGAGAACCGACAATTGCATGTTTGTGTTAGATTAATATTTTGTGTCGAAAGAGTATCTTCTGTGAAAGCATTTGAAAGAAAAGCAGTAATTTTTTGGAACATTAATGGATATTTGTAACAAATTCACTTTAATCTAATTTTTATAGCCTATTAAAAAATTTCTCTCAAACATATATAACTTAAAGCATGGAAGTTTATTTACCTTATAGGCCTATTTAGAATCACCAATATAGAGAAATCAACATTTTACGACCATCTTGAATCTTGCACTGAAAACGCTCAGAAACAACTGACACCATATTTTTTCTTAAACTACAAGACATAAGCTTTCAAATGACGTATGGTGACAACAATTTACATGAGTTCCAACGGGGTTTAAAAATGCTACATAAACCCCACCAAGCACTATTACTTTTCATTTCATTTCAGTTTTTCTCATCCCATTTTGGTGTCCAACTTCTTTCGTTGTCTCACTCCAGTTTTCCTTCCCGTTTAAGAACAAACCCTTCCGCCCAGCCTAGGTAAACTTTTTACATAATCAGAATTTTTTTCAATTATTTTCCAATGAAATAAATTAATGATTAACTTCTAGATTTTATTTATATTCATTGTTTCAAAGTCTTTTAGAAATGCATCTTGTGATATATTTATATACACTCAATAGGCACAGACACATACTCAGATTGTTTGCATAAATAAATCCAAGGACTAAATGAAAATCACTTTTTATTTTCATTTTTTTAATATCTCCCTCAACAAATGATCAGACATGCATCATATTTATGATAATTCCTAAATGTGTAAATAGCATGTCATATATACAAAAACATTAAGTACCAAAAATACATACCATACTGATTCAATACAGCAGCTCTTGAAAGTCTCTCTAAGTAGTAGCTGGAATAACACTTCCATCACAATAATAACTTAATCTACTAATTTTGTAGGCATTATTGTGACCCGTTATTGCTTCAGAATGTTTTATTTTTTAATTCCAAGCATTAATTTTTGGAATGAAATGGATACCACCGTACTTTTACCTCCGCGAATGGCTACCGGAACTGCTAGCTCTTGCACCTGCCCCCAAAGATGATGGTCACTAAGGCTGCTAGCGCCATGTCCTTTCCCCACTGATGGTTACTGGAGCTTTCATACCAACATCGTCTGACACTCATTGGTGGTCGCCGTCCAAATACTGTAATGTCACTCTTTTAAGAACCTGTAAACTAAGATGCCTTTGTTCACTGAGTGATCGAACACAGAATCTCAAAATCTTTTAGGACAAAAAGTCCTCCACAAAATTAATGCTTAGTGCAGAAGTTAAAACGTTCTGTTGTCTGTTCCTTTGATATTGGACTCAAGCAAGATTTTAAAGAGGAGTTTTTTACTGAAACTTCCAAAAGACCTTAGAAATGTGGTGCGCAAGGTAAAAGGATAACCGTTAGGCTCGAGAAGCTCTGATATCAGAGGCCTATTTACAAAACCTTTAACATCACAGATAAATTCTCATCATAGGTGAAAATTGTCTGATAAAAATAAAATAAAAATAAACATGAGAGCTTTATGTCAAAATTTTACAGAGCATCACAGATGAAATTCTCATCATTATTGAGTAATATCACCTCATTTGAAAAAATATTACGTGTGATGACATACAACATAAGCTTAAGAAAAACTTTATACCACAAAACTTCATTTTCAGCGCCTCTTCTATATCAAGTCCTGCTTCTACAGCATGCACTGATAATTAATTCAGTGTATTATGGCCTCTTTCATTTTGTTTGCAACTAGTCCGCTCAGTCTAAGGACAAGAGAGCTTAAAGTTCTACAATACAGAACTAAAAATAATCAAAAAATTATTTCTGTGCAACCATCGTCGGCTATAATGGTGTTCTGGCAGCTGCAAAACTGTAATTATTATCTCTATAGTCCCTGACAAAGGTTCTCAACATTTTTCACCAGTCAACCCACAATAAGTTGAAATACGCGATAAGTTGGAACCCCCTCTAAAAATGCTTATTACTGCCTATTTTAATAGTCCAAACATCGAAGACCCCCTCTAAAAATGCTTATAACTACCTATTTTAATAGTTCAAACACCAAATATACCTTAAACTATCATCCTACAACAAATATACCTTAAACTATCATCCAAAAACACTTTAATGCCATTTCAGAGTCATCTTACAACATCACCCTTAAAAATATATGGTTTACAGCTATATGTGAAAAATTACTCAAGTTCCCCCTATATTCAGGAACAACCATTTTCTCTCATACAGTATTCAAGCCATCCCATTTTTTTTTTACAGTAAATAGGGAGGGATTTTACTTTAACTTAAATATGTAGTTTACCTTTGTATACCCATTTTACTTTTATGTGCAAATTTGAAAATAATAATTCCATTTATACATTCGTTTCTTTTAGCAACTAAATAATTATTTTCCTAATTTCTTCAGTAGTAGGCTCAACCAGCTGATTCTGAGAATGTAAACAAATGCCTGGACAATATTTTTTTTATACATATTACAATGATTATAGATCAATATACTGTAATAATACAGTATAAATGGATTCTGTAGGTGAAATAACCTTTTACTGATACTTTGCTGTGTTTACAATAATATTAATATTTGAAAGTTAGCAAATTATTGTAACATACATATATATGCATGGACTCATTCATATGCATCATGAACTTCTCAGAGATTTAGTTTAGCATTTTTATGTTTATGATACAGTAATTCATATTTCATTAAAGGATATGTACAGTACTGAGAGAGAGAGAGAGAGAGAGAGAGAGAGAGAGAGAGAGAGAGAGAGAGAGCTGAGGCACGTTTACATCGGTAAAACGAATCAGGAACAGCTGTTTTGTGATTTTGAGGGATTTTACTTTAACACAAAGTATGTTAGTTTACCTTTGTATACCCATTTTACTTTTATGTACAGAATTAAAAACAATAAATCCATTAATACACTTGTTTCTTTTACCAACTAAAAAATTATTTTCCTAATTCTTTTAGTAGTAGGCTCAATCAGCTGATTCTGAGAAAGTAAACATTACAAATGGCTGGACGATCTTTTTTTTTAAACATATTATGATAATAACAGACCAATATAATAATGCAGTATGAATGGATTCTGTAAGTGAAATAACATTTTATTGATATTTTGCTGTGTTTACATTAATATTAATATTTGAAAGTTAGTAAATCATTGCATATGCGTCGTGAACTTCTTGGAGTTTTAGTTTCATATTTTCATGTTTATGATACAGTAATTCATATTCCATTAAAGGATATGTACAGTACTGATGAGAGAGAGAGAAAGTATTCAAGCTGTCCCATTTTCTTTTTATAATAATAGGGGAAACATTTGGAATTCATAAGTAGACTTAAGTACTGTACCTAAATATTTAAATATGCATTGAAGAAAGGCAATTGTTGATATTTTGCTGTCTTTGCATTAATATTAATATTTGAAAATTAGTACATAGTTTTTGATCATAAAAATGTATTTATTTACGAAAATAACGTGAAAATACAGTAATTAGTGAATATTTCTCTACAAAAAATCAGCGAATTAGTGAATTTTCCACAGAAAAATTTGTGACTAACTGAAGAACCGAATGCTGAGCTGCAATATAACCGGGAGCCACTGTTCACTGAATTAAGATTTCAAGGAATGAGTTGAAATAGCAGTGAATTAATTGCAACTGAAAATTCACATTTTATTCTATTTACAGCATGAAACTTTACAAAGCAGTCCACCTGGGGATCCAGAAATCCCAAATTGAAAAGTCTGGTCTATAAATTACACAGATCACAGCTTAATCCATTATAATATAAGCCTGAGTAACCCTTACGAGAGATTCTCAGTATAAACAATTTCCTAAGATTTGGCAACCAATATCATGTGAAAAATGAAGGTGATTATATGCCAGGAGTGTTTCAGCGTCAACTTTTTCACATGAAAGAGGTTTATGCAAATGCCCTTTGAAATTCGTACCATATGTGCAAGTATCCAAAGCTTTGTGCTCTTACTGATGTAGCTAATGCTATCTTAGACTGATTTTTTTTCACACGATATGCAAACGTAAAGCCACCTGAAATGATACTACAACACTGCATTAGAACAATTAGAACAATATTTCTAGAAGTGGATTGTACTGTAATATGCCAAGGACATTTTCAAAAGTGGTTATCAATGAAAAGAAAAATCTTGGGAATATACTACAGAGTTTGAGCAATGACTGGCACATAAAAGAAAAAGATTCTGTAAATTTTCACCATGATTTAAATGCTGAAAAAACTGACTAGCATTACCTTTCAGTAATAAAAGGCAGAGATTTCTCGTCAGTGTTACAGAGACATACTGACGTGGCTGAACTTAAACAGTTCCACCCTATTAAAAAAAAAGAAGATAGAAACTTCCCTAGTTTTAGGACGAGAGTTTCACAGTACACCTCAAAATATTAAAATTCGCTAGCATTTAACTAACACATCATTCACTGAGTAATAACAGATTTCCCCTTTTTCAGGAACAATGTTTCACAATAGTTTTGAGAAATACTGAGACTTTGCCCGTATTTGACAAACATATCACTCACTAATGATCCAAAATAATTTAGAACATTTTCCTCCGTTTTCCCTTAAATCCTCGCATAAAAAGTTTTTAAAATATCTAATTTTGTTGTTTCTGCCTTATCCATCAATACAGCAGTTTCATTTTGCAAAACAGAGCACATACCACAACCACTAGACGGAGAATGGGCAATTTTTGTAAAGATGCGAAAGGAAGGAATGAGAGAAGTAAAGATGTGAAAGGAAGGAATGGGAAGAGAAGTAAAGGTCCAAAAGGAAGGAATGAGCGGAGAAGTAAAGGTGCAAAATGAAGGAATGAGAAGAGCCGTAAAGGTGCAAAAGGAAGGAATGAGAGGAGAAGTAAAGGTGCGAAAGGAAGAAATGAGAGGAGAAGTAAAGGTGCGAAAGGAAGGAATGAGGGGAGAAGTAAATGTGCGAAAGGAAGGGATGAGAAGAGAAGTAAAGGTGCGAAAGGAAGGAACGAGGGGAGAAGTAAAGGTGCAAAAGGAAGGAATGAGAAGAGAAGTAAAGGTGCGAAAGGAAGGAACGAGGGGGGAAGTAAAGGTGCAAAAGGAAGGAATGAGAGAAGTAAAGGTGCGAAAGGAAGGAATGAGAGAAGTAAAGGTGCAAAAGGAAGGAATGAGAGGAGAAGTAAAGCTGCAAAAGGAAGGAATGAGAGATAAAGTAAGTGCAAAAGGAAGGAATGAGAGGAGACGTAAAGGTGAGAAAGGAAGGAATGAGAGGAGAAGTAAAGGTGCGAAAGGAAGGAATGAGAGGAGAAGTAAAGCTGCAAAAGGAAGGAATGAGAGATAAAGTAAGTGCAAAAGGAAGGAATGAGAGATGAAGTAAGTGCAAAAGGAAGGAATGAGAGGAGAAGTAAAGGTGCGAAAGGAAGGAATGAGAGGAGAAGTAAAGGTGCGAAAGGAAGAAATGAGAGGAGAACAACAAGTGTGAGGAAAAAACGTGACTTATTTCGTAGCTTGAAATCAAATAATCAATGTATGCGCATTCCAAATAAGAATAATAATAAAGGGAACTGCATTTATTTACTCCATCTCAATTAAAAATACAAGTGTGTGAAATGGCACTTGACTCATGTTGTGCGACTCACTCCTCCTAATAGACAAATAGAGAGCACAAAATTTATTCTTCTCCTCTGCCAAACTTTGAACCTCCCTCTTGCTTCCGTGTTGCTGACTTGTAACTTACCATTTTTTTCTAAACTGCTACTGTCATTTGTTTCAGGGTTAAGCACCATTATCTTTCTTCTCGTCTTCCATAGTCTTTTTCAGCTTACCGGGACGAATGTCCGGAGAAATGTTCTGTTGACCCCACTGTCGCCTTTGATGTCTGTGGACAGCAGGTTGAAGTTTTTCAAGTTCCAAATACATTTTGTTTTGAAGCTTGTGAGGTTTGACTATCATGTTTGGAGGGTACATTACTTGCTGGAATACCTTTCAGATCCAGTCCCTCACCTACGTCACTTGACCTCTGACCTGGGGAGAAGGTCAAGGTTAGGGTATATGGGTGGCCATACCCACTAGTCATAACATTGATAAAAACCTTTTCTGGACAAAATCCCAGTTCATATAAGTTTAAACAATGAAATACCCAGCACTACTAAAGTTAAAAAAATTGCTCATCAGTTTCAAATTTCTGAAGCTTTCAGTCAAGCTATAGTACCTACAGGAAGTCTTAACACACCAAAGTAATAGAAATATAGCTTGCATTTTAGAACCTCTTGAATCAATCTGGCACCTGCGTTTCAAAGATTACATTTGGCACCCTAATATAGTTTTCTATATATATTTTTGGAGATTCGTGGCAGCACACAAATACCCTGGTCTATCGTTCACTCACCATGAACTTAATTCAGAGGTTCTCAGTCACTTTCCTACTGAGCACCTGCTGAGTACCCGTAAGTAAAACTTAGTACCTCTTAATTAACCAAATAATTATTAAACCATTGACAAAGACCCACATAAAATTTTACAATAATTAGTAGTAAATCAGTAGCAATTCATTATAAAAAAAATACAACCATTTTCAACAGTTATTTGGGATACTAATTGACCTGACTTACATTTAATTATGTCAAACAAAATCAATGTACGCCATGATATTTAACTGGAAAAGAAATGAAGTCACTTGGGATGAACACCCCGGCCCTAAACGATTAATATCACACAAGCTACTAAAACTACTAAAACAACAACTGAAGTTATAACACTACACAAGAAACTGAAGTCACTATGATAAATTCCTTAGAAGCCATCCAGCAAATTCCTGCGTTGTAAACCCCTTCACTAGCTGAATATCACGCGAGCCTCTGTAAAAAAGTATTTCTCATCTCACTGTCTGTAAGACCGTTGGAAGCTGCGGAAGAATGTTAAGGATTTCGATGACATCTTTGACAATGAAATCAGGCATGACAGAGCCTGGAGGACCTTGGTCAGAGGGGTTGATCCAAATCGTCACTCCTACCCTCGCGTTGATGCCTCCCAGGATGTCTGTACTGATTTTATCCCCAACCATGATGCATTCAGATGGATTAACCTGTGGACGGAGACCATCTACTTAATTGACAGTTAAAGAGGAAGAAGAAGGGAGGGATGCATGTGCTCTAAGACTGGATTAAAGAGGAGATCTAGGTAAAATTAATGTCACTATCATGTAAAAATACCAAGTGTTACTCTAACAACATAGAATACGGTTTAGGATTTAATCCCATATTAAATATGTAATGCCCTACATCTGAAAATTTATTGTTTTATAAAAACCATAGCTTTTCGTGTCATTTGTGTTAAGGCGGGAGTTTTTGTTGTTCAGCAGCTCACATGCATAATGCCACCTGTGGCTTAGCTTATTACTGTTGGCTTGAAGATCCTGTCATACAAACTGGTCAATATAAATATAAAGCTGCGAGTTTAAAGGACTTCTGGTTTGATGTTAAACCCTAACATGGTGTCAGGAGTGGTGATGACCAAAAGGAGACAGGTAGGTTTAGCCTAGGCTAGGCTAGATGCCTAAGCTATTTTACCATTCTTCAGCAGTGGAACACTGCAGTCTACAACCAGAACTGATTTTTCTCTTGTTTCGCTGTACAGTTTGTTTATGCATTTTGATGAGGAAATAAGTTTTCAGTTTCTAACTGAGATAATATTTTAGACTACGATAAAGATGTATCAGGTGTTTCGAAATTAGAGGCCCCCCCCCCCACAGAACAAATGGAAAGTTATGAAGTTTTCTGCTGTAGCCTATCTCCAAGTACATTATTTTAAGTTTCTATTAAGCTATTTTTCATTTTACATTTCTTGTATTTTCAGACTGAGTGACAGAGTTAGATACAGCCATGGCTAACGACTCGGAGGAAATCAGATGGATTGACTGAATCCGGGTTATAACCTTCAGAGAGGCCAGGGATGCTGGCGCATCCTTCATTTCACGTACCTGGATAGCTAAATACATTAAAAGAGATGAATCCTTTGTTAAAAGAAACTGGAACAAAAATCCATATGACTGTCACTGCGAAAAGAGTGAGAATTTTGGAAGGCCTGAAGTCCTTTCTCAGGAGTCAAAAGACATCATAGCTGAGGCAGTGGGTAGACCAAGAAAGTCTTTACGTAAATTGCCGCTTGAACTAGAAACAAAAAGGGGAAAGAAGAGAAGTTATAGTGCTGTATATCGTGAGTTCAAAGAATCTGGTATCAAGCCATTCATGTTATCAGCAAGCTCAACATCACTCAGCAACAGAGATAAGACCATGCATGGTTTTGTGGTTCATTTCTTAAAGATTGGGATGAAGCTGACTTTCTCCATGTTGCCACATCAGATGAATTCTTCATTTACCCGTCAGGAAGCCAAATCATAAAAATGACATTATTTGGGCTGCAAAGTTGGATGATATCAGCGATGACGTGCGCTATCGCCAAATTGTGAAATTTCCTGAATGTTTGGTTATTTTTCTGTTCACAGCCAAACAGTTAATGTGGATCATCAAAGAAAAAGGACAGCCATGGAATGGCGAATACTTCAGAGAAACTGTGCTTGCTGGTGGAGTATTTCCATTCCTCAAAGATCCTGAAAATGTCTTATCTGTTGAAGAAGTCGCATTTTTGCATGATAAGGCACCATGTTTCAAGGCTCTTCAGACACAGGAGCTGCTTCGAAACAGTGGTATCAATTTCTTCTCGTCAAGTGAATTTCCAGGTAGCTCCCCTGACCGTAATGTGTGTGAAAACATTGGTAATATCTTAAAGGATCGTGTTCAAGCGCGCACAGTGAACTATGATGGTGTACCAAGCCTCGATGACCTGCGAAGAGAGGTGACCGAAGTGCTCAGGGAAATGGAGTTTGAGACTCAGCTTTTTTGCGATTTGCTGAAATCATACCCCTCAAGAATGCAGGCTGTGGTACAGGCAGATGGAGGCCACACAAAATATTAAATACTCAGAGAGAAACTTAAATAAATACCTGTTCTGAATTACTTTTGTTTTTGTCCATGTCAATTTTAGTTTATGCTGTAGAGGGGGGGTCTCTAATTTCGAAATACCCTTAGGGATAGCAGGAATTTACCCATCAAGCAGAAGATGTTTAAAGAGGCATTTGAGATAGCTACAGGATTAGATAAAGAAAATATATGAATCATAGCAACCTTTCTGCATGTAATTGGAGAGGCAGGGGTTGAGAAATATGATATCTAACCTGGGATGAAGATGCAGATGAAGTATAAGATAAAGAAATTCTTGGAGAAATTAGAGGCAGAATGCAAGCCTAGGTCAAATGTTATTATGGAAAGGTTCAAGTTTCTTAAAAGAAAGCATGAATCTGATGAAACATGTGATCAATTTATCACATGGCTAAGAATTTTAGCTAAATCATGCCAATATGATAATGAAGAATAGGTGATCAGAGATCAGTTTATTTTGAATTTGCATGATTATAGGCTAGACAGAAATTACTGGACCATGTTCAGATGGACACAAAGCCATGACTTTATTCTGTATTCTTTAATCTTCAGAAGATGGAACCTATTCATATGGAACAAGCCCACAGGGGCCATTGACTTGAAATTCAAGCTTTCAAAGAATATGGTGTTCATTAGCAAGTAAGAGAAGGTAAAGGGGAATACAGAAAGAGATCTCACTTATTAAAAGAAAAATAAATTAATAAACAGATAAAAATGTATTAAAATACAAGGAGAATAGCATTAGGGTAGTAAAGCACTGCATCTTCGCTTAAAGTTTTGAAGTTCCAGTTGCAAGACATCCTCAGGAAGACTGTTCCACAGTCCAATGGTGTGAGGAATAAAGGACTTCTGGAACTGAGAAGTTCTATAGCAAGGCACATTTACTGCAAATTGGCGCTGCTGTTCAGTGAATCTGGTTGCTCTTGGCAGGAAAAGGGGATCAGGGATTAATTGTGAATGTGAAACACCTCTATTAAAATACAACTTATGAAAAAGTGACAAACAAGAGACCATCAGTCGATAGTCCAAGTCATAACTGCTACTATTAGGATGCCACCACAAACTACTCTATTTAAAATGAGATAAATCTCTGGCAGAAGCAGACAACCACACCGAAGAACAGTATTCTAGTAAAGGAAGCACAACTGACCTAAAGCAGGTTGCACTGATTTTATCACTGTTGTAAATATATGAGGCCTTACAAACAATACCTAACTTTTGTGCAGCATTTGCTGAAACTTTCATCAGATGTTTCTCGAAAGTAAATGTGAGTCAAAAGTTACACCTACTGTAGAATAGTTAAAGCTTCAGAATTATTCCACAAAGTTCCATCCACCTGATGGGGAAGATGGGGTGGAAAATCTGTACGAGATCTGGTAATCAATAGTGTTTTTGTTTTACTGGAGTTCAGCCTCATAACCCACTGACTACACCATTCACTGATCCGGCCCATGTCCCGATTGAGGCTGAGGGCAGGTTAATTTCTCATAAGAGGAGACTTTACTACACCCACAAGTGTTGCATCATCGTCATACTGAACAATCTTGTTTTCCAGGACAACAACCATATCGCTTGTATGCACCAAAAATAACAGTGGACCAAGAATACTACCCTGTGGAACTCCGGAACAATAGGCCTTGGTTCACTTAAGATCCCATCAACAGCAACTCGCTGCTGCCTACCTATAAGGAAATCTTGTAGTAATCCAAGATTTCGAAGTTTATAAATATGTGCCTTATGGTTTACTAACTCGAAGGCAGCACTAAAATCCATTTGAACTGGCCTGCATTCAACACCTTTATCAAGGCTCTCTTGCAAATGGCATGTCAAGTCTAAAAGAGCATCGCAAGTGCCTAACTGCTTTCTATTTGCATACTGACTATCAGCTAACATTCCTTTAGATTCCACATACTTATATAGTGGCTTAAAAATAAGTTTTTCAGCAACTTTGGAGAACACAGTGAGAACAGAAATTGGCCTGTAGTTACTGCAGCCTGCAAGTATGCCACTCTTTGGAACATACACTATATTACTAAGCTTGCTCTCATCCATAAAGATACTACATCGACATGAAAATCTATAGAATCTACTAATCTTGGGAGACAATACACTAGAAACTTTAAAAAAAAAAAAAACAAAAGGAAGAAACCATCAACATCTCCAGATTATCCAGAATTTTCTTAACATCCCTAGAGTGGAATGCAAATTCTGTAAGAACAGATTTAGGATGACAAGTATCAGGGAGAGGGACATCCTCAGCTGACTGCTTAGCTTAAAACCCTAATGGAGCAATTCAACCTTTCCCCTAGGGCCAGTAACCAATCTACCATCATCTGTTAGTAGTGGTGGAATGGAAGGCAAGCCTGACCCAAAAATAGATGATGCCAATTTGGTCCACTACAGATGAAGCTGAGTAATTCCTTCAAGTTTCCTCTTCAAGGAATTATCATAATTTCTCTTGGCTGTATGGTAAGTTCTATTCGCAGCACGGCAAGACTTAACAAAAACTGTGTAATTTTCATTTAAACGATTTCGTCTCCATGTGTTGAATTTGATCTGTTTGTCATGGTAGGGTCATCTACGTGTATCATCAAACCATGACTGGTCCTTCCTCCTGAATTTGATGACCTTTCTAGGGACATACCTTATTAAAATAACCATCAGCATTTCATTTAACTTCTTCTTGGGATCAGGATCTACTATAGCATCTGAAATATCAAGTGTCTGACAAGCTTCAATAATGCAATTCCAATTGGCTCTAGATTTCAGACAGACCTTTTTTCCAATGGTGGCATTAGGAATATACTGATTGACAGATATGTCCATGTCAATGGTGTAATGATCAATAGTGCCTATACAGTATATTCACTGACAATAGCTGGAACATCTGTGAATAAGAGGTCTAATCAATTACCAGAAATATGCGTGGGTTCCTCAATTAGCTGGACAACATTGGAGGATACACAGAAGTCAAGAGCAGACCGGCCATGTTGATCTGCGGAATCTGAATTTAGCCACTCACTGTGCTTTGAAATACAGTCTCCACAAATAACGAATGAAGATTTTGAATCCTGAGACTGAGCCATACTAATCCTTTCCAAGAGACAGTTATATATAGAATCATTGATATCTGGATTGCAGTAAACAGCAAATACGTAAACACTGTAGTACTTAATGAAAATTTGAAAACAACTTCATGGCAAGTACACTCCTAATTTTTCTGACAATAAATAGGTCGTCCGGACTTTGTGTATAAAGCCATACCTTGCGCATGTGAGATGTTGGGACAATAAATAAAGTCAGGGCCATCAAACCCCAGGATTAAAAACACAACCTTTGACTTGTTACTACTCACAAGAGTCTCAGATAAAAACATCAAATCGTAGTTATGGACACAACCCTGGAAAAATTTGACCTTAAACCTCGAATATTTGAGTAAAGTACTATGCAATTTTTCTTACTGTAATGAGTAACAGGCCCAGGATTCAGCTCAATGTCTCCCAAAAGAATTAAAATTAGCAATATAAAATCAGTAGCAAAACTAATAAATAGACTCATAACAACAGTAACACCATAAAAATCAACAGAGCAATAAACAACAGTACCATCAATGACAACAGTATTTACATTATTACCAAAAATTCTGTTGAAAGTATATAAAGGAGACCATATGTAATTGAAAAAAGCATTGGAAGCGACTGGTTGGCAAGGTGGGCCAGCACACCTTGTGAGGCAAATAAGAAATCTGCCAGGTTTATCACAACAACTAGGTGAGAACAGTCAGGATGGATTTAGAAATTATAAAATGCTCAGAAGGAAAAGATTAGGTAAAGACGAAGGTGCTTCCCTGATAATCCACAAAGCAACTTTTGCTTTCTCATCAACCTATCCTGCACACTTTTCGAAAAAACAGGAAAGTGAACAAAAAGGAGGATAAATGCCTGATTATACCCTCAGGCAAGGGATTTCAAACCCAAGACCATGGAAGGCCACAGTACAATGGCTATGGCACAATCCAGGGTAGAGAACAAGGTTTGTAATCAGAGTAGCCATCTCTTAGAAGGGTTGCCTACCAAGGCTAAAAGGTCCCTCCTACCCGCTGGTTTGATTTCAGAGTGTCCTCCTAGAGGAGTTACCTGCCAAAACTAAAGAGTCTCTTCTACCTTAACTCATGTAAGCAGGGACATCACACCCTGAAGTGAATGTTGCTAAGAAAAGCCACATTAACCCACTACTAAAAAGGCCTGTAAATTTTGTCAGGGATTATGAGATGAGACTTCAGCAAAGGAACAGATGAATACAGAGAGTGATGAGAACATCAATTTGTTCAAGAAAATTAAAAGGACAACACTATCACACAACAATATGTTTAATACTCGTACAGGAATTCAAGACTAAAGATTTTTTGGTAGAGACCACAAGTCAGGAAGGTACCCAGCATATGGCAAGATATGTAATAAGTGTGGGCAAAAGAATCATTTCACTAAACAGTGCACGAATTCCAATAAATCCATGTCTGAGAAAGTTAAAGCTGTTGAGGATGATGATAACAGTATTAGTGCTAGTGATAGTGAATTACAACAAAACAGTACTGTAACAGAAAGGGTACGAAATATTTCAGTGCCTCATGCAAGAAAGCAATTTGTGACCTTGAAAGTATATAATAGGAAAGCACACTTTCAAATACTCTCGTGTAACAAGCAGTGTTATGTCCATGAGAGTTGAAATGTTTACTAGGTAGTCAAAATGTAGGTGTTGATCATAGCAATGATGCAATAGAATTGACAGTTTATACCAATAATAATATAAAGAGCATTGGTTCTACAACTCTAACATGTATTCGAAATGAAAAATGACACAGGGTCAGATTTCATGTGTTTAGAGAAACATTTTATCTATAATAGGTTTTTTCTGATGGGCAAAGGCCGGGTTTTCTGAAAATCCTTGTAAATGAGAATCCCCAAGCTAAGAAAGAAATCAGTGACTTTTTCGTGTTAATCACAGGGATGTTCAAAACCGTATTTGTTCCCAAGGTAACTCAGTAATCAGTAAAAATAAAATTCTGAAAGAATCTTCTGATCTCTTTGAGGACTTAGGGAGTTAAGAGCCCCATGTAAGATGAACGTGGACAAGAAAGTTACGCCAGCTTTACATGCACCAAGAAGGGTACCTTTCAGTTTGCAGAAGAAATTGAAAGCACAGTTAAAGAGTGTGGAAGGTACTACATCAGAGAAAGTAACTGAACCTACTGATTAAGTTTCTGGAATGGTAGTGGTCACCAAACCAAAATCAAATGATTTGAATAAAGCTATCAAAAAACACATTTCCTGCTCCCATTTATTACAAGGAGTTACAAGGATTAGGATGTCTCAGACTTTTTAGTCCATCCGAGGAGACATCATGTGCTCACTTATCTCTAGGAGCAGGTTTTGCTGTTCATTCACAGTGTTCTACTGATTTTGTCTAGCTTCACTTTAAACTCTTCCAAACTGTTGCTGTTAACAATTTCTGGTGGCAGTTTATTCCATGTGTCACATATCTTGTATGTGAGGAAGTTCTCACAACGAGCTATGTTGTATCTCTACAGTTCTAGTTTCCATCCATTATTTCTAGTCTGGTTTTCGTTTAATGTGAAGAGGTTACTGTCTACTTTTGTTGTGCCTTTCAGTATCTTGAATGTTTCTACTAGTCATCCTCGCAATCTTCGTGTTTCTAAGCCATACATGTTCAGGCTCTCTAGTCGTCTTTGGTAACTTATTTGCCTGATGGATGGAATTAACTTTGCGGCTCTTGCTTGTACTCCTTCTAATCTATTTATGTCCTTTCTTAGTGTTGGTGGCCAAAACTGTACTGCATATTCAAGATGAGGTCTAACTATGGATGTGTATAGCTGCAGCACTGTTTCCTTGTTTCTGTATTTGAACTGCCTCTTTGTGTATCCCACTGGTTTCTGTGCCTTCTTTTCAGCTTTTATGAACTATTTTGTGGATTTTAAGTCCTTGGTAATGATGACTCCAAGGTCTTCTTCTTGTTCTACATTATTTATGTCCTTGCCAAGCAGCATATAGTTGGCATGAGGGTTGTTTGTTCCTATTTATAACACTTTACACTTATCCAAGTTAAAAGGCATTTGCCATCTTTTTGACCACTCTCCTATATTCCTTAGATCATCTCTCAGGCTTTCCACTGTGTCTGGGTCTGCTGCATTTACACCTAGTTTGGTGTCATCTGCAAATTTGGCTATCCTGCTAGTTAAGCCTACATCAATGTCAATCATGTAAATCAAAAACAAGAGTGGGCCAAGGACCCTGAGGAACTCCGATTATCACATCTGCCCATTCTGATTCTTCACCGTTTATTAGGACTCTGTTTTCTATTATTTAGCCAATCTTCAACCCAGTCTGCTATTTCTCCTACAATTCCTAAAGCTCTAATTTTTATCATTAGTTTCTTGTGTGGAACTTTGTCAAAGGCCTTTTGGAAATCTAAGTAGAATATATCTATTGCTCTACTACTGTTGTAAATACCAAGCATGTTATGAAAAAACTCCAAGCGGTTTGAAAGGCAAGATCTGTTTTGTCTGAAGCCATGTTGACTGTTTAACGACAGGTTGTTTCTATCAATGTGATCTACAATTTGATCTGCAATTATGAACTCAAAAATCTCACAAGGGACTGATGTTAGACAGATGGGTCTATAATTTCCTGGCTCTTCCCTTAGACTCTTTTTGTAAACTGGGGGCACATTACCTAGTTTCCAACCTTTTGGTGCCCTTTGTTGTTCTGCAGTTTTTCTGTAGAGTTTACATAGGTGAGGAACTATCTCCTCTTTTAACCCTTTAATTTCTCTTGGATGAATCCCATCCGGACCAGGAGATTTAAACTTGTTTAGTTTTTCTATTTTGTTTTTAACGTCTTCTGTAAATATTATTTTGTCAAGCGGTTCTGCCCCTCCATATTTAATAGCTGGTTCAGGGATTGAGGTAGTGTCTTCAATTGTGAAAACACCAGTAAAAAATTTATTCAATAACTCTGCTTTTTCCAAGTCAGAGTCCACTAAGTTTCCTCTATTATCTCTTAAGGGGCCTATTTATTGGCTTCTTACTATTAACATGCGCAAAGAATTCTTTTGGGTTTTCCTTAAAAATTGATGCAATTCTCTTGTCCTCGTTTATCTTTCTTTGAATTTCTTACTAACTTGTCCACCATTCGACAGAGTTCTTTATGCCTGCTTGCTTCCTCTGGTGTTGGGTGTGGAGTCATTGATTTGTGCAATCTGTCTCTTTCTCTTATTTTATTTTTAATTTCTCTGTTGAACCACTTAGACTAAGGGTTGCCATTTATTTGTATCTGCTTTAATGGCATACATCTGGAGCAACATTCTGTGTATTCTTCTAGAAAGGCTTCCCAGTAGTTATCTATGTCTGTGTTCTTGTCGTACTCAAGATTTTTAACATACTCCTTTAGTTTTTTTAGTCTCCTCGACGGTAGTCTAATCTCTTTAGTATCTTCTTTGCTTTTTCATGGCGAATATTAATATGAAATGTAATAATTATATGGTTGCTTTTGCATAAATTTTTACCTACTGAAAAGTCAGACACTAGGTTATCTTCTTTTGAAAGGACGATGTTTAGTATGTTGTCTCCTCTAGTAGGTTTGTCAACCCATTGGTGGAGAAATTCATTTTTGACAAATTCTAAAAGTCTCTTTCCTTCTAAGTTTGATGTGGAGGTCATAGTGTCCCAGTGTACTGCTGCATTGAAATCTCCCATTATTATGCAGAGTTTGTTGTTTATTTCTTGCCCTAGTAATACATACAGCTCCTCGTCAGACATTTGTGGTTGGTTGGGAGGTCTGTACACTAGTATTAGAGTTAGCTTCTTCCCTAAACTGCTTATATTGATGCCAATTACTTCTTGAGTGGCTGTAATTTTACACTCTATTGGATTGAGGTAGTCCTTGACGATGTTTCTGTGGTACCTATTATGTCTAATTCTTCACTTGCTATCAATGTGTTGAAGAGATCTACTTCAAATACATTTTACCTCGTCTTGGTAAAGCAAGGATCTTCTCTGCTCTGGATGCTAAGAATGAGTTTTGGCAAGAGAAGCTTGATGAAGAACCTAGATACTTGACTACTTTTAATACCCCATTTGGCAGATATCAATGAACCTAGCCACCCTTATGGGTGCCGGTCCCAAGCCCAGATAAATAGGGAGGGTTGGTGTCAGGAAGGGCATCCAGCCGTAAAAATCTGTGCCAAAACCTGGAATGAGCCGAAATATGGAAAGAGGTAATGCTAGGGCGTACTCTGCAAACGACGCACAGAGACATCGCCCTAACTCTGTGATAAGGCGAGGGGTACTGCATCAGGAGCAGGTGCAACTAAAGAAGCGAGCTCACATTGGATTTAGAGTGTGTCAGCTTAATGTTGGGTCCATGACTGGGAGAGGTAGAGTATTGGCTGACTTGATGAGGAAAAAGAAAGTAGATGTTTTGTGTGTGCAAGAAACGCGATGGAAAGGAAATAAAGCTAAAGAATTGGGTGATGGATATAAGCTGCACTATAGTGGAGCAAATAAACAAGGCAGAAATGGAGTTGGCATAGTACTGTCTGGTGAACTGAAGAATACAGTGATAGAAGTGCAAAGAAAGAATGACCGTATCATCAGACTGAAGACGTGTTATGAAGGCAAGCTGGAACAACTGGAGAGTGGCTTCCAGAGTTCTTGTGACAAAAGAGTAACGCTGAGGTTAAAAGGAAAATTTCATAAGACGGTGGTAAGAACAGCAATGATGTATGCCACGGAAACAGCAAGCTTGAGAAAGACAGAGGAGAAGAAGATGGATGTGGTAGAAATGAGAATGCTTAGGTGGATGGTTGGGGTGACGAGAGAGGATAGGATCCAAAATGATTACATTAGGGGGTCGACCAAGGTGGTGGAAATATCAAAGAAAGTGCAGGAGGGGAGGCTGAGATGGTATGGACACCTGTTGAGGAGAGATGAGGACCATGCTGGTAGACATACTAAGGGAAGAAGAAGAAGAAGAGGGAGACCAAGAAAGAGATGGAAGGAGTGTGTGAGGGGAGACCTGCATGAGAAGGGAATTGATGAGGCAGAAGCGCAGGATAGAAATAGATGGAAACGGCTCATCCGAAACGGCGACCCCATATAAAAATGGGAACAAGCTGGGAAGAAAAAGAAGAACATTTGGCAGATACCAATGGAGACCCATGCTGTTTGGTATTTCTTCCACCTCAGTGGAATATCAGAGAAGGATGCAAAAAGCTTTACAAAACCTCAGAGGAATAGTGGTTATCTCAGATGATATCATGTATATGGAGAAGGTGTAACAGATGTAGAAGCAGCATTGTACCATTACAGAAATTTGGAAGCATTACTACAGAGGTGCTGAAAGGAGGGTATTGTCACTTATACCGGACACTTGCTAACTGATGAGGGTGTGTGTGCGTCCAAGAAAAGTGGAAGAAAGAAGCAATTTAAGAGTACCCAAGGCAATTTAAGAGTACCACACGCTATGAAATCTCTCAAGAGAGTTTTGGGAATGGTCAATTAACTTTCCAAAACAGATTTAATTCAACCCTTAAGAAATCTAGAAAAGAAAAATGTTGTGGCAGTATAAATCATGCTATGGTGAAGTATTTAATAAGACAAAGAAATTGATTGTAGCAGCATCAGTTCTTTAGTATTTTGATAGTGGTGCTGATGTAACCTTGCAATGTGATGCTTCAATGTCAGGGTTAGGTGCAGTTTCGATGTAACATGCAACATCTAAGACAGTAATGGAAACAGAGCAAACATATAACCAAATAGAAAAAGAAATGCTGGCCATAGTTTTTGCAGCTTTGCATTTCAAGCAGTATGTGTATGGTAGAGCAATCAATATTGAAACTGACCACAAACCCTTACAAAGTATTTTTAACAAACCTTTGCTGAAATGTCCCAAAAGGTTACAGAGTACAGTATGTTACTGCAGTTGCAAAAGTTTAGCCTTATGTTCAGTACAAAGAAGGAAATAAGGTGTTCATTGCCAATACTTTGAGTAGGGACCATATGCCACACACACTGCTTCACAAGCAGATAAATCAAGTGTAATATTTATGTTTGGGGATATTAGTAGCATTCATATATACAAAAATACTACTAGAAGATATTAGACAGAAAACTATGAAGGATGCAGAATTGCAAACTTTGAGAGAGATGATTCTTAGTGGTTGGCCAACTAAATTTTTAAATGTTCCTGAAATTCTTAGACCATGTTTCAAATTTAGGGATGAGGTTTCTGTTGAAAATGATGTGATTTTCAGGGAGCCTTGCATTTGTTGTTCCTTCCTGTTTAAGTTCATATATGTTGAGGCAGATTCATTATGCTCATAACAGTGTCCTCCACCATCCACGTCTTCGTCAGGAATGACGCCGTCCGCCTGCCTGCCCTTAACCAGGCCTTACAAGGGGCCCTTCCGCATGCTGGAGAGGAATGATAAAGCATTCCGGCTGGCCATCCACGGGAAGGACGACTGGGTGTCTGTAGACCACCTCATGCCCGCCCTGTTGGAGGAAGACGTTAATGATACCACGCAGCTCCCTCCGCGGGAACTGTTCCCCCCACCCCCACAGCCAGCCCAACCCAAAAGAAAGTCACGTGGCCGCCCCCAGAAGGACCCGGACCCAGACAGCGCCACAGCCAGCTGCTCCCGCTCACACCGCACCCCCTAGCTGACTTCACGGAGCCACAGCACTCTCCAGAGGCCCAGCAGATACCTAATTTGTTCAGACGTTACTTACGTCTTAGGGGGGGAGTATTGTAAAGTCCCCGCTCAACGGGTTTTCTGTAGAGAACCTCCCGTTTTCTACGGTGCCTTTCCCACAAGCTTAGGTCACGCTAAATAGCCACATTTTTATCTATGTAAAAATGTATCTGTTACTGATTCATTTGTGCCTGTTTACGTTGTACATGTGTCAGAACATTATTGTGTCAATTCTTGTAATTTTATCTTTACATGTTATTTGTATTTATCTGTCCTGTTTCACATTGAGAACAATTGACCTCGGGTCACCTGTATCCTATTGTATGCCTTTGTATGACGTCCGCACGCCGATTTATAAGCGGCCTGCTCTCTCAATAAACTAGCAGTACATGTCCACCTGCTCTCTTTTTTGCACCTCTTACACCATCATCAGTTAAATGGCAAAGCAACAAAATGCAGTGGGGATTATGAAACAGATTTTCCAAAAAGCGAAGGAAGATGATAGCGACCCTTCATTAGTACTATTGGAGAGGAGGAATACTCCAACATCATAATTCAACTCATCATTGCACAACGCTTCTTTGGACGACATATTCGATCGCAGTCATCAACCACAGGAAAGTTAGTTACTTGAACCCAGGTTAGTAGATGGAGTGCCAGAAACCCAGACCAAGAATCTTCAAAAACAGGCACAGTATTACGATAGAGGAAGCAAAGACCTAAAATGGCCGGATCTAGAGGTTGTCCAAGCATTCAGCCAGGCCCAGGAGAAAAGGTGTGGGGAAGAGGAAACATCATTGAAGAGGTGTCACCAAGAAAGTACTGTGTGTTAGCTGGTGGAAGGGTCTACACATTACATCTGCATGCCCTCCCACTGCCCCAGGGACAGGGGACAGGTCATCGTCAAAACAAACCCCGCCCAAACACCACAGATGAAAAAATTAATAATTTTATTAGCAATATAAGAAGAAGTCAAACTAATGCAATAATGTAGTTACGCTATGTAATAACATATGTAAATAATTAACCAACACCCAGTGAACTAAGCATTGTAAATAAAAGTAATAGCAACCGCCCCACCCCCAACCCAAACTGCCGTCCTCTTGGAGCTATAAATAGAATGGAGGATGTTATTGTGCCTTAGTTCTTGCTTGACAAAGCCTCCGACACAGGCGAAACGAACCCCGTAGCAAGTGAAATCAATGGAAATGTGCCTGATTATCCACAATTTTGAAGAAAGACTGAAAGCAGAAGTAAGAAGATGTGAAATCAGTATCAAAGAAGCTACTGTCACAAAGGCGATCGCCTACAACAAATATATATATATATATATATATATATATATATATATATATATATATATATATATATATATATATATATATATATATATATATATATATATATATATATATATATATATATATATATATATATATATATATATATATATATATATATATTATATATATATACATATATATACATATATATATATATATATATATATATATATATATATATATATATAGATAGATAGATAGATAGATAGATAGAGACTTCAGCTCGTCTTTATTTCATAACCATAATAAATGGGTAAAAATTACCGTTGTCTATAATACACAAAGGACTTGTGCATATTTACGTCAAAACATCCATGATTAATTACAATGGCGCATATATCTTCATAATGGCCTAAAAACAGTCAAACAAACAAATGTAACAGAAAACTCCCGTAACATTTCAGTCAAATTATCTTTCTAAAATTTTTGTTCACCATATTAGATACAATGTCAGCTAGAAATATAATGACATAATATAATACATAACTATAATGACGTAATACATAATATAATGACATAACATAATACATAACTACATAATGACATAATTTAATACATAACTACATTTAAATTTAACTTTTTACAGTACATGGCAAAATTCTCTCATTTGTTTTTCATGATGTGGAATAAAACAAATTGTTAAAATGGCATCCTTATCATTATATAATCAAGAATCTAAATCATAGATAGATAAATTTTACTTCTAAATTCACCCATTCTTGATATTGTAATAGGCGTAATGACCCTTTTGCAGATTAATCTTTTAAAAGTTTTATATAAAATTTCACTGAAAACTTCGAAATCTAGGAGATTCGAACCTACGCTCGTTAGAAGGGGAAAATTATAACTCAATACGTTACACCATTATGGAGGATAAAGACTTATTCAGATATATTTTGCAATACAGACGTACAATCCATGCTTTAAACTGTATACCTTCTTACATACAGCTCTAAACAAGGAAAATCACTCACTCTGATAAAAGAAAAAAAGTGAATGAAGCCATTATACAGTAGCTACACGTACCTCTAGTTCTTCACAGGCCATGTAATATATCTCCCTGTCTGGCTTTTCAACTTCTAGATCTCCACTGACTATGATGCTATCGAAGTATTTCTTGCATCCCAATTCATTTATCTTCTCCCACTGCGCCACGGAAGGTCCTGTAAGATCATTATTATTATTATTATTATTTTAAATGTGTAAGCATCAGTATGGATCAAGCTAATAAGATCATTTACCTCTAAAGTAAATGACGGAGGTCTCTGCAATAACGCCTCTGCTAAGTTGCAACAAACGGAGAAAATAACACACAGGTATTAAATTAAGATTAATCCACCAACAGATTAATAATGACACCCAACAAGCGCGCCAAAAAACTAAAACAATTATGCAAGACACCTCAAATTTATATCAGACCCTTTCTGACAGAATGAAAGTAATAAGAGCTACCTAGAGAGCATAAACCTCATAATGAACATCTTTGCCAAAGATAATTCATCTTGTAGATTTGCAAGACGCTCTACGAAGATATAGCTTTCCTGGCACGCATGTAGCCGAATTACCGTCAGGAAAAAAAATTTTGTAAAAAGGCAAAAAACCAACATGAGACTGACAAAGTCTTATGTCAGAATCTTGCCATATGTTTGTAAAATAGATTAAAAAACTAATGGAATGAAAAGAGATATGACAGAACATAACACTACGAATTCGACAAAACTTTCTTAGGAAATCACTCCCCACTTTACTGCGTCTGAGCAGCAATAACTTACTTTGATAAAAAGAAAGCATTACAAGTGTATTATATCTGCTGCTCACCATTGGTTATAAGCCCCAGGTTGAAGTCGGTCGATAACTCGTCTAGTAGACTCGTAACATCGGGATTCAAAGAGAGCTGGCTAAACCTCTCCGATTTCCACAAAGAATAGATGTCATCTGAAACAGGATATGAAAATGAGGCTACAGGTACCAGCAATCATAGACTAATGCAAAGTCCATAGATATATATTACACACATATATATATTATATTTTTTTTTACGATTTTCCACGCCATTGTCTCGCATATTTCCTTAATAATTCAGAAAATATTAGGAGTGAGTAGCAGGTAGAGGCTGACTGAAAGAGGAGAGAGCAAAGTGGTAGAATTTAGGAGTGGCACAGACCTTAGTCGATGGTAGAGGCATTTATGCATTTCTAGGGAATTCACACCTGGGGATGAATGCTATTTGCTACCACTCATTCTCAAATTTAATTTGCCCTCTACTGTGATTTCAATTACAGGTGAGAACCTTTCCTTAATCCGTGGGTCATCACCAGTGACATAGTCTGGAGTCAGGCCCCCAACAAGATGCTGTGCCTTAAAAGGAGTGAGGAATGCACACACGGGAGTCAGTCCGTACTTGTCACACAGCCACACTGCACAACTGCTAGCCGAATCTCGGCCCAGGCAGACTCTCACTTGGAGGACCGTGACCCTTGAACCAGATGTCATCTTGGAGAGCTCAGATCTACTTCAGCCAAGGATCTTGCGTCAAGCACCACAAGGAAGTAAATCATGGTATGTGTCGGAGGGGGAATGGTTTTGTCAGTGTTCTTTATCTTTGACTAGATATCTCTCTCTCACATTTCATAACTCGATTCAGTCCCTTTTATCTCCGACTTCACAACCAGTATAAATACCCATGTGTGTGTTTCCTTGAGACAGTGCATATAGAGTTATATATTTCCTTTGCTAGCAGTGAGTAGAGTAATCCAAACCCCTCCAACTTGTGTGTTAATTCGTTTTAAGAGAGATCGTAATTTGTTAAGAGTCCCATCTGGAATTATTTCACTTCCAGGAGTGTTCTCAGTGCCGTTTAACCAGTGAACGTTTTCCTGAGTTCCCGATTTGCCGGAGGAATCCACCTGAGCACAGGCTGATATAATCGCATTGCCAATTGGCTTAATTGGCTGCTTGCATGTGGTCCAGTCATGTACACATTTATGTTAGACTGATGTGTTTAATCTCCCATCCAGTTAATTGCTGCTCTACATTATTTTACATGTTCTTTTATTACGTGAGATTTGCCCATAATTCTCACTTTTGATTTACCATCTTGGGTGATAAACAGAGTAGTGTTGAAACGCAGAGTCTCACTTTGGCGACCTTCCATTTGAAACTCACTCTGCTTACGGTCTTTCGAGGGTTTTGTTTCACAAGGTTAGATTTAGCAAAAGTAAAGTAAATTCAGTTTTCCTACCACATGTTGGAAATTGTGATATTTTCAGAACGTGGGGTATATTATTATTATTATTATTATTATTATTATTATTATTATTATTATTATTATTATTATTATTATTATTATTATTATTATTATTATTATTATAAATGTACAAGATGTAAACCTTGTTTTTCTTCAACATTATTATCATATATACAAACTCAGTATTGGGTTTTATTATTATTACTCTTGCTCTTATTATCATAAGTTTAAAAAGAACTATGGTTTTCCATTCTAAAAGCAAAAAAAAAATTATAACAGAAGATTTCCCACTATTCTAACGGACATTTCTTCTGAACTTACTGAACTGGTAAATATCCCGACCGACCTTACAATGAGCAAGCTTTACAAAATTTTCAAGGCCACAGACCTCTCCTAATAATAACAGTGATATTATTAATTATCACTACTATTATTATGATTATTAAGAATCAATAAAGTAAGTGGTCATAAAAGTGCATGTGTTACCTCTAATGTTAGAGGTAACACATGCACTTTTATGTGCATGTGTTACGAACAAATTTTCTAATTTTAGTTTACGAATGAGACATGAAGCAGAATTACATCAGTCTTGTATATTCCCCTCGGGTGCAAAAGTTATTCCTTAGTAAAGGGAATTCGATGTCAAGTGACATTAGTGGCTTCACTTTTTATTATTTATATAAAAAAAAGTCGCATCGGTATAAGTGACAAAACTTACAAATCACCTATCATAGTGGAGGTGGATTGATATCGATTCTAATACAGAATCCGCATTAGACAGGAACAGATAGATACAGGAGAGTCGGTTTCTTCTTGTATCTCTTGACAGCTGAATGGATTAAGTACGAGTAACTGTCAACTGCTGAATCTAAACCAAAGGTACAGATTCGAATCCTGGTCAGGCACTTTTCAGTTATAATTCCCCTTGAAAGTAAGTTACACCTGGGATAATATTATTTTGGTATTAAGTGATCTTTATGGCTTTTTATACATATATATATATATATATATATATATATATATATATATATATATATATATATATATATATATATATATATATATATATATATATATATATATAAGCCATAAATATATACGTGTGTGTGTGCGTTTAGTGTGTCTGTATGCAAATATAATTCATAACATCCCGTAATGCCTACTAATCTCAGCACTCTCTTTACCCAGTAGATCATGGTGTTCCTCAGGTAAGACCAGCAACCAAATGTTAGTCCTCCATTTGTCTAATCCATCGAGATCCGTGTCATAATCTGGAGCTGGAGTCTCCCGGAATTTCTGGAGGAATTCACTTGTAATTTTCTTGCTGTCTTCTCCTGACAAGCCTTGGTTTTCCAGCCACGCAGCTACCTGGGAAGTAGATGAAACGTCAGCTAAGATTCATCCTTGTACTTATGTCACCCAGTACAAGCACTCCTCCATTTCCAAAACAAGAAGGCTACTGATTGAGATTCTGGCTAAGACATTATCTTTCCCTCTAACATTCTTGTGAATTTATTTGAAAATGAGAGATTGAACTGGCATCTATCTACATCTATAATACTATACATAAAACGAAAAATATGGTATCTCTCTCATTCTCCCTCCCTATCACACACATATATAAATATTGTATATATACATATATATATATATATATATATATATATATATATATATATATATATATATATATATATACATTACATATATACTTTATATATACATACATATATATATATATATTTTATATATTATATATATATTATAATATATTTTATACATATAATATATGTATATATACTGTATATATATATATATATATATATATAATATGAATGAATTTTTATCACATCACCATGATTTTTCTTATACATGAACATTAACCCTTTAATGGGCACTGCTAGAAATAATGGTGGCAGCAATAATATATATATATATATATATATATATATATATATATATATATATATATATATATATATATATATATATATATTTTATATATATATATATATATATATAATATTATATACATATAATATATGTATATATACTGTATATATATATATATATAATATGAATGAATTTTTATCACATCACCATGATTTTTCTTATACATGAACATTAACCCTTTAATGGGCACTGCTAGAAATAATGGTGGCAGCAATAATATATATATATATATATATATATATATATATATATATATATATATATATATATATATATATATATATATATATGTATATATATATGAATGAATTTTTATTACACCACCATGATTTTTTTATACATAAACATTAACCCTTTAATGGGCACTACCAGAAATAATGGTGGCAGCAAAAAATGCTCTTAGTATGTTGTAGTACAACCAAATCTAAGACACTTTTACTCCTGTGTAATTTTTTTAATTTTGCAAAAATGGGGTCATAGATCCCCCAAACGAAGTGTCCTCAATGGAACCACTGGCCGGTTCAGGGAAATCATCTTCTCACAGCAGTATCCTGAGCTGGAAGTTTTGCCTGATTGAGATAAACTTATTCAAGATATTTTGATTACCTACTAAAGCAATTTAGTGACTTTTTTGGGGCTTACCTTCCATGTTCAATACTTTAACCTCTCATATTTATAACATAGTATGTTATTTTTTTACATTATTCTTAATTTTCAAGCATTATTTTATCAATAATATTTCAACCTTTTGTGCATTATTTCATCATGTTTTAATAAATAAGACATGATAAAAATAAGGAAAAGGAAAGTGAACTAATTTTTATACCTTTACTAAAAAAGTTACAAAAATACATCTACATCAGTAAAAAAAAAATAGTCAAATAGTTCAATAAAGCACTAGAAAATAATGTCCATATTCATATCACAACACTATGAGATGGCGCAAAACAGTTCCTGGCATCAGAAAGACAGTACCACATTGCAAAGGTTGCACATCCACTTGGACCTGTGGATATTCTTCTTGGTGGAGCATTTCTTACAAGTCTGTCTCATGGGGGTGAAGACCAGTAAACGAAGAGTGGAGGTATCAATCCTAACAGCTTCTGGCACTTCTGGTGACCTCTGACCTCTGGTTGGGAGCACCACTTTCCCTCAGACTCCTGAGTAGCAGAGGCAGAAGGAGTGGGCATTGAAGGATGTCATTTGGCCTCCTCATGGCATCCTGACTTCCTGTGCACCCTGCAGTACCTGGAGATGAGAGGGAAAAATTCTTCAGGGGCATGGGTTTCTCATTTAGCCTTGCAATGTCCCTCTTGTAGACTAGGCAGGTATTGGCAATGGATACATCAGTGCAGTGCAATATCCGAAGATCTTGAGTGGCCAGCGTCTTGACCTGAGGGGTGTCTTGTAAAGATGGGTGAGCATGTCACTCTTTTCGATGCCACCCATCTAACCATTGTATTGCTTTATCATATCAGGACATGGGACATCAACCTTCTCTTTGGCATCTCTGTCATACCTCTTGACAGATGTCAAGGGTTCTACTCCTGCATCAGTGGACAGCATGTTGACTACTTTGTTGTCCTTCCATTTCAATGCTTCCTGTCCTGGTCTCCCTGGCAGTGCTAACATAGCAGCACTGGTAGGTGTTCCTCAGGTGCTCAACAAGACCAATGCCGGTGAAAAAGTTGTCTGCATACACACATGTCTTGTTTGGGTGCTTGACTGTCCTGTGGTGACCACTTTGGCACCCATGTTCATGAGGGCCTCTTCTTCATGCAACTGGACTGTGTGGGTGGTGAGGTAGTTCGCCCCTGATACATGAGCATATCATGAATGATGCCATCTATACTGGCCTTGCAGAAGAACTTGTAGCCCCATTAATCCGGCTTGTTAAGGATATACTGGCGTAAATTTCCACCCTTAGTTCCCTTATAGGCCACCATAACCTCATCTAAACTTCGATGAGGTGTTTCAGGGATGTGCAGGAAGTTCTTTATGATGGCAGTGATGATTGGCCTGACCTTGTAAAACCTGTCTTGAGTAGCAGTAACTTGCAGATCAGGATGCCACGGAACACAAGCATCTCTGATGTGTCAGTCTTGAAGGGAGTCCTAAGGGCGTAAAGGGACTCCCTCTTTGTGGATCTTGGGGAGACCATATGATGAACCAGTGGAAAACAATAATAATACTTACCAGGACTTGTTTTCCACTGGTTCATCATAATGGTGTTTTATATGGTCTCCCCAAGATCCACGAAGAGGGAGTCCATTTACGCCCAATCCTCTCCTCACAGAATATGCCACATTACAAATTAGCCAAATTTCTTGTTCCCTTGTTAGAACCCTTAACAAAAAACAATCTTTTGATAACCAATTCCACTAAGTTTAAAGAGGACATTCTCAGGCAAGACTCAGACTTATATATGGTAAGCTCAGGCGTGGAATCCATATTTACAAATGTCCCGGTGGGGAAGACTATTGATATGATATTAAGCAAACTTTTTACTGATGAAGATGCAATTTTTAATAATTTTAGAACATTTTTAAACAGCTTTTAGAGCTGGCTATGCTGGACACGACCTTTGTCTTCAATGGCATTTTGTATAAACAATCTGAAGGGATGGCCATGGGATCACCACTTGGTCCAATTTTTGCTAACACCTTCATGTGCTCCCTGGAGGAGCGCATAATAGAAGAATGTCCCATTAGGTTCCTCTATTTTATCGAAGATACGTTGACGACATGTTCTCCCTATTTCGTTATGAATGTCATGCAGAGTCCTTTCTGGAGTTCTTCAACTGGCAACATCCAAACATAAGGTTTACTATGGAGAAAGAGGTAAATAACAAACTTGCCTTCCATGATCTTATTATTTCCAGAGGTGACTCAGATTTTTACACAGGTGTGTATAGAAAAAATACATTTACTGGTTTGGCAATGAATTCTTATAGTTCGTGTTTCTTTAATTTTAAACTGAACTCTATTAACCCTCCTCCATAGGGCTTATACCCACTCGTCAAACTGGATGAACTTCCACGATGAGATATCCTTTTTAGTGAAATATTTCAGTAATAACTGTTTTCCTTCACGACTTCTTTTCAGATCCCTAAACAAATTGCTAATACAGAAACTGACTCAATCAACACCTGAATCGACTGTGCCGAAACTGAGGATGTATGCAAGTTTCCCTTTCATGCATGATACTTTTAGGAGAAAATGCACTGCCATTATTCGAAAGTTTTCCAGCTTTGATTCTGAAAATCATCCCGAAAAAATCCCTTAACAATAGGGTCTCTGTTTAGAGTCAAAGACCGGTTCAGCCCTCTGCTTTCATCCAGCGTCGTTTACAAATATACTTGCCCAGGATGTGATCACAGGATATACGTGGGATGCACGAGGAGGCTGTTGAAGGTCCGCATAGATTCCCACATGGGCATAAGTCATAGAACAGGTAGCAGGTTATCTAATCCTGAGCAATCAAATATACGTAATCATTCAAAATTATGTAAAAACTTATATTGACAGCAAGGATTTTTCCATCTTAGGCTGACTGCAGAGCAACAACGACTTAACCATCCTAGAGTCCATAATTATCAAAAAGACTGTACCATTGTTAAATACTCAATCGTCTTCAGTAAAACTGTTTATAGCCTACTTTGGGCAACTGATTTTCCTCACTCTGTTTTTATTTATTTATGTTAGTCTTGCTCTTTCTTTCATATAGGTAGGTTGTTTTAAGATTTTAGTGAACTTCTTTTACTTATAAATGACTTGTCTTGGAATGAGGTGTTTTGTTTTAAATATTTTTACTACACAAAGAGCTGTTGCCATTGCATATCTCCATATTTTAATTTGTTATTAATGTTTGCAAATTATATTGCATAGCCTTGAAAATGCGACTTGGAATTCGTCCTGAAATGTCAGCATTGGAAATAAACTGCTAGAGGATGAGGATGCCTTTCCCTGTTACTTCCTACATGATGTATACTTCGAGCCTCAGCTCTGTCCCTTATGTGTGTGTATATGTGTATATGTATATATATATATATATATATATATATATATATATATATATATATATATATATATATATATATATACTGTATATATATTATAATGTGAGATTATGTGTATGCTTTGATTTGATGTCTATGATTTTGAGATGTCTTTATTTCTTACAGATGACTCTTGTGTTCTGTATTTTGATATAATTTTCAGCTATTTCATATGTTTTGAGGTGACTTTGTAATGTATAGTCATTCATGTTTGTAACACACTGTGTTCATGGAAGTTAAAGTTTGATTGCCGTAGAGAGAGATAGTTTTGAACCATTATCAGATCGCCACATCCTGTATTGACACAGGTGTTTGGGGTGAAGGCAGAAAGGCAAGGGCCACTTTGCTTATCTTGATGAGTTGACAGCCCTCGGCCAGAATGCTTTATTATATGATTATCATGTGTGTCTGCTCCGTAGTTATTAACTTTGTCTATGCCTATTATGTTTTCATAATCTGAGTAAAAAAGAATGAGGAAGTGAGAGAGATGAAGTTGACATGCTGACAGCTGAGCCAATTTGATCTCAAAATATTTTTTCTATTTACCCAGCTGCTTAACCCAGGACAGGAAATGTCAATTTTGAGATAAGGCGCTTGAAGCTCCAGTCCTGTATGTATACCGTACATGTATACCTGTATGTATAATGTATGTATACTTTATGTATCATGTATACTGAGAGGTGGAAGGAGAAATCCGTTATTCAAAGACTGAAGGGACTAGTTAGTAACCCTTTAGGACCCACCATATATATTCAAAGGGAAATCAGAGAGACCCAGGAGTTGCTTTGGGGAATTCAAAGATAGCAGTTCTCTCTCTCTCTCTCTCTCTCTCTCTCTCTCTCTCTCTCTCTCTCTCTCTCTCTCTCTCTCTCTCTCTCTGGTACAATATTGTCTAAAGGGTATATATATATATAAAGTTGGTTATCCTCCTTCCACAAAAGCATAAGTTTTGTCAAATTCACCCACGAAGTGTATACATTTTGTAAGAAGGATCTAAGGTGTTTATATTGTGCAAGCATTGTGAAAATGTGTTTTACTATTTCTGTTGAAGAAGGTAAGATTCTTACTTATTATGTTTTGTACTGTTGTTGTGATAGAGAATTATTAATTTGATAAGAGGTGGATAATATCTCTTATAGTGAGTTCTAATGTGTCTTGCTGCTAACTATATTTTACTAAGTGCATATCATTGTGACTTGGCAGTGTTGTCTTTGAGGAAGTTTTAGAAAGACATGAGTTTAGCTTTTTTTTAAAGTGAAGGTAATCTTTTGAGACTGATATAATCTTTAACAGGTTTGATCGTGATGTGAGTCAGAAATTTATTTCTGTTACACACATGATTGTGCATATATACATATATATATATAAATATATATATATATTATATATATATATATATATATATATATATATATATATATGTAAATATATATATATATATATATATATATATATATATATATATATATATATATCTATATATATAAGCATTAAGCTACAAACAACCTTTAATATCCAGTTTGCTCTACCTCGAAATAATATATTTTCATATATGCTACCTAAAGGGGAATATTTTTTATCTGATAATAAGTTCCTCGCCGACGAACTTATTACCAACTAAAAAAATTGAAGGAGTTCCCCGACGTCTTCAAGCCCGAACTGCGTCAAGTGCCTGGGACCCCTGCCAAGCACGGAATCTACCACCACATTAAAACAAGGCGCCCCCAGCGCACGCAAAGTTTCGAAGGCTCCCCCTAGGTGGCTTCAGGAGGCCAAGGACGCTTTCGCTGAGATGGAGCATATGGGCATATGCAGGAAGGCCTCCAGCCCATGGGCCTCCCCCCTCCACATGGTGCAGAAACCAGACGGCTCCTGAAGACCCTGCGGTGACTACAGGCGGCTCAACCTTGCAACAGAACCATATCACTACCCCCTTCCAAACATGCAAGATCTCACGGCCTCTCTTCACGGGGCCAAAATATTTTTTAAATTAGATTTGTTGAAGTCCTACTTTCAGGCACCAGTAACTCCAGAGGACATCCCCAAAACCGCCATCATCATGCCCTTCGGATCCTACGTCTTTGCCTTCTCCACCTTCGGCCTGAGAAACGCAGGGGCAACCTTCCAGAGACTGATGGACAGCATCCTGGGGGACCTGAACTTCTGTGTCTGTTATGTAGATGACATTCTGATTTTTTCCAGATCCCACAAAGAACACATGCGACACATCCAGAAGGTCCTGCAGTGCCTACAGGAGAACAGCCTCGTCGTCAGGTTCGATAAGTGCACCTTTGGCATTGAAAAAGTCGACTTCCTGGGCCACGAGATATCCACGGGGGCCGTCCGTCCACTCACATCGAAGGTAGCAGCCGTTGCCAGGTTCCCCACCCCTACCTCTGTCAAGGCCATACAGGAATTCCTCGGGATGGTCAACTACTACAGGAGGTTTATTTCCGGGGGTCGAGCACACCATGGCCCCCCTGACGGAGATCCTGAAGGGCCACCCGAAGACCTTAGTGTGGGGCCCCAACCAGCAGCGGGCCTTCTCCTTGACGAAGGCCGCCCTCACCGAGGCAACCGCCTTGGCCCACCAGGACTCCAACGCCCCCCTCCAGCTGACGACGGACGCCAGCAACGCCGCCTGTGGGGCCGTCCTGGAGCCGGTCGTCACCGGAGCCCCATAGCCTATCGCCTTCTTCAGCAAGAAGTTCAGCCCCACAGAGTCCTGCTACAGCACCTTCGACAGGGAACTCTGCGCAGTGTATCGGGCAGTACGTCACTTCAAGTTCCTCCAGGAGGGCATGCCCTTCACAATCTGGACGGACCACCAGCCACTGGTCCACGCCTTCACAAAGCTAGGGGACGCATGGTCTTCCAGGCAGCAGCGGCATCACCGCTCTGTGACATAAGCACCGGCCACCCCCGCCCTCTGGTACCCGCCTCCCGCCGCCGTCTGGTGTTCAACATCATCCATGGGCTGTCCCAACCCTCCGGCAGGACAACGGCCAAGCTGCTGACAGAGAAGTTTGTCTGGCACGGTATGCGGAAGGACACGACAGCCTGGGCGAGACAGTGCATTCGGTGCCAGACCAGCAAAGTAGGACGGCACACTGAGTCAGGGGTGGGCGAGTTTCCCCAGCCGGGGAGGCGATTCGGACACATCCATGTCGATGTGGTAGGCCCCCTTCCCCTATCAGGTGGGGCCAGGTATCTCCTGACGACCGCTGACCACTCCACCAGGTGGCCCGAAGCGACGCCCATGCAAGAAGCCACCACCAGCGCATGCGCCGAGGCCCTTCTCTCCAGCTAGATCAGCAGGTTCAGTGTCCCGGACCACATAACAACCGACAGAGGTCCAGCCTTCCTGTCCGAGATGTTGGACCGCCCTAGCATGCCTGCTGGGGACCTCTCACCACAGCACCACCACCTACAACCCCACGGCCAACGGACTGGTAGAAAGATTCCACAGGTCCCCGAAGGCGTCCCTCATGGCCCACTGCACCACCAAGGATCGGAAGTACCAGCTGCCTTGGGTCCCCCTCGGGTTGAGAACCGCCCCCAGAGCCAACGGTGACTCATCTGCAGCAGAGAAAATCTACGGGGAGCCTCTCGTAGTCCCGGGCGAGCTCATCACGGGGGATCGCCACAACCTGACAGTCCAGAGGCTCCGTGACACGGTCGGAAAGTTCGCCCCCTGCCAGTGGACGTATACCAACAGGACGTCGCCTTTCACGCCTCCCGGCCTGTCCTCCACCACCCACGTCTTCGTCAGGAACGGTGCCATCCACCCGCCCTTAACCAGGCCCTACAGGGGGCCCTTCCACGTGCTGGAGAGGAACGGTAAAGCATTCCAGTTGGCCATAAATGGGAAAAACGACTGGGTGTCTGTTGACCGGCTCAAGCCTGCCCTGTTGGAGGAGGACGTCGACAATACCATGCAGCGCCCTCTGCAGGACCCATTGCCCCCGCAGCCAGCCCAGCCCAAAAGGAAGTCGCACGGCCACCCTCGGAAGGCCCCGAACCCGGATAGCACCGCAGCAACCGCTCCCACTCACACTGCACCCCCCAGCTGACATCGCGGAGCCGCGGCACTCTGCAGCGCCCCAGCAGATACCTACTTTAATCAGACATTACCTACGTCTTGTGGGGGGGGGGAGTATTGTAAAGTCCCCGCTCAATGGGTTTTCTATAGTGAACCTCCCATTTTCTACAGTGCCTTTCCCATGAACTTAGGTCACACTAAATAGCCATATTTTATCTATGTAAAATTGTATCTGTTACTTATTCATTCGTGCCTGTTTACGTTGTACATGTGTCAGAACATTATTGTGTCCATTCCTGTAATTTTATTTTTACATGTTATTTGTATTTACCTGTCCTGTTTTGCATTAAAAACAACTGACCTCGGGTCACCTGTATCCTATTGTATGTCTTTGTATGATGTCCGCACGCTGCTTTATAAGCGGCCTGCTCTCTCAATAAAATAGCAGTACATGTCCTCCTGCTCTCTTCTTTAGCACCTCTCACAACTTTCCATCGCGTGAAACCAGGAGAGGTGTTTATTTATTTATCTGTTTACTTATTTACCTCTTTAAGCAGAGAAATAACAGGTCACAGTTCGAGTAAAGACCCTGAAGCTCTCTCGATGCTGTTGGGTCGGTGGGGAAAAATACAGTATTAATAAATAAGAACAATAATTAATGTCTTTTCAATGAATCATATTTCTAGAATGATATAGGGCTGGTTCGAAAATATTATTTTAAATGAATGGTGAAACTGAAGCAAAATAATTAAAGAAATTGAACAACCAAAAACAAATAAACTCTGCAAACATAACATTTTATCAGAACCAACAGGAACCCACCCGAAAATACTGTAGGCACTAACCCCCAACGACGTAATGGGCAAATACGTGTTATTGTTAGGGATTAAGCAATCCAGGCCTTATATCAACACGGGCTCTTACTTATGGAACCAAGGTATAGAACAACCCGCAGAACTGACAAGATCATTTGCCTTGTGACTGGCAAGGCAACATGTGATTAGAGTTTGGGACCTCGGGAAGTAGTTGGGGGGGGATAGGGGGGCATTGCTCAGACCTGGCAGAGAGGTTTGTGGTTTCTGAAGGCTCTGTTTGCATTTGATTCGCGATGGACCTGCCTCTTATTATTTCGTATTTGTATTTATTTCTGTTTGTTAATTCATCTTCCTTTAATAGTATTCTTTTTATTATTGTCTCCTCTCTGTTTTCACTTATCTTTACATATATAATATAAACAATTCATTTACCCAAGTTAACAATATTTCATTTCAAAGGCGTGTAAGATTAAAGCTAAATTTTGTTTAGAACGGAAACATTACATAAATTTTTCTGGTACAAATATCATTAGCTCATAATATATATCTGACCATGCCGAAGGCATCACCAGTTTTTATTGTCAAATCCTTACTTAAATTTGGTAGCATTTGGTGGTTTCACCAGCTTTCCCTCGTCCTAATTAAATCATAAAGTCAACCATTTATCAAAGATGTTGGGTTGGCTGATTTGTGTTAGTTGGCCTTATGCCAGCACGGACCCTTGCAAAAACGGGTCTCATCTGTAAAGTAAGGTGCCAAAGGTACTTGCAAAAAAAAAAAAATAGTCTGGTGTGGACCTCCCATTCGGTCTCTTCCCAGACTGCTGTCCAACTTCTTTACCTTTTCTTACTTTAGTTTCTCCCAACTCTCATTCAGGTCTACAAATGGAATTCTTGCTCTAGCTTTTCCCAGGTCTCATTCAGGTCTAGAAATCGAATTCTTGCTCTAGTTTCTACCAACTCTCATTCAGGTCTAGAAATGGAATTCTTGCTCTAGTTTCTCCCAGCATTCATTCAGGTCTAGAAATGAAATTCTTGCTCTAGTTTCGCCTAACACTCATCCAGGTCTAGAAATAGAATTCTTGCTCTAGTTTTTCCCAGCACTCATTCAGGTCTAGAAATGAAATTCTTCTAGTTTCACCTAACACTCATCCAGGTTTAGAAATGGAATTCTTGCTCTATTTTCTCCCAAAACTCATTCAGATTCTTGCTCTAGTTTCGCCTAGCACTCAGTCAGGTCCAGATATGGAATTCTTGCTCTAGTTTCTCCCAACACATATCAGGTCTAGAAATGGAATTCTTGCTCTAGTTTCACCTAACACTCATCCAGGTCCAGAAATGGAATTCTTGCTCTAGTTTCTCCCAGCACTAATTCAGGTCTAGAAATAGAATTCTTGCTCTAGTTTCTCCCAGCACTAATTCAGGTCTAGAAATGGAATTCTTGTTCTAGTTTTTCCCAGCACTAATTCAGGTCCAGAAATAGAATTCTTGCTCTAGTTTCTCCCAGCACTAATTCAGGCCTAGAAATGGAATTCTTGCTTTAGTTTCTCCCAATATTCATTAAGGTCTAGAAATGGAATTCTTGCTCTAGTCCCTCTCACACACTCATTCAGGTCAAGAAGTGGAATTCTTACTCTAGTTTCTCCCAACACTTATTAATGTCTAGAAATGGAATTCTTGCTCTAGTCCCTCTCACACACTCATTCAGGTCAAGAAGTGGAATTCTTGCTCTGGTTTCTCCCAACACTTATTAAGGTCTAGAAATGGAATTCTTACTCTAAATTCTCCCAACATTTATTCACGTCTAAAAGTGGAATTCTTGCTCTACTTTCTCCCAACACTCATTCAGGTCTAGAAATGGAATTCTTGCCCTAGTTTCTCGCAACACTTATTCAGGTCTAAAAATGGAATTCTTTCTCTAGTTTTCCCCAACACTCATTCAGGTCTAGAAATGGAATTCTTGCTCTAGTTTCTACCAACACTCATTCAGGTCTAGAAATGAAATTCTTGCTCTAGTTTCCCCCAATATTCATTAAGGTCTAGAAATGGAATTCTTGCTCTAGATTTTCCCAACAGTTATTCAGGTCTGGAAATGGAATTCATTATCTACTTTCTCCCAACAGTCATTCAGGTCAAGAAATGGAATTCTTGCTGTAGTTTCTCCCAACACTAATTAAGGTCTTGAAATGGAATTCTTACTCTGTTTCTCCCAACATTTATTCAGGTCTAGAAGGGGAGTTCTTGCTCTAGTTTCTCCCAACGGTCATTCAGGTCTAGAAATGGAATTCTTGCCCTAGTTTCTCACAACACTTATTCAGGTCTAAAAATGAAATTCTTTCCCTAGTTTTTACCAACACTCACTCAGGTCTAGAAATGGAATTCTTGCTGTAGTTTCAACCAACACTCATTCAGGCCTAGAAATGGAATTCTTGCTCAAGTTTCTCACAGAACTCATTCAGGTCTAGAAATGGAATTCTCACTCTAGTTTCTCCCAACACTAATTCAGGTCTAGAAATGGAAATCTTGCTTTAGTTTTTCCCAACACTCATTCAGGTCTAGAAATGGAATCTTTGCTCTAGTTTCTCCCAACACTTATTCAGTTCTAGAAATGGAATTCTTGCTCTGCTTTCTTCCAACACTCATTAAGGTATAGAAATGGAATTATTGCTATAGTTTTTCCCAAAACTCATTTAAGTCTACAAACTCTGGTTTCTGCCAACACTAATTCAGGTCTAGAAATAGAATTCTTGCTCTAGTTTTTCCCTAACACTTATTCAGGTATAGAAATAGAATTCTTACTCTAGTTTCTCCCAACACTCTTTCAGGTCTAGAAAGGAATTCTTACTGTAGTTTCTCCCAACACTCATTCACGTGTAGAAACGGAATTCCTCCTCTAGTTTCTATTGACAGTCATTCAGATAAAACATGGAATTCTTGTTCTAGTTTTTCCCAGCGCTTATTAAGATCTAGAAATAGTGTTCATGCTCTCATTTCTCGCAGTACTCATTCAGGTCTGAAAATGGAATTCTTGCTCTAGTTTCTCCCAGCGCTCAATCGAGTCTGGAAATGGAATTCTCACTCTGGATTCTACCAGCACTCATAAAGGTCTAGAAGTCGAATACCTGCTCTACTCATTCGGATCTAGAAGTGGAATTCTTGCTCTGGTTTCTACCATCACTCATTAAAGGAGCAGAAATGGAATACTTGCTCTAGTTTCTCTCAGCACTCATTCAAGACTAGAAATGTAATTCCTGAACAAGGTACTCCAAGCAATCATTCAGATCTAGAAATGGAATTCTTGCTCTAGTTTCTCCCAACACTTACTCATGTCTAAAAATGGAATTCTTGCTCTAGTTTCTCCCATCACTCGTTAAGGAGCAGAAATGGAATACTTGCTCTAGTTTCCCTCAGCACTCATTCAAGACTAGAAATGTAATTCCTGAACTAGGGACTCCAAGCAATCATTCTGATCTAGAAATGGAATTCTTGCTCTAGTTTCTCCAAGCACTCATTTAGGTCTAGAAATGGAATTCTTGCTCTAGTTTCTTCTAGCATTTGTTCAGATCTATAAATGGAATTTTTGCTGTGGTTTTTCCCGACACTGACTCACGTCTAGAAATTGAATTCTCGCTCTGGTTTCTCCTAGCACTCATTCAGGTCTAGAAATGGCATTCTTGCTCTAGTTTCTCCCGACACTCACTCACATCTGGAAATGGAAATTTTGCTCTGGTTTCTCCCAGCACTCATTCATTTCTAGAAATGGAATTCTTGCTCTTGTTTCTCACAACACTCATTCAGGTCTAGATATGGAATTCTTGCTCTAATTTCTTCCAGCACTCACTTAGGTCTAGAAATGGAATTCTCGCTATAGTTTCTCCCAACACTTATTCAGGTCTAGAAATGGAATTCTTCCTCTAGTTTCCATCAAAATTTACTGAGGTCTAGAAGTGGAATTCTTGCTGTAGTTTCTCCCAGCACTCATTCAGGTCTAGAAATGGAATCCTTTATCTAGTTTCTAGCAACACTTATTCAATTCTAGAAATGGAATTCTTGCTCTAGTATCCCATCAAAATTTACTGAGGTCTATAAATGAAATTCTTGCTGTATATTCTCCCGACACTTATTCAGGTATAGAAATGGAATTCTTTCTGTACTTTCTCCGGACTCTCATCCAGGTCTAGAAACGGAATTCTTGCTATGGTTTCTATCAAAATTTATTGAGGTCTAGAAGTGGAATTCTTGCTGTAGTTTCTCCCAACACTCATTCAGATCTAGGAATGGAATTCTAGTTAAAATTTCTCCCAACACTCATTCAGGTCTAGAAATGGAATTCTTGCTATAGTTTCTAGTAACTTATTCAAGTCTAGAAATGGAATTCTTGCTCTGGTCTCCCCTAGACACTCATTCAGGTCTAGAAATAAATTCTTGCTCTAGATTCTCCCAACACTTATTCAGGTCTAGAAATGGAATTCTTTCTCTACTTTCTTCCGATACTTATTCAGGTCTAGAAATGGAATTCTTACTCTAGCTTCTATCAAAATTTACTGAGGTCTAGAAGGGTAATTATTGCTGTAGTTTCTCCCAACACTCATTCAGGTCTAGAAATGGTATTCTTTCTCTAGTTTCTTCCTACTCTCATTCAGGTTTAGAAATGAAATTCTCGCTCTAGTTTCTCCCAGCATTGATTAAGGTCTAGAAATGTAATTCTTACATTAGTTTCTCCCAACACTGTTCCAGGTCTAGAAATGGAATTCTTACTCTAGTTCTCCCAACACTCATTCAGGTCTAGCAATGGAATTCTTGCTCTAGTTACTTTCAGCACTCATTCAGGTGTAGAAAAGGAATTCTTGCTGTGGTTTTTCCCGACACTCACTCACGTCTAGAAATGGAATTCTTACTCTTGTTTCTCGTAACATTCATTCAGGTCTAGATTTGGAATTCTTGCTCAGATTTCTTCCAGCACTCACTTAGTTCTAAAAATAGAATTTTCGCTATAGTTTCTCCCAACATTCATTCAGGTCTTGGAATGGAATTCTAGTTAAAGTTTCTCCCAACAATTATTGAGGTCTTGAAATGGAATTCTTTCTCTAGTTTCTAGCAACACTCATTCAGGTGTAGAAATGAAATTCTTGCTTTGAATTCTCCCAAACTTATTCAGGTGTAGAATTGGAATTCTTTCTCTACTTTCTCCCGACAGTCATTCAGGTCTAGAAATGGAATTCTTACTCTGGTTTCTATCAAATTTCATTGAGGTCTGGAAGTGGAATTCTTGCTGTAGTTTCTGCCAACACTCATTCAGGTCTAGAAATGGAATACTTGCTGTAGTTCCCATAGCACTCATTCAGGCCTAGAAATGGTATTCTTTCTCTAGTTTCTTCCTACTCTTGTTCAGGTCTAGAAATGAAATTTTTGCTCTAGTTTCTCCCAGCACTCATTCAGGTCTAGAAGTGGAATTCTTGCTCTAGTTTCTCACAGCAATCATTAAGGTCTAGAAATGAAATTCTTCTATAGTTTCTCCCAGCACTCATTTAGGTCTAGAAATGGAATTATTGCTCTAGTTTCTCCTATCCCGTATGAAGGTCTAGAAATGGAATTACTGCTCAAGTTTCTCCTATCCCGTATGAAGGTCTAGAAATGGGATTCTTGCTCTAATTTTTACCAGCACTCATTTAGGTCTAAAAATGGAATTCCTAATCTAGTTTCTCTAGGCACTCATTCAGGTCTAGAAATGGAATTTTTGTTGTAATTTCGCCCAACACTCATTCAGATATACAAATAGAATACCTGCTCTCGTTTTATCCCAGCACTCATTCAGCTCTAGAAATGGAATTCTTGGTCTAGTTTCTCCCAGCAATCATTCAGGTCAAGAAATTGAATTCTTGCTCTAGATTCTCTTAGCACTCTTTCAAATCTAGAAATAGAATTCCTGTTCTTGTTTCTCCCAACTCTCATTTAGGTCTAGAAACTGAATCCTTGCTCTAGTTTCTCCCACCACTCATTCAGGTCCAGAAATTGAACTCTTGCTCTTGTTTCTCCCAACTCTCATTTAGGTCTAGAAATGGAATTCTTGCTCTGGTTTCTCACAGCACTCATTCAGGTCTAAAAATGGAATTCTTGATCTAGTTTTTCCAGCACTCACGCAAGTCTAGATATTGAATTCTAGCTCTAGTTTCTCCCAACACTCATTCAGGTCTAGAAATGGAATTATTGCTCTAGTTTCTCTAAGCACTCATTTAGGTTTAGAAATAGAATTCTTACTCTAGCTTCTCCCATCATTCATTCAGGTCAAGAAATGTAATTTCTTGCTTTAGTTTCTCCCAGCACTCATTCAGCTTTATAAATAGAATTCTTGCTCTTGTTTCTCCCTGCTCTCTCATTTAAGTCTAGAAATGGAATTCTTGCTCTAATTTCTCAAGGCACTCATTCAGGTGTAGAAATGGAATTCTTGCTCTAGTTTCTCCCAACATACACTTAGGTCTAGAAATGGAATTGTTGTTCTAATTTCTCACAACAATCATTCAGATCTAGAAATGGCATTCTTGTTCTTGATTCTTGCAACACTCATTCAGGTCTAGAAACGGAATTCTCACACTAGTTTTTCCAAGCACTCATTCACGTCAAAAAATGGAATTTATGCTCTAGTTTCTCCCAGTATTCATTCAGGTCTAGAAATTGAATTCTTGCTCTAGTTTATCCTAGCAATCACTTAGGTCTAGAAATGGAATTCTTGCTCTAGTTTATCACAGCACTCATTCAGTTGTAGAAAGGGAATTCTTACTCTAATTTCACTCTAGTTTCTACCAAAAATGATTCAGGTGTAGAAATGGAATTCTAGCTCTATTTTCTACTAAAACTCTTATAGTTAAAGAAACAAAATTTTTAGTCTAGTTTCTCCCAACACTCATTCAGGTCTAGAAATGGAATTGTTGCTCTAGTTTCTCCCAGGACTCATTTAATTGTAGTAATGAAATTCTTGTTCTAATGTCTCCCACCACTAATTCAAGTATAGAAATGGAATTCTTGCTCTAATTTTTCCCAGCACTCATTCAGGTTTAGAAATGAAATTTTTCTTCTGGTTTATCCCAGCATTCATTCAAGTCTAGAAATGGAATTCTGACTCTAGTTTTATCCAACATTCATTCCGGTCTAGAAATGGAATTCTTGCTCTAGCTTCTCCCACCACAAATTCAAGTCTAGGAAAAGAATTCTTCCCCTAGCGTCTCCAAAAACTCATTTAAGTCTAGAAACGGAATTCTTGACCTAGTTTCTCCCAACACTCATTCAGGTTTAGAAATGGAATTCTTGCTGTAGTTTCTCTCAGCACTCATTCAGGTCTAGAAACAGAATTCTTGGTCTAGTTTTCCCAACACTCATTTATTTCTAGAAATGGAATTATTGCTCTAGTTTCTCCCAACAATCATTCAGGTCTAGAAATTGAATTCTTGCTATAGTTTCTCCCAAAACTCAATCAGATCTAGGAATGGAATTCTTGCTTTAGTTTCTCTCAACATTCGTGAAGGTTTAGTAATTTAATTCTTACTCTAGTCTCTTCCAACACTCATTTGTCTAGAAACAGATATGCTGCTCTAGTTACTCCAAACACTCATTCAGATCTAGAAATGAAATTCTTGTTCTAGTTTCTTACAACACTCATTCAGGTCTAGAAATGGAATTTTTGTGTAGTTTCTCCAAACACTAACTCAGGTCTAGAAATGTACTAATTTTTGCTCTAGTTTCTCCATACACTAAATAAGTTCTAGAAATGGAATTCTTGCTCTAGTTTCTCCTGGCACTCATTCATGTCTAGAAATTGAATTCTTGTTCTTACTCTAGTTTCTTTCAACATTCATTCATGTCTAGACATGACAATATTGCTATAGTTTCTCCCAACACTCATTCAGATCTAGAAATGGAATTCTTGTTCTAGTTCACCTAATACTCATTCAGATCTAGAAATAGATTTCTTACTCTACTTTTTCCCGGCACTCATTCAGGTCTAGAAATGGAATTCTTGTTCTAGTTTTTCCCAACACTCATTTGGGTCTAAAAATGGAATTCGTGCTTTAGTTTCTCTCAACATTCATTCAGGTCTAGAAATGGAATTCTTCCTCTAGTTTCATCTAAGACTCATTCAGATCTAAAAATGGAATTCTTGCTCTACTTTTTCCCGGCACTCATTCAGGTCTAGAAATGGGATTCTGACTCTAGTTTCTCTAAGCAAGCATACAAGTCCAGAAATGGAATATTTGCTGTAGATTTACCCAAAACACATTTAGGTCTAGAAATGGAGTTCTTACTCTAGTTCACCCAACGCTCATTCAGAATTAGAAATAAAATCCTTGCTCTAGTTTTTCCCAGCGCACATTCACCTCTGGAAATGGAATTCTTGGTCTAGTTTCTCCCAACACTCATTCAGGTCTAAAAATGGAATTTTGCTCTAGTTTCTCCCAGGACTCTGTCAAATATAGAAATAGAATTCTTGCTCTACTCTCTCCCAGTAGAACCAGTTTCGGCCAGCAATCATTCAGGTCAAGAAACAGAATTCTTATTCTTGTTTCTTGCATAACTTTCCCCCAACACTCATTCAGGTCTAGAAATGGAATTCTTGCTCTAGTTTCTCCAACCGCTCATTCAGGTCTAGAAATGGAAATCTTCCTCCAGTTTCTACCATCACTCATTCAGGTCTAGAAATATAATTCTGGCTCTAGTTTCTCATAGCACTCATTCAGGTCTATAAATGGAATTCATGCTATAGTTTCTATCAACACCCTCTCATGTCTAAAAATGGAATTCTTCCTCTAGTTTCTCTGAGCACTCACTCACGTCTAGAAATGGAATTCTTGCTCTAGTTTCTCCCAACACTCATTCAGGTTTAGAAATGGAATTCTTATTCTTATTTCTTCAAACACTCATTCAGGTCTAGGGAGGGATGACTTGCTCTAGTTTCTTCCAGCACTCATTCAGATCTAGAAATGGATTCTTGCTCCAGTTTCTTCAAGCACTCATTCAAGTCTAGAAAAGGAATTCTTGCTCTAGTTTCTCCCAGCATTCACTCATATCTAGAAATGAAATTTTTGCTCTAGTTTACCCCACCATTCATTCAAGTCTAGAAATGGAATTTTTGCTCTAGTTTCTCCCAGAACTCATTCCGGTCAAGAAATGTTATTCCTCCTCTATTTTCTCTCAGCACTCATTCAGGTTTAGAAATACAATTCTCGATGTAGCTTCTCCAACCACTCATTCATGTCAAGGAATGTAATTTCTTGCTCGTTTCTTCCAACATTCATTTAGGTCTAGAAATGGAATTCTTGCTCTTCTTTCCCCCAACTCTCATTTAGGTCTAGAAATGGAATTCTTGTTCTAGTTTCTTACAGCACTCATTCAGGTCTAGTAACTGAATTCTTACTTTAGTTTCTCCCAGCACCCATTCCGGTCTACAAACGGAATTATTGCTCTTGTGTCTCTCAGCACTAATTTAGATTTAGAAATAGAATTATAACTCTAGCTTCTCCCACCACTCATTTCTTGCTCTCATTTCTTGCAACACTCATTCAGGTTTATAAATGGAATTCTTCCTTGTTTCTCCCTACTCTCATTTAAGTATAGAAATGGGGCTAGAAATGGATTCCTTGCTCTAATTTCTCCCAGCAATCATTCAGGTCTAGAACAGGAATACTGACACTAGTTTCTCTAAGCATTCATTTAAGTCAATGGAATATTTGCTGTAATTTCACCCAAAACATGTTCAGGTATACAAATGGAACTCTTGCTGTAATTTCACCTAACACAGTCAGATCTATAAATAGAATTCTTGCTCTATTTTTTTTCCAGAACTCATTCATGTCTAGAAATGGAATTCTTGGTGTAGTTTATCTCAACACTCATTGAGGTCTAGAAATGGAATTTATCTAGTTTCTCCCACCACACTTTCAAATCTAGTAATAGAATTCTTTCTCTTTTCTCTCCAAGCACTCATTTAGGTCTAAAATGGGAATTCTAGAACTAGTTCCTCCCAGCAATCATTCGGGTTAAGAAATTGAATTCTTGCTCTAGTTCCTCCCAGCACTTATTCACGTTTAGAAATGGAATTCTTGCTCTAGTTTTTTTACCAACACTCATTCAGGTCTAGCAATGGAACCCTTTTTTCTTCCAACGCTCAATCAGTCTAGAAATGTAATTCTTACTCTAGTTTCTCCAAATACTAAATAAGTTCTAGAAATGGAATTCTTGCTCTAGTTTATCCTGGCACTCATTCAGGTCTACAAATGGAATTCTTGCTCTAGTTTCTCGCAGCACTCATTCAGGTCTAGAAACGGAATTTTTCCTCTAGTTTCTCCCTGCACTACTTTATGTATAGAAGTGGAATTCTTTCTCTGGTTTATCACAGCACTCTTTCAGTTATAGAAATGGAATTCTTACTCTAATTTCATCCAGCACTCATTCAGTTCTAGAAATGGAATTCTTACTCTAGTTTTTCTCAACACTCATTCAGGTCTAAAAATGAAATTCTTGCTCTAATTTCCCCAATAATCATTCAGGTCTAGAAATGGAATTCTAGCTCCATTTTCTGCTAACACACATTCAGTTCTAGAAATGATATTTTTTTCCAGTTTCTCCCAACACCATTTAGGTCTAGAAATGGAACTGTTGCTTTGGTTTCTCCAAGTACTCATTCAGGTTTAGAAATGGAATTCTTGCTTTAATTTCTTATTCTACCAACAATCATTCAGGTCTAGAAATGGAATTCTTGCTCTATTTTCTCCCAGAAATCATTCTGGTCTAGAAATGGAATTCTTGCTCTAATTCCCCACAGCACTCATTCAGGTCTATGAATGAATTCTGGTTCTGGTTTTTCCCAGCAGTCATTCAGGTCTAGAAATGGAATCTTTGTACTAGTTTCTCCCAGCACTCATTCAGGTCTAGAAATGGGATTATTGAGCTTGTTCACGTCTAGAAATGGGATTCTTGCTCTAGTTTCTCCCAGCAATCCTTCAGGTCTAGTAATGTGATTCTTACTCTAGTTTCTCCCAGCTTTCATTTAAGTATAGAAATGGAATTCTTACTCGGGTTTCACCCAACACTCACTCCGGTGTAGAAATGAAATTCGTACTCTAGCATCTCCCACCAGAAATTCAGGTCTAGAAATGGAGTAATTACTCAGGTTTCTCCCGGCACTCATTTAGGTCTAGAAATGGAATTCTTACTCTAGTTTCTCAGAACACTCATTCAGGTCTAGAAATGGAATTCTTACTCTAGTTTCTCCCAACACTCATTCAGGCCTAGGAACGGAATCATTGCTCTAGTTTTACCAATGCTCATTTAGGTCTAGAAATGGAATTATTGCTCTAGTTTCTGCAAATGCTTATTGAGAGTTAGAAATTAAATTATTGCTCTAGTTTCTCCCAGAACTCATTCACGTCTAGAAATGGAATTCTTGCTCGTTTCTCCCAACATTCATTCAGGTCTAGAAGTGGTATTCTTGCTCTAGTTTCTCCCAGTACTCATTCAGGTCTAGAAACTGAATTCCTGCTCTAGTAACTCCCAACACCATTCTGGTCTAGAAATGGAATATTTGCTCTAGTTTCTCCAAACACTCATTCAGGTCTAGAAATGGAATTCTTGCTCTAGTTTTTCCTAGCACTCATTCAGGGCAAGAAACGAAATTCGTGCTTTAGTTTCTTCCGGCACTCATTCAGGCCTAGAGATAGAATTCTTTCTCTAGTTTGCCGCAGCACTCTTTCAGGTACAGAAATGGAATTCTTCTGTAGTTTCTTACAGCACTCATTCAGGGCTAGAAATGGATTCCTTGCTCTAATTTCTACCAGCAATCATTCAGGTCTAGAACCGGAATACTGACACTAGTTTCTCTAAGCATTCATTGAAGTCTACAAATGGAATATTTGCTGTAATTTCACCCAAAACATATTCAGGTATACAAATGGAATTCTTGCTGTAGTTTCACCCAACACAGTCAGATCTATAAATAGAATTCCTGCTCTAGTTTTTTCCCAGAACTCATTCAGGTCTAGAAATGGAATTCTTGGTCTAGTTTATCCCAACACTCATTCAGGTCTAGAAATGGAATTTTTGATGTAGCTTCTCCCACCACTCTTTCAACTCTAGAAATAGAATTCTTGCTCTAGTTTCTCCAAGCACTCATTTAGGTCCAGAAAGGGAATTTTTGAACTAGTTTCTCCCAGCAATCATTCAGGCCAAGAAATGGAATTCTTGCTCTAGTTCCTCCCAGCATTCATTCACGTTTAGAAATGGAATTCTTGCTGTAGTTTCTCCCAGAAAGTAATTTAGGTCTAAAAATGGAATTCTTGCTCTAGTTTCTCAGAGCAGTCATTCAGTTCTAGAAATGGAATTCTTGCTGTAGTTTCACCTAACACTCAATCAAGTCTAGAAATGGAATTCTTGCTCTAGTTTCTCCCAGCACTCATTCAGGTCTAGAAATAGAATTTTTGGTCTACTTCCTTCCAGCACTCATTCAAATCTAGAAATGGAATTGTTGCTCTAGCTTCTCACAGCACTCATTCAGGTCTAGAAATGGAATTGTTGCTCTAGTTTCTCCCAGCATTCATTCAGGTCTAGAAATGGAATTTTTGCTCTAGTTTCTCCCAGCACTAATTTAGGTCTAGAAATGGAGTTCTTGCTCTTGTTTCTCTCAGCACTCATTCAGGTTTAGAAGTACAATTCTTACTCTAGCTTCTCCAACCACTCATTCAGGTCAAGAAATGTAATTTCTTGCTCGTTCCTTCCAACACTCATTCAGGTCTAGAAATGGAATTCTTGCTCTAGTTTCTCACAGCCCTCATTCAGGTTTAGAAATACAATTCTTACTCTAGCTTCTCCAACCACTCATTCAGGTCAAGAAATGTAATTTCTTGTTCGTTTCTTCCAACACTCATTCAGGTCTAGAAATGGAATTCTTGCTCTAGTTTCTCCCAGTACTCATTCAGGTTTAAAAATACAATTCTTACTCCAGCTTCTCCAACCACTCATTCAGGTCAAGAAATGTAATTTCTTGCTCGTTTCTTCCAACACTCATTCAGGTCTAGGAATTAAATTCTTGCTCTAGTTTCTCTCAGCACTCATTCAGGTTTAGAAATACAATTCTTACCCTAGCTTCTCCAACCACTCATTCAGGCCAAGAAATGTAATTTCTTGCTCGTTTCTTCCAACACTCATTCAGGTCTAGAAATGGAATTCTTGCTCTAGTTTCTCACAGCCCTCATTCAGGTTTAGAAATACAATTCTTACTCTAGCTTCTCCTACCACTCATTCAGGTCAAGAAATGTAATTTCTTGCTCGTTTCTTCCAACACTCATTCAGGTCTAGAAATGGAATTATTGCTCTAGTTTCTCCCAGCACTCATTAAGGTTTATAAATGGAATTCTTGCTCTTCTTTCTCTCTATTCTTATTCAAGTCTAGAAATGGAATTCTTTCTCTAGTTTCTCCCCACACTCATTCAGGTCTGGAAATGGAATTCTTGCTCTAGTTATTCCCAACACTCATTCACGTCTAGACATAGAATTCTTGATCTAGTTTTTCCCAACACCCATTCAGGTCTAGAAATAGAGTTCTTGCTCTAGTTTCTCCCAACACTCATTCAGGTCTAGAAATAGAATTCTTGATCTTATTTTTCCCAACACTCATTCAGATCTAGAAATGGAATTCTTGTTCTTGCAAAACTCATTCAGGTCTAGAAATGGAATTCTTGCTCTAGTTTTTCCAAAAACTCATTCACGTCAAAAAATGGAATTCTTGCTCTATTTCTCCCAGCAGTCATTCAGGTTTAAAAATGAAATTCATACACTAGTTTCTCGCAGCACTCATTCAGGTCTAGAAACGAAATTTTTGCTCTAGTTTAACCCAGCACTACTTTAGATTGAGAAACGGAATTCTTTCTCTAGTTTATCACAGATCTCATTCAGTTGTTGAAATGGAATTCTTACTCTAATTTCACCCAACACTCATTCGGTTCTAGAAATGGAATTTTTGCGTTAGTTTCTCCCAACACTCATTTAGGTCTAGAAATATAATTATTGCTTTAATTTCTCCCAAGCATTTAGGTCTCGAAATGGAGTTCTTACTCTAGTTTCTCCCAACTCACATTCAGGTCTAGAAATGGCATTCATACTCTAGTTTCAAACAGCACTCATTCAGGTCTATGAATGGAATTCTTGCTCTTGTTTCTCCCAGCAGTCATTCAGTTCTAGAAATGGAATACTTGCTCTGTTTCACCCAGCACTCATTCCGGTCTAGAAATGGGATTATTGAGCTAGTTCATCTCAATACTTATTTACGTCTAAGTATGGAATTCCTACTCTAGTTTCTCACAGCACTCCTTTAGGTCTAGAAATGTAATTCTTGCTCTAATTTCCCCCACAACTAATTCAAGGCTAGAAATGGAATTCTTGTGTAATGTTCTCTCAACACTAGCAATATAATTCTACCTCTAGTTTCCTCCAGCACTCATTATGATCTAGAAAAGGAATTCTTGTTCTAATTTCTCACAGCACTCATTCAAGCGTAGAATTGAAATTCTTGCTCTAGTTTCTCCCACCAGTAATTCAAGTCTAGAAATGGAACTGTTGCTCCAGTTTCTCCCAGCACCCATTCAGGTCTAGAAACGAAATTCTTGCTCTAGTTTTTCCCAGCACTCATTCAAGTGTAGAATTCAAATTTTTCCTCTAGTTTATGCCAAGTCGAGAAATGGAATTCTTGCTGTAGTTTCTTCCAGCATTCATTTAGGTTTAAAAATGAAATTCTTGTTCTAGTTTATCCCGGCACTTATTCAGGTCTAGAAATGGAATTTTTGCTCTAGTTTCTCCCAGCACTGTTTCAGGTCTAGAAATGGAATTCTTGTTCTAGTTTCTCTCAAAACTTATTCAGGTCTAGAAATCGAATTCTTGCTGTAGTTTCTCCCAGTAATCATTCAGGTATACAAATGGAATTCTTGCTCTAGTTTCACCCAGCACTCATCCAGGTCTAGTACCGTAATTCTCGCCTTAATTTTTCCCACCATTCATTCAGATCTAGAAATGAAATTCTTTACTCTAGTTCCTCCCAACACTCATTCAAGTCTAGAAATAGAATTCTTGCTGTAGTCTCTCCCAGCACTCATTCATGTCTAGAAATGGAATTCTTGTTCTAGTTTCACTCACTACTCATTCATGTCTAGAAAACGAATTCTTGCTCTAGTTTCTAGCAGTACTTATTCAAATCTAGAAATGGAATTCTTGCTCTAATTTCTCCCAGAACTCATTTGCGTCTACAAATGGAATTCTTGCTTTAATTCCTTCCAACACTTATTCAGCTCTAGAAATGGAATTGTTGCTCTGGTTTCTCCCAGCACTGATTTAGGTCTATAAATAGAATTTTTGCTCTAGTTTTTCTCAACACTCATTCACGTCTACAAATAGAATTCTGGCTGTAGTTTCACTCAACACTCACTCAGGTAAAGAAATGGAATTCTTGCTCTAGTTTCTCCTAGCACTTATTCAGCTCTAGAAATGGAACTCTTGCTCTAATTCTCTCAAAACTCATTCAGGTCTAGACATGGAATTCTTGCTCTAGTTTCTTCCAACACTCATTCAGGCCTAGAAATGGAATTCTTGCTCTGGTTTCTCCCAACACTCATTCAGTTCTAGAAACGGAATTCTTGCTCTACTTTTTCCTAAAACTCGGATAGGTCTACAAATTGAATTCTTGCTCTATTTTCTCCCGGCACTCATTCACGTCTAGAAATGTAATTCTTGGTGTAGTTTCAACAACTCTCATTTAAGCCTAGAAATAGAATTATTGTTCTAGTTTCTCCCAGCACTCATTCCGGTCTAGAAATGGAATTCTTGCTCTATTCCCACACTCATACGGGTCTACAAATGTAATTATTGCTCATGCTTCTCCCAGCACTTATTCAGGTCTAGAAATGAAATTCTTGCTCTAGCTTCTCTCATCACTCATTCAGGTCTAGAAATGGCATTCTTGTTCTAGTTTCTCCTAACACTTATTCAGGTCTAGAAATGGAGTTGTTGCTCTAGTTTCTCCCGGCACTTGAGAATGAGGACTGTCCTAGAAAGCTTGTAACTTTTTTGGAATAAATATCTCCACTAGATACCATCCAGTTTGAATGATGTCCTGTTAGTAATTGTACTAATGCACAAAACAACTGTGTATGTGATGAAGTTAATTTATCTGACCTCGAGATGGATTGGTTTAAGAGTTTTAGTTAGTTATAAATGATTTGTTTAACCAGACCTCTGAACTCTTTTAGGGTTCTTCTCGGGCTGGGAAAAGAAAGGGGGAAAGAGTACATAAAAAAATTAAGTAGTTAACTAAATAAATAAATAATAAAAAAAGGGGGAATTAGAAAAAACAATCGAGAGAAAAAAAAAAAAAAAAAAAGGGGGAAGATTATGTTTTACTTATCAATTTAATTTTGTTTAGGAAGAGAATGATATTATTAATTGAAAAGTTATTACCTTCTGCTAGAATATCCTTTATTGATTTATTTTGTAAATAAGTCTTTCTTTCATGATGCCATCTGGGACAGTCAATCAAGATGTGTTTGATTGTTACTGGGATGTTACATCTTTCACAAGTTATTGGATTTGTGTGCGGAGTTGACATCAGATGACCATGTGTGAGTCTGGAGTGTCCTATTCTGAGTCTTGTTAAAATAACCTCATTGATTCTTTGCTTTTGGGTAGAAGAATGCCATTTTTTAACTTCGTTCTTAATTTGTTTTAGTTTGTTTTGTGGGGGTATATTTGTCCAATCATTTTGCCAATCCCTATAAATTAAGGGTTTAACTGATGCTAGCCAGTCTGATATGGGTGCTTTCATAGTAGTTGGGGGATTGTACAAGCCAATTTTGCAGCTTTATCTGCTTTCTCATTACCCTCAATGCCTACATGGGCTGGGATCCAACAAATTTGAATTTGAAGGCCGTTTGTAATTAACTGATGTATTTCCCGTTGTATATTTTGGACAAGGTGATTATTTGATTTAAATGATCCTATTGCTTCAATTGCACTTCTTGAGTCGCTCAATATGAGTGCTGAAGGAATTCCTTTTTTTGTTATAATCTTGAGAGCCAATTGTATGGCTGTTAATTCTGCTGTAAATACTGATGATATTAGAGGAAGGCCCATTTGGATAGTTTTATCACTTGAATAGGCTGATGAGCCCACTCCAGCTTCATTTTTGGATCCATCTGTGTAGATTATGAAGGGATTACCCTTCCGTCTTATGTGTTCCATGGCATGTTGATGGTACATTTCTGTGTTGGACATATATTTCTTTGAAAGATATGATAAATATGTGCATAGTTTTGCCCTTTTTAGTGTCCATGGTGTGACCGGATTTATTTCTTGGGTAAATTTGGGTATCATGTTATGTAAATTCAATAGATTAGTTTTTTTAGTAAATGAGTTTTGATTTGGGTTATTATTTGTATTTTGATTGAGAAATTTATTTGATGCAGGAGATGTGCCCGCTTGAAGGGATAAGCCTCTTCTTAAAGTAATTAGATCTCTGTAATATTTTAGAGGCAGCTGGCCTGCCTCTGCTAGGATAGAGACAGTTGGAGATGAGCATCTAGAGATTTTAAAGTTGTTTCTGAGGCAGCTGAATAAATTGGACAGCTATAATTTATAATTGATAGTACTGTTGCATTGTATAACATTAACATTGTGTCTCGTCCTGCACCCCATTTGGTGTGTGAGATTTTCTTTAATAAAGTAAGGGCTTTAGATCCTTTGGCTTTGATATATTTGACATGATCTTTCCAATTTAAATGTTGGTCAAAAATTATACCCAAATATTTAACACTATTGCACATGTTTATCTCTTCATTATAGAGATATAACTTAATGGTTTGTTGTTTCAACCATCTTTTGTCTTTGTAGAAGACAATGCCATTTGTTTTATTTACCGACAACTTGAAGCCTACGGAATTGGTCCAAGTGGTTATATTTTTTTGTTGCTATATTAAGTATTCTTTGAGCATGTCTCAAAGAATAACTTGAATAATAAATTACAAAATCATCCACATACAAACTATTTTGTACACCCTCAGGCAGGTTCATAGTAATGTCATCTATTGCCAGGGCAAATAAGATGCAGCTCAAAACACTGCCTTGGGGGATACCCTCCTCTTGTACGTAGCAATTTGAATATGTATTTTCTATGCGTACTTGAAATGTACGATTTGTTAGAAAATTATTGATAAATATTGGAAGGTGACCTCGAATATTGGACCTGTGGAGTTTCTGCATAATATTGTATCTCCATGTGGTATCATATGCTTTTTCTATATCAAAGAAAATAGCCACTGTCAGCTTTTTCTTTTCAAATCCTTTTTAATATGATCTTCTATTTGAGTTAACGGGTCTAGTGTAGATCTACCAGCTATTGATCCCGATTGGGTAGGTGATAAAATTGAGTGTTTTGTTATGACACTTGTTAATCTCAAACTAACCATTTTCTCCAACAGTTTGCACAAGCAACTTGTTAGAGATATTGGCCTATAATTAGTGGGGTTGCTAGGGTCTTTTCCTGGTTTACTGATGGGTATGATTATTGCATGTCTCCATTTAGTTGGGAAGACATGCGTTAGCCATATGCTATTATATAATTTTAATAAGAATTCTTTAGCTAGTGTGGCTAAATTCTGGATCATTTCAAAAGAAATCATATCATGACCCGGAGCCGATGATCGACATGATTTTAGGCAAAATTAAGTTCGTTCATATTAAATTCTTGGTTATAATCAAGGTCCTCATCAGTTTCAAAATTAAGTGTATGATTTATTTTTGTGTTCTAATTCTTTTGAAGTGTTCATCTAAATTACAATAAGCACTAACATCTTCTATATGTTTGGCTAATATATTTGAAATATCTTGTAGGTTATGATTTAGTTTGCCATTATATAGTATTGGGCTTCTAGGTGGTCTTACATGTTTACCATTGATTTTACGGATTTTGTGCCATATTTCCTTAATTGAAGTATTTGGTGACAATTCCGATATATAATTTTTCCACGACTGAGCTTTTTCGAATATTATTGTTTTTCGAAATTTTGCATTATATTTATTGAAAAGTGGTTTAATGTGATCAATAGTTATACTTATAACTATTATCTTGTTTAGTTTGTTTATATTACAAGGGCCTTTATTAAGGGTGTTTAATCTGGACTTTAGTCTACTCAAATTACGTGCCAGTGTGTGTTTGGTTCGATTTAAGAGAGATAAATTATTAGACCACCATGGAACGGGGGATATATTAGGGGTTGAAGAAGTTTTGGGGATGCATTTATCTGCAGCACTGATTACAAAATTGGAAAAGAAATCATTTGTGACATTAAATGTTTTGATTTAATGGGAAGGGAGGGATATTTCTAGTTTGTAAATTGTATTTATCCCAATCAGCTTTCAGTAAGTTATATTTTATGGGAAATGATTGTTTTTGGTTGTTCAAATAATTCAAAACAATTGGAAAGTGATCACTAGTATATGAGTCGTCTAGGACATTCCATTCCAGTCTTTCAATTAATTCCAGTGAACATATTGAAATATCTATTGAGGAGAAGGTTAAATGAGTTTTTGAGAAGTACGTTGGTGAATCACTTTCATTCAGGCAATGTAAGTTCTGAACATTTATGCAATTCTCAATGTTTGAGCCGGCCAAGTTACTAGCATGTGCGCTGTCCCACTATGGGTTATGGGCATTAAAGTCGCCTACTATTAGTAGGGGGCCATTTACATTATTTACTATTTGTGGTAAATCACTAAAGTTTGAGTTAAAATTTGGCTGATTATATAGATTTATTATGGAGACAATTTGATTGTCTGGCATATGCAATTTGATTGCAGTTATTTGATATGACAGTGATGTTATATTTAGGGTTCATAAGTTGAATCGTTATGAACATATATAGCTGTTCTAGCTTGCCATCCACTATTGGTGAGTGGCAAGCTAATTTATAGTTTCTAAAGTCCTTAGGAGTTGTACCAATATGCTGTAGACATATGCAAACAGGTTTATGTTCCTTTAGTATTCTCTGGATTTCACCTAGCCGAAGCCGAGTAGAAAATCCATTCATGTTCCACTGAATTATTTTATTGGTCATTGTTTGGGGGATTGGCGTTAGATTTTGTAAGTTAATTGATGATTTAGCTACATCCCGTAACATTTTAAGAGAGTTTGTGTTGCTTTGTGGTTTCTTTGCAGCTAGGTTTGATTGCTGAATATTTGATGCATTGATCGGTTCTTCTTCATATTTCCTTATTAGGAAATCTATTTGAGTTTTGATCATGTTTTCTTTAGTTTTAAGGATTCTGAGCATAGTTCGCCATCTTGATGGAATGTTAAAGGGCATTTTCGGAACCTAGTAAAGTTATTTATGAAATTTCGGGTTATATTTTCATTTTTGTTAGGTAAACGATTGTACGTAATGATGAAACACTCTTGACATCCGCAAGATAAATCATGTTCCGAGTGTTGAAGGAATGGTTCTAATCTCTGGGTCCCATCTATGCTCCCATTACTGGATGTTGTAATATTTTTGTTAGGAATTTCTGGTATAGGCATACTGGATCTCCGATGTGCTGGTACAAAATTTTGATTTGAATTTTTAGGTTTATTATTATTACTATTCTTTGGTCTTGTTGAGGTTGATTTGATGTGGTTGTAATTTGATTAATTTTATGGGTTTTTGGTTCTTCAGTGGGATGTTTAATTGAAAGTTTCTGCATTGATTTCGGTGATGAGAGTGCAGAAGAGTTAGTTGATTTATCCATATTTGGGGAATCGTTATTTATATTTGTTTTGGATTGTGGAACACTATGGATTTCCACTTGTGATGCAGTTAATGTAATCTGTTTCTGATTAATGGGCGAGACTGGGATTTTGCTAGATCGATCTGTGAATGGAATGTTAGGTTTTTTCCTTCAGGAAGTTCTGTCAATTACTTTCCTTTTTTTATTATGGTTATTTTTATCAATTAAGTTTTCTGTGGATGACAATGTATTATGAGTTTCCAGATCTGGATTATTAACCTCTGTTGATTTTTCCATATCATTGGAATTCGTTTTTGAATTATTAACTTTGCTTGTTACTGGGGAGGCCTGTTGTAACTGTACTCTTGGGCTTTTATGAATAGTAGAGGAGGGGGAGAGGTGTGTCACATCTATTGTGTTGAGATTCTTTATGTTTATTATGAGTTGTCACAATATTTGAATATGAATGGAGTTTTGCTGGGTCATTGATTCCTCTCACCTTCAGTTCGAGTTTGGCTTCGTTAACGGGCATACCAGTTCTGTCCATTAACATTTGTAATTCTGTATAATATTGATAAAATATACAGTCTTTAGATTTAGCATGATGATTTAATTTGCAATTTACACATTTGAAGGTTTTGCATTTCCAATTTGTTGTGTGGTTTTCAGAACATACAGCGCATATAGCGTTATTTCTACATCTTTTTTGGTTGAATGGCCATATTTTTGACAGTTAGAGCATTGGAGAGGTTTAGGGACAAAGGGGCGAACCTCTCTATTCAGTCCCAGAATTTTTATTTTTCGTGGTAGTTCCCGGTTTGTAAATTTTATTTTGACTATTTTAATATGTTTATTTGCATCCCTTCTACTTGGGACAGCATATAATTCCAAGTCATGTATGTTATTGTATCTTAGTTTAAGGAGTCAATTAAGATTTGTTTTGATGGTAGCTCTTTTTCATCATTGTCTGGGAGCATTACTGTGCCTTGTGTATAATTAACTGTTTCATGGCTGGTTACTGTTACTTTTATTTCATTTATGTTGGTTATTTGTAGAAAAGTTGTTGATTGGGCTTTGGTTGTTGTTTGTATTAGCCATTCATTGTTTTTGATATGTCTACATTCCATGTCTTGTGTGGGGTGTATATTTAATAATTTGTTCTCTAAAATGGCTGGTGAGATCTGTTTTTCTGCTTTTAATATTAAAAATCTGGACCAATTGTCTGGTCCAAAAATATGTTCAAAATGAACTAGTGTTGGATTTAGTCGATAGTTATTTCTTTTTAATTTTTTCACATTCATCGGTGATGAACTGTCTTGTGTTGATGGGGTTTTAGGGGATTACTTGTTTCTATTTTAGAGTTATTGTCCTTTATGTATGGTTCCAGTGTTACAATACTGGAGTTTACCAATTTGTTATTATTTGTTTCTTTTTCACTTTCTAGACTCTTCGAGTCTTTAGGGATTGATATTTTACTTGGAACAGGATGTTCCGTTGTAGCATTTCTATTTATGTTAAGGAGATTCGGGAGAGACGTTCCATTAGTCATCGACTGTGCCAGAATTTTACCATCATGGGGTCCAGGGGTACTAATATCCTCAAGACTACTTTGCATAAAAGATATATATATATAAAAAAAAATTAATAAATCTTGAAAAGATATCATTGGCTTTTTATGAAGTTGGATGTTCCACTAATGGCACAAGTGGGAACTGACTCCCAAATGTCCGCGTCCCTACCCTACCCCAAAAGGGGGATGGCACATCATGATTAGTATGGCCCAAGTGTAAGCAAAACCCGCTTGCTAGGATTGAGTGTATTGTAATAATACAGTCATCCCCATCCTAATCACAATATGGGCTAACCGGACAGAAAGCCGAGAGTCCTATTCCTAGAACCAGGCCCCTGGAATCCGTGGTCCAGCTCCACAGAATAGTTCCGCCTGAAAACCAGGTCCGAACATTATCAGGTAGTTGATGGTTCTACCACAGTTCCCACTATTTAGCTTCAGATTCAACTTCACTCCATGCCATGATATGTTTTCCTATTTATTAATTTTGGAAATTTTTGAAAAAGTGGAAAATCCACAAAATTATTCCTAAAGCGTATTTATATATATGTGGGACACTTGGGATCAAACTTAGGGAAAATAGATCCCTAGGTTCGAGAGCCCCCTCACCACGTCAAGGTGGTCCCAATTTGAGGGGGTTTAAGAGTTTTAAACGAACGTACAGAGGCAGAGCCATGGTGGAAGTAAGAATCTGGTTCCTTAAGAACTCCATAGCAGACTGTGTGGCACTGAAATCGCTGAATAAGATACGTGAGAGAGACAGTGATGAACATCCGTTTCCTGTTTTTGTATAAGAGATCATGAAGGAAGACATAAGAAAGAAAAAATCGAATTAGAAGAATTAAGGATGAAGAGCAGAAAAATCAGAAGAGAACTGACGGAGAAACACGGAGGCACCAGCTTACACAACGTTTTCAAAGGAATTGTAGGTCATGTAAAGGTATATGCACACCGTAGTTCACAGCTACACAATAATAGACTCGTTGCCATTTTCGATAGGCCGGGGTAAAAAAAGGGAACTTTTATTTAGTCAAGAACATTTCCAAGAGACTCCTAAGTAGGGATGAAGTACTAGTGTTAGGATACGGTCTTAATTTTTGCATGGGGAACGATAGTCACGATTTCACTGAAATGTGTAGAAGCTTATGGGAACCAGATGAGAACAAAAATGGGGATGAAGCAGCTTTTCGTAGGGAGGCCATGTGGGCGGGGATTAGGTTAAACAGATTCATGCTTCCGGAGAAGTTACGTAAGGCCCTTTATAGACTAGGCAAATACAAGGACGCAAAGATTTGTAAGGCAGACAAAGGGGGGGGGGGCAGTAGTAGTAGTGGATGCCACAGATTGCGGGAACAAGTTAGAACAATTGCTAAACGATGAAAACACATACGAGGCCTGCAACAAAAAACCGGACATAGGGGGGTACAATGCAATTTTAATAAAAATGTAAGGGAAGCTTTGACAAAAATCCACAACAAAACTAAAAGAAAAGAATTAGAACACAGAGTAAAATCAGGGGAAAGTACAGAAATCCCATATATTTATGGTAGTCCCAAGATCCAAAAGGAAGGGTGCCCGCTAAGACCGATCGTGGCATCGATGAGATCACTGCAGAGGAGGCTGGAGAAATTTCTTTCCAACATAATGGGAAAATAGGTGGGTTTGGTATCTGAAGGGCATTTAAAACATAACATGAACATTATAGATGAATTACCTACTATCAACATAAAAGATTGCAAATTTGAGAGCTTGGATGTAACTTCCATTTACCAACGTACCAGTTAAGATGGCGATGGAAGAATTAAAGGAATTTATTTCTGGTGATAGAAATTCATTTCTCGCTATAATGTGGTTCGGATTCCACAATAAGTTGAAGGTCCCGTTGCTAGGTAACCAATTGGTTCTTAGCCACGTAAAATCAATCTAATCCTTCGGGCCAGCCCTCCCTAGGAGAGCTGTTAATCAGCTCAGTGGTCTGGTTAAACTAAGGTATACTTAACATGTGACTTAGATCATGACGTTTTGATAAAATTGTTGTCAGTGGCCCTCAACATTAATGTGTTCAAGTGGAGTGAAATCCATTATATACGAAAAAATGGCGTGGCCATGGGTTCAAGTCTTTCGCCGATCCTAGCTAATATCTCTATGGAATGGTTTGAAATGGAAGAGGTGGGCAAATTAAATAAAGGGAATTTAAATATCGTAAAATGGATGAGATACGTGGATGACGCCTTGATTATTTATAAGGGAGAAAGGGAAGATCTACACTAGTTCCTAGAAAACATAAATAAACTAAATGAACAACTCAAGTTCACAATAGAAGAATAGAAGGAGGGAGAGATTCCTTTCTTGGATGTCCTGGTAAAGAGACAAGGGGAAAATTTTAAATTCAAGGTATACAGGAAGAAGACACACACTAATTCATACACACATATGTTCTCCAGTCACAGGAAAGAAATAAAAATGGGAGTAATGACAGGGTTGGCCATTAGGGCTTATAGGATTTGCAGTCCCGAATTCTTAGATGAAGAGCTGGAATACCTGAGGGAAGGTTTTAGGAGATTAGGATACCCTAAATATTGGTGGAAGCGGGCACACATCAAGGCAAGAAAAAATTACTTTGGGGAGAGGGAAGGGATAGAGGAGAATATTTGGTAGGGAAGAAAATAATTACAGTCCCGGACAACACTGTTACACCCATCAACAGGAAGCTAGATAATTTCAAATTGATAGGCAGCTACAAAAACACCATTAGGAACAAAATAGAAACAAAAAGTCGGTAGAGGGGGGAGAGATAAGAGGGGATATACAGTATATGGCAGTGTGTCTAGTCTGTGAAGATGGGTACTATGGAAAAACCGGCAAATCCTGTAAAGACCGAAGCAAACGACACACAGAACATAAGACATTATAATTAGACGTCGGCAGTTGCCAAACATTGTTGGGAAAAAGACCACAAAATAGACTGAGAAAATATGAATTTTGTGTACAGGAACACCAACAAAACGGCCAGACTAGTTGCAGACAATGCCTTCATAGCACGCGCTAACAACGCAATGGCAGGGAACACAGGAAACAGCTTTGAAGACAGCATATCAACAAAAATTGAACACTCCACAGTAGCAAGGAAACAAAAGAAAAACGTAAGAGGACGCACAGGACACGAACACCTCGATGAAGATGCGGGCAGAAAAAGATCAAGGTCATTGGGGGGTGGGTCACACAGGAGGAGGAAGGTAATTAAAGGATTAAAGTGCCAACACGGATATAAATACAGCTGGACTATGCATCTGGTCATTGTACGGATACTTGAGAATGAGGACTGTTTGTCATAGAAAGGTTGTAACTTTTTTTTAATAAATATCTCCACATTTTTAATAAATATCTCCACAAGATACCATCCAGTTTGAATGAGGACCTATTAGTAATATATATATATATATATATATATATATATATATATATATATATATATATATATATATATATATATATATATATATATATATATATATATATATATATATATATATACTGTATATATATGTATATATATACATATAATATATATATATATGTATATGTATATATATTGTATATCTATATATATACACACATTATATATATATATATATATATATATATATATATATATATATATATAATTATATATATATATATATATATATATATATATGTAGATGTGTATATATATGTATATATATATAGGTTATATATATGTATATATATATATATATATATATATATATATATATATATGTATGTATATATACACATATGTGTATATATATATATATATATATATATATATATATATATATATATATATATATATATATATATATATATATATATATATATATATATACAGTCACTCAAAAAATGTTTTGCAACATGTTCCAGAAGTTTTCGTTCACCTAACAGTAATTTGTTCTTTTGATATTTACAAGGAAATGTAATTTTCTTATTCAACTTTGGTTATTAATCATATGGTTAACAATATAAAAATTAATGGCGAGTGAAAAATTCTTATTACGAAAAATGACGAAACATTTTGAAAAATTTCATTTCAGATGATTGGGCAAAAGAGTCAAAGAAGAAACTATATTTCGAATCCAGATAAAAGCTTATTGACTAATAATACTGAATCATCATTAATGAAATTATATATAAATAAAGAAAGAAAGAATTCAACCATTATTGTTGTCAAAAACAAAAAACAAAAAATCTCATAACGTCGTATGTTATCGTGTGACTCCACATTCAGGCAGGAAAGTTAAACTAAACTGTCTTCGTCACTTGCACCGATAAGATGGGCAACAGACTCAGCTGCACCACAATCATTAGCTTGCATAAGACTAGTGTTTCTATAGTAGACATTGCTCGGCAGCTTAGCGTAAATAAAACAACCATGTATAGAGGGATACAACAACAGAGAGAACGAGGAAATATGATAAATTCATTGTAAAAAGTGGAGGACGACCCCATTGTTGCACTACTGTTAAGGATCATCATTGGATGATCACTGAAGGAGCTCCGCCTAACTCCCCTTACAACCGGTGTTGCTATAAAGAGAGAACATTACGCTTTCCCTTCAAGTTGCTGCTCAAACCATCCGTAACAGGCTACATGAGACCAAGATATTATTTCATCATACTCCTGCCAAGAAACACTTCATATCAGCGAAACACAAAGAATAGAGGCTAGGGTTTGCATTATAATATAATACAGTGGCTGATGATTTCTGTAAATCATCTTTTGCAATGAGGAGGAGACATTCTCCACTGATGAGCATGGTAGTCTTCTTCACTGCTGGCATTTAGCATTAACTAAATTAATGTTGAACTTCTTGCTAATTTTAATTCTTTAGAACCTTAGATAAGAAATACAAAAATAGGCATTATATATTCAGTTAACTTCATAAGAGGCATCAAAATGATAGGCCTAAGTAGCAATGAAAGAAATGAGAGATTACACATGATAATGGATTTATATATTTATATATATATATATATATATATATATATATATATATATATATATGTATGTGAGTGTGATTATATTCTAAGTATTACAAAAATAGACGTGAAATGTTAGTCTAGTTCAGTATATTTTATATTAAGTCTCACTAGTTCACAATATACATAGGATTAGTCATTCAAATATTGATTAATAATAATGTGCAAGCAAATCTTTACAAAAGTCGTATTTGTTGATGTTAATAGGACTAGTAGTTCAACTTATAACAGTCACAGGCCTATGTCTACAAAGTTCACACATATGAAGCCGATAAAACAACAATAGTGATGGCAGTTGGAGATGAAAATATTAAAATGTAAGAACAGCGATGACCCCTGAAGTATTATAGTAACATCCTTTTATTAAGTAAAGTATGACAACAGTAAGCAGTATCAGAAAAAGCCCTGTTTAAGGGAAACTGCAGGTAATTTCTCGTACCCGCCACTATTTTTCTTTATAGAGTTCAGTTGTTTCATGCGCTTAAAAGTGAGTTGCCAAATAGCGCCAGATGTCGCTATTATAAGCTGTTGTCCGAAAAGTTTTGAAGTATGTTGCAAACATTTTTGAGTGATTGTACACTCGGCAAGGAAAGTGAGGATATAGTTTTTTTAATCTTCGGACATATATTGCTAATTAATGCGACATCTGGCAACTTTAGAAGGGGGAGGAGCTTCAGTCTTAATGTGTTTGCTTTTTGCTTGACCTCCTATAACTTTCAATCATATTCTACGGTTCTGAAATCGATACTTAAATGCAATAGTAAGCTTTACAGTATTCGTTCAAATTGTAATTTGCAGCAACAGTTCTGAGCAAAATAAAAATTTTTTGACATAACCTACCAACTAACCTTACACAAATTTATAAATTGCATATATATTCCAGGAATTGTAATATCTTAGTCCTTAGATATAAATTTGAGCTTGGCAAACACCAAGAATATAAGAAATAAAACTTATATTACTGCTAATCTGCACTGGAAATAACAGTTATAACAAAGAACAACACCTACTTTATGGATTCATATGCTAGCCAACACAAGTTTTGCATTTGCAATGCTTTCATCAATTTCTTTTTTAGGAAAAATGTACTGAATTCTGCTGCCTCCTCTTAGGCTAGGACAACTCATTACAGTTAATATATGATGTCCTGGCACAGCACATGAATCCTTGTTTGACGGATAATAATATGCACTTGCTCCTGATGACCCAGAAGGGTGTAGAAAGTTCACATGAAATCATCAAACTCTTCACAGTATTCCTCCACAATTCCATACCAAACTTTCTTGTTGTAAATGCATCCAACGTACTCTCCTGGTCTGATACACTTTGGGTTACCAAGTATTGCAGGTTCATTAGAAATGTGACCTTTCCTTATTCTTTTCTTTTCTCCAATGCCACTTGAGATGGGATACACCATCAGCTCTTCTTAGTCCAGGGGAACAAATCTGTGATATTTCTGAGTTCCAGGAATGGCCCTACTTTCCTTAAATCGATGGTCTAACTTCTTTTCTGCCTCTTTCAATTCTGCTGTAGTAACAAAAAATTTGATCTTCTTGCATAAGTTTTCTTCACAAAACTGAAACATGTGTTCTGGTGTAAGAATTTGTCTCTAAGTAGTTCTCTGCAAACTGGCACGAGCAGTAGCCCTTTTCACTGTCCCTCCAATCCCATCACAGGCATTTTTTCCATGGGATGTAGCAAAGAAATGCCACTCATAAGCCAGACCAAAATCCTCTTCATGGTAACAGAGGTTTGTGAAATTATATCTGTTCTTATATTGGCCAGCACATCCATCTGAGAAATAGTGCACCTTCTTTAACTGTAGGCATCTGAATTCAACATAAGTCATAAGCTTTATTATGAATGTGTAAACCATTATAGTGTCGTGTTTTAGTGATGCAGATAAGAAACACACACTAAAATCGCTAAGTTCCTGGTCTACAGATGATCTGTAATAGATGACAAAAGGGTGAACTGTACACTGTGAATTGTCCCAGTGAAAACCTTGGGCAGCATCCTGGACAACAAAAGAATAATTCTCAGAGAAATCCCCTACTAAAACTACCTCGCTCTCAGGTGGTAACGATTCCTTCAACTGCTTATAGTACTGGGATTGTTGCTGAGCAACAATGTGATGACGAACCAACCGACAGATTTTCATGCTTAGGGATGATAAGTATTCATGAAGTGGTTCCACCTTACCAACCATTGTACAACGGTCATCAGCCACCCATTGCTTGTAAGTTACTTCATTTGGACTGATTTCACACTGTCAAGCAACTCGAGAAAATTCAGGACACCCTCTTCCCCTGGGCAATCATTGCAAAGTTGCATCATGTAGGTCTCTCTGTGTGTGCTGCAGACACTGTAATCCAAAAGATCTTTGTAAGAAAGACCTCTTTCTCCCAATGCAGCTAGCTGTACAGTAGTTTTGGATTTTGATGATGAGTGCAGACACAGACAGAATGAGTCCCACCACTACCAGCAAGCACATGGTATGATGGCTGTAATTTTGTAAATGTGGAAAATCCAACTTTGGGATTCTTTTCATCATTTTTGTATAGTTCAAAAATCTCTCTTAAATTTCCAAGAACCAATCGCTTTTGCACCTTTGTTGGACCTTCAGCACTGATAACTTTAATGCAATCCTTTTGTCCAGGGCACATACGACTAACATCATCTGACTCATAGAATCTTCTAACTACATCTTTATTATCTTCAGTTATTACTTTTCCTTTGCTCATTGTTGGAACTTTTGGAAGGATTCCATGTTGTGATTTCAGTAAATGGCTTTTTTTACCATGTATATTGTAGTTTGAAAGAAGCTAGCTGTTTTATCAGTTGTGTATGGTGAGTGTCAATATTTGTAGTTTGCGATTGTGACATTTGCTCTCCATGAATGACTCTTTCAATTCATTCATTAATTTGTTCAGATGTTTTTCAGATTGAGTTTCAGGTTCTGCTCTTTTCCTTATCGAGAATTTCAACACCATAACTGAGTTCCAAACTCTTTTTCAGGGATTTCTGAGAAGATAATAGCTTACCACAAGCCTTGCGCTTTTTCTGGCTTGATGACAGCCCTTCAGAAAACAATAGAAAGAGACTTCACACACCTGAATATATCTAAAGAACTGGATGTAGCTCAGCTTGCATTTTGTCAACTCGATGGTAATATTAAAGATTTAACATTTCAAAGTAAAAGCTTGCAAATTATATGTTGTACTGTATATACGGTAACTACCATAAATTCAATATAATTGTTCATATAGTAGTCCAAACAGATATAGGCTAGTATTAAATGTGTAGTATTGAGTTATATTGTTGATTTAGTACTTGCTTTTTGTAATTGGTGTTTGGTCTAGGAGTGCAAGAACTGGTTCAAGTGAGTATGAAGGATTTTCCGCTATGAATCAACCACTGTCATTTTTCGCATCTTTAATTGAAGAAATGTTAGTCAAATCACTGTCAATAGTACGTGATTCACTGGAATCTTGATCAGACTTGTTTTCAGTGGTACTAAGTATAGTGGGGTTTTTCATTATAATTTTCCAACAATTCACACACAACAGTGAGTCTTTTTTCAGTCTACCATCACATTTTTCAGCAAGTGTATCTGTCACTTTTCTAAGATTGATTGTTATGCGTTTTTTTTTTTGTGTGTTTTTTGATTGGGTCCTGGCAGTATTTCAAATGTCGAACCATTGTGATGTAATCTGTAAAGATATGAATACAGGAATATCAATTAGATAACATAAATTTTTAGAAAATATAGCTATGTACACTTGATGTTTTGAGCCTTGATAGTCTCTGAGAATCAGAGCACCATACCCACCAGCCACTCAGTTATATGGCTTCAGCTGTACTGACCTGTTGACAAGGATGCTGAAATTAGACAGGTAGCAACTTGTTACAACAGGTTGTTTAACAACACTTGATTGTTTCTCATAGCTTACCAACATACACTTTGCTTTTTATGATTGTTTCTCATAGCTAAGAACACTGTCTTTGTTTTTATATCTATAAAAAAATCTATGTCAAAATATGAGCATAAGTGTGAAAAAATAGGTAGTTCACTGACACCTGACTTGTGAATATGGTGTTCAGTTATAGGTTAGTTTCATGAAAAATACTTACATACACAAACTTTTTTTTGCTGATTCTGATAGCTAATGCCCTTTCCTTCATTTTTTACATCCATAAAAAAAAATTTCTCATTT
>NC_089752.1:65675319-65690319 GCF_040412425.1 Macrobrachium rosenbergii
CATTTTAGCAGTTTATACTTGTCGTACACTACAATATCACATCTGATTAATAAAAAACACACTTGTTCTTAAACTAAAACAAAATTTTTGAGCAATCAGCAGTTGTTCTAGATAATGTCAAGTGGATCCCCATTCATCATGCAGTACTTGGTGTAAATGTATCTGACATTGAAAAGAAATCTGATGAGAGAGAGCATGCCTGACTTTTCAAGTACATGGCCTTTTAGGCTTGTTCCATATACAGTAAATATTTGTGCCTTCTGAAGGACAATAACTGCACTTTACACTAAGGTCAATTTACATTCCACAACTGTGTAAGCAGCAGAAACAGGCTACGACAATTGTTGTTCATAAAGTCCCCTAATACACATCATTTCAATAAAGACTCTCTGGCATTCTTTACTTAACAGGATATATATATATATATATATATATATATATATATATATATATATATATATATATATATATATATATATATATATATATATATATAGATATAGATATATATATATATATGTATATATATATATATATATATATATATATATATATATATATATATATATATATTAGTATGTTTGTATATATGTGTGATATATATATATATACACATATATACATACACACACACACACACACATATATATATATATATATATATATATATATATATATATATATATATATATATATATATATATATATATATATATATATATATATATATATATATATATATATATATATATATATATATATATATATATATATATATATATATTTGGGGCACAATACTGTGGAAAATATTGGTAACAACAGGATACTGAGAATTACCTTCCACACCACAATTAATGCTTCCTTACTATTTTAGGGGTTTTAGTAAATATTTAACATTTTTACCAAAATATCTGAAAAGGCATAGAAGTGAATGTTACACTGTGGTTCACAACATTGTGCAAAAAACTGGTATACAGTAAGATAATGAGAATTACTTCCACATCACAATTACTTCACTACTTTTTTATGGGTTTTAGAAATCATTTAATATTTTTATCAAAATATTTGAAAAGGCATAGAAGTGAATGTTACGACATATAATTTTGAAACAAAAGCACACCTATTCAGTAATGTTGCCTCAGTCACTCAAGTACTTATTTCAAAATACAAAATTACGGTATTTGGTAATGGTGTTTAATAATGCATAATATTAAGAGAAATATCTAAGTTACAGACATCATCCATATGAAAATAAGAACAAAAATTCCAATTAACTGTATATTTTGCCAATTAAGAGAAAAGCAGTTTGTATAATTACATAGTGAATAAAAATCTACATAAACAAAACCAAGGCAACAATTATACACAGCCAATATAACAGGCTCCCTCAAGCTGGCAAAATTTCAAATTAACCTAAATACAGAAAAAGAAGCATTTCCTTCTAAGTGCAAAACCTAATACATGGCTCACTCCACTGCTCTCAGAACATACAACCTCAGGTAAATGAACATGCCTTTAAACATTACTTGACAGTTAACACACTCCCTCTTTTGATACTCTATCCCTCTGCATCATCATGGGTGAATATGGTTCCCTTAAACAATAACTATCCTCTAATTCAATCCTTCTATTCATACAAAACTGTAAGTGAAAAGTTAGCATTTATTACAAATCTAAATTGATAGCTGTAACGTCTCTTACTTCTCTTTATGCACGTAACCAAAGTAAAAACAGTATACAGGTCATTCTAAAATATACCTAACATAACATAATTGTTCACTAGACAACTAAATGGCCACTGGTAAAGGTTCTATTCATAGAAGTTACAAATTACCAAACTGCTAGGAACGCTTGCTAGTCACAAGGCAAAGGAAGATGAAAAAAAAAAAAACTCAGATTCTTTCCTATTCTACTGAGTTTCATTTTTAATTTATTCCTGATTCCTTCCAAATATCTTCCTATCTCTTAATTAGGAAAAATAGCATGTTTCACCCCTTTTTACCTTCCAACCTATTTGCTAGATACATTTCAGATAGAAAAATATTATACTGTACTTGAAATTACCTTTATTATAGTTACATACTTTCTGAATAAACAGTATGAATCAATACTTACTAACTTACACTTCAGAAAGATGTACAAACCCAAAACCAACACTACAGATGAGGATATAACTGTGTATGACTGTACACACTTTTCAGTCATAAAAACATACAAAACCACATTTGTACCCCTGCTAGGAAATATGAAAATGTTTTGAGCATAAAATAAAGATGACTAACAAGTACTTTACTAGTGCATAACAATTTACTTGCTTACTTCTACATACAAAACATTCAGTCAATCAATGGCACTGCTGGATGTTACACACTTTGGCTACCGCCTAGTGATACCTCCATTTCACTGAGAATTTCAAAGATCATCTTTGAACAAAGAAATGTTAACAAGAAATTACTCAGTTTGGCAAATACACCTACATCATGACATAGCACTGCAATGCTCTTCCTTAATTTAACTGATATGGTCTGGGATTGATAGCCCTACAAAATGACAACTAGATAAAAATATAAATCACAATTTTACTTTTAAGCTCTGGGAATTGTACAATAAATGGAACTCTGTAAAAACTTACACAAAAATCAAAACATAGGACTGTGTATCTCTTGAACTCTTCACAAAATTCTTGTTCAATATTAAGGATCAAATACAATAATTTCCCCCTATTTACAAAAAGATCAAAATTTCGATAAATAAATGTAGGCTCTAATATTACTCACTGTTTATGAACTATGAATTGAACAGTACTTTCAAATAACATTCCTAAATTATTATGAACTGTGATATGGAGAATTATCTTGAACAAACAACTTTGTGTAACCTATTTTTTTGGCAATAATACAAACTTGATATTTCCCCAGAATATCCCTGACACAAAAAATCCATGACAACATCAGGTATCTGAGGAAATGGTTTAAGGTGCTAAAGCAACTAGATGTACTCTTCTTTTACCTTTACACTCACATACTGGAGGGATTATACCAGACAACTATTGTACAAATCATATATTTATACTATTTTCACCACACAACACAACTATGTTACCTAGCAAAACTGACAGCAATTATAAATTGAATTATTAAAAAAAATAAATATAAACAAGAATTTTGTTAAAAAACAAGACACAAATACCTAAGAAGCCAAAACATAAAAATATATACATTTTTCTTACTGTTAAAGGAGCTATATCTTCACACCAGCAGGCGTGTCGGCATTCAAATGAAAGAAGGAAATCACTTGGCTGACCCACATAAATGCCTAGTTCACCTGTTCTCCACATGGTGTGTTTGAATGTTTTAGCTCATCAGAATTCTTCTTGACAGCCCACAAAGTTGTGGGAGGCTGGGCAGGGTCTATGTTAATAGTATGTAATTATCCAAATAATAAATTTTACTACTGTATTAAAATTTATATTATTTGGGATGAATCTTACCTACTGTTAAAGATAGTTGGTTCCCACACTGAGAAGAGGAAGGTGGGTAGTGCAGCTAGAACAATATCTGCTTAGCCCAGCAAGCTAAAGGTTTATTGTATGAAACTCAAAATATTCCCACCTGATCTGGAATCCTTCCTAGATATTACTGCACAGATGCCAGAAGGTGGATTCTATTCAAGGAGCAAGGGTCTTGTATGCAGTTAGCAAAGAGCAGCCTTGCAGAGAAAACCACTTCAGCTAGAATTGAATAGAAGTGGCAAGAAGGGACCCCTGTGCCTCAGTCTGAAAGTCCCCAAAATGACAGTCAACTAAAACTAGAAACCTTAATGATATAAGGTACACTCCTATACAAGTAAAACATATGTACAGTCAGTAATACCCCGAACTTGAGCGATTCGTGTTGCGCGAATTCACAGACACACGAACTTTTCATTGGAACAGACACATGAACATCTGCGAATACTGAGAAACACTGCGAAAGTGTTTATATTTAATTTTTTATGTCATTTATAAGCTTTAACGTGTAAATTAAATAACATTAAATAATAAAAGTAATAATTTCTCTCTCTCTCTTTTACTGAGATGAGAGAATTATTATGGTACATGTATATGTTTACTGTATTTCTTTTGTATGATAAATAAATTTTTTACCTAATAATAAGTACCAATTTTCAAATAATAATAATAATAATAATAATATAATATAATAATAATAATAATAATAATAATAATAATAATAATAATAATAATAATAATAATAATAATAATAATAACTGTAACTACACAATTTGTTTGTGATACGCATTTTAAAAAAACAAATATTTTTCCCTCATCTTCTGTAAGAAGCTCGAAGGCAAAAGATGTCAGACATGTCACTTTAACATGACAAGAAGGGGTAGTGTTGTTGACTAGTGGTCAAAGTTCTCTCTCTCTCTCTCTCTCTCTGTGTCTGTAATAATTCATGAAAAATTTCACTCTCTTAAGCAAGGACAATTGTTCTCTCTCTCTCTCTCTCTCTCTCTCTCTCTCTCTCTCTCTCTCTCTCTCTCTCTCTCTCTCTCATTCATAGTCAGTACAACCTACGTATTACTGTTTCTCTGTATGTCTTTAAATGTGCGGTAGATAATTTTAAACTGATCTAATTTTACCTATACAGTTTACAAACTGTAAATGCACCATTCTTAAACAGAGCATTTGAAAACAAAGAGAGACAGAATAAAGAAGTTTTTAAAAACGAGGTTGATAAGACTTCTAAAAATACATCAGTGGAATGGGGGGAGAGAGAAATAGCATACTAATCTTCACACTCTCCTATATTCTTACGTTAACCATTTATTTTTTTTTTAAGGGTAATGTATTAAGCTGACTTTTAAATGAAATTACAGTAACTTTAATTTCACTTTAAGTTAGTTTAATACTGAATTTCCATCTTTTGATATCTAATATAAGGATAACCTCTCTCTCTCTCTCTCTCTCTCTCTCTCTCTCTCTCTCTCTCTCTCTCTCTCTCTCTCTCTCTCTCTCTCTCTCAGTTTCCATAATAATTGATAAATAATTTAACTCTCTTAAGTAAGGAGAACCCTTATCTTTCTCTCTCTCTCTCTCTCTCTCTCACATAGTTAGTGCTCACACATTTTTACAACTCATTATTTCTCTGTACGTCTTTACCTGTACAGTTGTATTAGTCAAAATAAAAAACACTGTTTGTTCATGAAAAAGCATTTCAGAACAAAGAGAAAGAGACATAAAATAAAGAACAAAGAAGTTATTAAAAGGAGGTTGAGAAGACTTCTGAAAATAGATCAGTCGGAAGGGGAGAGAGACAGAAATTCTCTCCCAGCTCTCTATTTTTATGTCAACCATTTATTTCTTTTTTTAGTGGTAATGTATTAAGCTAACTTTTAAATGAAATTACAGTAACTTTAATTTCATTAAAAGTTAACTTAATAATTTGGGAGCATGATTAGGGTCATATTTAGTGTTTAAACTTTAGAAATAAGCATTTATTATCATTTTTAGAGACCGTAACAAACTTATGCGAAAATTCACCTTGTGCAAGGGGTTCTGGAATCTAACCTTGCGCAAGTCTGGGGGTATGACTGTACATTCATGCTCCCCATAAAATCAAATCCCAGAAGCCTAAAGACTGTTCCTTCTTTTGGTTCAGGAAAAGAATATACCCTATACTGCTAGCAGACTAAGGGCTTTACAGTTTTCAAATGAGATCTCTATGTCCTTAAAGTAGTGAGTGTCAAAAACTTAATTGCACTTCCACTGCTCCGCATTAATCATCTCCTCAAGCGACAAAATTTTCAAAACTAAATGACGTAGCAACCACTCTTATATTATGATTGTTTACCTTCTATAAAGGTAAAAGATCTAGAACTAGTTTCTCTTGTGCTAGCATGATCAAATATTTAACTAAGGATGACACTGCATTCATTTGACAAGGGCATGTTAGGTTTTCTAACATCACAAAAGAAATGGTTAGCTTAGTCTCTTACAGGCTTTAACCTATCTAAATAAAACTTAACTGCCCTATCATGAGAGAGAAGTTATTTCTCTACATTCCTCACTAGAGAGGTCAAGTTTGGAATTCTTATAGTTCTCTGTAATAACTTAGTGTCAACATGATTCTTAGCTCTGATTAAGGCAAAAAAGATAAAATGCATCACCTCTACAACAGCCTACCTTATACAAAAATGCTTGCAATTAACTTACTCTTTTAACTGTCACCAATGCTACCAAAATGATAATTTTTTAAAGTAATTTGTATTTTTCCTAACATACAAACCTGAGGTCTTTACATATGGGATTAGCTTTTGGCAAGCTAGAAATCCAGCCATTAAACTTTTGCAAGGTGGTTATGGTAATAGCTACGGATGGTAGGGGCAGAAGGACCATCCAACAAGCCAGTGCACATTCAATTCTACACAGTTTACCTTTTGACTCAGGTAAGAGAATGAGGGGTGGTAAGAGCCGAGCCCTATATGTAAAGACCTCAGGTTTGTATGTTATGAAAAATACAAATTACTTTAAAAATTTGTCATTTGTTCCTACACAAATACAAACCCTCGGTCTTTATGTGAGAGGGACTTACTTTTGGAGGGAGGATTCTAAGTAAATCTCTGAGCTGATTGGTAGTTCGACTAACCTGGGTACTTTCTTCCTGGTCATGAAAGAGCAAAGGAAGGAGACCACACCTCTAATCTACTGAACAAGAGAGATATTCAATCATCAGACTTCTGGTCATTTCGAATTAATATCCTTGACTCAGAAAGGTTTGGATGAACCCACAGTGTCGGAGACTATAAAGCTAAGAATAACCAACTGGTTTGCTCATAGTCAGTCCCTCTCTCCCCTTGCTAGGGAGAAGGAAGGATTTGCATCTACTGTACTCATCCAAATGGAGCTAGATTATAGATAGGATACTCAGTCATCTAGATCACCTGCATGCACGCCCGTCCAGCACGTGATGGCTCATTCAATGTTCCTCTGCCCACTGGAAGAGGAAGGAAGACAGGAGAAAGGGAGGAGGTCAGTCCCACATACACCTCCTCCTTGCAGCCGCACACCTTAAGTGAGATGCAACCTGTCCCTCAAGAGCTGGGTGAACTACATGACTTGTTGAGCATCCCCCATAGGATCCAAGGAAAAGGAGTCCAAGGACCCATGGGCAACATCCCAAGGTAAAAGGAGATGAATATGAGCTGCAAGATTACATTCCATCCTAGTACTTGACCGACAGGTTCTTCCTGAATGCGTTGGACAGACAAAGGCCCCTGGCCTCGAAAGATCTGGCCCGAAACGTACTGATGTCCACCAGGAAGTTGCGGGGTACGCTCGTTTGATCATCTAACTTGTCAGAGAAATGACAATTTGGGTACCAATTTGGCACTGGGATGAAAGTCTAGTCTTTACAGAGGCAACACAGACGTCATACTGTCATTGGAGTCACAGGACCATAGAACTGGAATGATCCATATCACTGATCATGTTCGAGACATGTAGAATGGCAAAAGGCATAAGCTTCCAGATGTAAATGGATACCAAAGATGTCTTGCTTTATTCAAGGGTGCAAGAAGACAGAACAGAACAGTGCCAACTTCAGTAAGCTGAGACAAGAAGGACTATGATCAATCTTCTTCAGAGGATGAATGAATTTCCAGATGTCAAGGTGCCAAGATCAACTGTCATTATCTCCTGAGGTCATTGAATGAATTGTTGTAATTACACCCAAGTAGCTTGGGATGTGTCTGTTGGCAACTGTCCTGAATGTTCTTTTGTTTATTCGTGTACATGCACTGCAATAGAGTAGATGAAAGGACACTAGGAGCTTTTGCTGACCATGGCACTACTGTGGTGTCATTGCTATCACACCAAGGAGTGTCTATCTTTGGATCTTGAGTCTCTTGAAAGTCTAAAAAAAATTAAAAATCTCTGAAGGAGGACAGTGTAATCATGACACTATCTTGGTATCGTTACTATCAAAAGAGTGCCTATTCAGACCCTGAGACTCCTGAAACGATCTTAAGATCCACATAACATTCTCTCCCTCTCGGGTTGTGGATCAACCAGTATAACTGCAGCAGCCACAGCTACTGCTTACATCTCCCACTCCTCACAGGGGGAGTGTAACTACAGCATAACAAATAAATGGAGCTCCTAGACACTACTTCTTGACACAGTAGGAACCAAAAACTAGTTGTCAGAACTTAGTTTGGAGGTGCTGTTGATCTCCTGTTGAATCAGGCAGAATGACAGGAAGTTGTAAGCCCAAGACTTGAATCATGGACGCGAAAGATGTCTCCTTGGCGTCAACAGCATCTGAAGTTTCTAGGTCACTTATCCAAGTACAGACTAGTCCCAACGTTTCTAACCACCGTCAGTCGAGGAGATGATAGGATACTAGCCACCCTTAACAACACTACTGAATGACTATCCTTGGATCCTGAGGCTTGGAGAGCTAAGATGATACAGGTTATTAAGGTGTAGATTAGTTCAGGCTAGTTAGGTTGGGTTAAGTAGCCAACCTAGCCTCTTGATGCCATGAAACATGACGTTCCAGGATATTGAAGTGCAGCTAGCTTTCCTTTGGAAAGGAGTTTGACTTCTTGAAAGAGGGCCATAAACTTCGTGGAACCTTTTGAGTACGCTGTCAAGGCGATAGGAGATGTAGTTAAGGGAGGAGTCTTTACGAAAGGAATGGAGTAGCCCTCCTTGAGAACCTTGATCACCCAGGGGTCTGCTCCTCTGTTCTCCCATTCCTTCCAGAAAAGTAGAAGTCTGGCTCCTACCTGGGCGCAGAGGACTAACTTCTTACTTCTTGGGGTTGGATTTGAAGGAAGACCTCTTGATGGACTTCGTAGGAGGTCGGAAATTTGATCTAGGTCGAGGCTGGGTTGTAGTTCTCCCTCCACTAAAGGGTTGAGACTGAAGAGGGGAGAATGATCTAGATGAGGAAGGCACAGGCTCCTTAGGACGTCTAGTGGACTGAGTCAACAAGTCAGAGGTGGACTTGCTCTGTAACTAAAAGAATATCCTTCACTATGTTTTGAGGAAAGAGGTGAGACTTGTCTAAGGCAGCGAAGAGTAGAGCTGACTTCTGAGTCAGTGAGATTCCTTTCGAGGCCAACGAACACAAGAGCTCCCTCTTCTTAAGGACACCCATAGAAAAAAGGGAGGCAAGTTCTAACAATCTTACTCCCTAGTGCCCCGATGGCCCAATCTAGGAAACTAAATATCTCAAACACCTTAAAAATATTCTTGATAAGGTGGTCTAGCTTGGCTGAGGAAAACGTTATCTTGGCCGACAATAAAGCCTTTCTACGGGATGAATCCACCAGTCCAGAGAAGTCCCCTTGGGAGGAGGCAGAAACTCCCAAGGAAGAAGCTTCCCCAGTGGCATAGTAAGAGTATCTCATCTTCAACAATTTGCTGGGCGGAAAGGCAAAAGTCGCTTTGCTCTGTTCTCTCTTAGCGGTCAGCCAGGCATGAACTTCTTTGAGAGCTTTCTTTGAGGAGGAGGAAAGAACAAGCTTGGGTAGTCTGGTACCTTCTGACGGATGCTTTTTCATGAGGTAGGCAGAAGCTGGAGAAGTAGGTGAAGCAGGCCTGAAGAAGCCTAGGTAATTCTCCAGGAGGAAACGCAAGAGAGATGAGTAGGAAGAAGAGGAAACCGTATCCTGAACAATCTCTTCTTCCTCCGAAGAGACAGGAGACAATGATTTATCCTTGGACTCTGGAGCAGACACAGATTTCTTCAAAAGACCCACAAGCTCAGTCAATTGGCGCTTAAGTGGGGCTAAAGAATCTTCCTGGACCAATGAAGTAGGCAGAATAGCCAACGAAGGTGCATTGGTTCCACAAGAAGAGGCTGGGAATTCACTAGAGCTGAAGTCTAGTGCGAGACGGCGGGTGCCGGGCGCCCATTGGAGGAATTCTGGCGAATATCAGCAGGCGCCGGGCACTCATTGCCGAAATTCTGGCGTGAGTCGGCAGGCGCTGGGCGCTCACCCGTGGAAGTCTGGCGAGAGTCGGCGGGCACTTGGCGGTCGGAAGAAGATGGGTGCTTATAATGCTTATAGCGCTCAGGACTGTCTTCAAAGAAATAAGCAGGAGAATCAGGCTGGACTTGAAAGCTGCAGGAAGGTTGAGGGCTAGTCTCTCTGTACCTCTTGACAGCCAGGGGAGAAGAATCGCTAATATTCGCATGTTTCTTGAGTGGGCGCGAAGAAGAAGAGTAGCGATATGGCTTCTGGCGTGGACTGGAAGATTCCAAATCAGAAAGTCGATGCACAGGAATGCCTTTCCAATGCCGTTTAGTTGAAGCCTGGGAGCGCACGACAAGCTCAACGGAAGGGGCGACTGCCCATGGGCAAACCCCGCCAGCCTCCCTTGGACCTCCGGTATGTCTTCTCCCTGGTGCAGGGAAGTGGGACAGTGACCTTCGTCTAGGAGCACTGGTGGGGCGGACAGCCACCTCCTCAATATTCACAGCATTATCACTTGTCACTGCACTGTCAACACTTACTTTTTTTTCCATTAGAGATTTAATAGCTGACCCCATTTCCATAATGGTACTAGATAATACAGTAAATTTCTGATCAAACCTAGATTCGAGGCTGGCAATGGCACTAAGAGTGGAATCATGGAAACCTGGAACAGGAGCAGACGGTAAAGTAGGAGTAGTTAGGACAGGAGGAGGAGGAACTGGAGGAGTGATAGTGCCATCATCCCCTACATCTTCCAAAGTCATGGATTCTGCATTAGCCCTACTTTCATCCCTAATGGCTGCTTTCCAATTCTTATCCCTTTCTAATTTGTCTAGATGAGATTTCAATGTTTTCCATTTCTTATCCTCCCAATCCTGACACTCTATGCAAGTATTATCCTTCCTACAATCTTGCCCTCTATATTTAGTGCATTTTGTATGAGAATCGTAAGAAAGCTTAGTTAGCCTAGTTCCACAACCCTCGGAACAAAAGCGAATACTCAATGAGCTGGAATCCAACATCGTTAACTAAAAAAACTAAAGTTAACTCAAACAACAATTCAAACAATGGCAGCAAGCCACAAAGCAACAAATTCTGAGTACTTCACCAAAATTCATGCAAAACAAAGCCAAAAGGCGAAGCAGCAGCTGCGTGAAAACTTCCGATGTTAACTGGAAGCTGGCAGAAAACGAATTGAGCTATCCACTGGTTTGTTTCCTCGAGTCTCGGATGGTGGCGGGACGTTGTCACCTACACACTAACGATACCAGCGCCACCGTGCGAATTTTGAATTACTAAGCTGCTGTAGGTTAGGGAACCATAGCTATGTAATTACTTGGTAAGTTACGAAAAGGCAACAAAAAAGTACGTAAAATGATATATAAGGAGAAAAGCTCCAAAACTTATACAGGCTAAAACAAGTCAGTATGGCTATGTAGCAAGAATAAGTGAATATATCATTAGTGCAACATAGAAAAACATGTTGAAATGTATAAACAAAAAGTATAAACAAAAAAATATAAACAATATATTACAAAAACAAATCTATTCAAACACCGAAGAGAGAGTCGAATGGCAGGTCAGAAAAAGAAATACATGTCTAGATGAGACTGCAACCAAAAGAAAACTGCGTAGAATTGAATGCGCCACTGACTTGGTGGGTGATACTTCCGCCCCTACCATCAGTAGCTATTACCATAATCACCTTGCAAAAGTTTAGCAACCAGATTTCCAGCTCACTGAAAGTTAATCTCATATGTAAAGACCGAGGGTTTGTACTTATGTATACCTTCCTTCTGTAATGAATCTGTTTTTTCTACTGAGCAACAACAGAACTCTAATGTAAGTCCCGAGGGTAAGAAAAGTGTTTTCATAGTTAAATACTTCCATGGAACTGATTCCAAAGGCTCCAAAGTATCTGCAGATAAATGTTTAAATTATGTCTAAATTCCAGAGAGTTCTAGGGGCTTCAATCTAAACCACTTGCAACACCTCCTTATGGTGTGGATCATTAGACAGATCCAATTGCACATGATGCAATAACGAATAAAGCAAGGATATATAACCTCAAAAAGTAAACACCAAAAGACTTAGCATATTTACAAAAAGCACAAAACTTTCTGATGTCTATAGAAATAGGGCTGGAAATCTCTCCAGAACAGCACCAAGAACAATACACAACCTGCTGCTTCTGATACAAGGCCAAGGTTGTCTCTACTTGATTAACAATTGATTCCGATATACCATCTCCTCCTTATTCAAAAGAGACAGCCGAGTGCCTCCAAGTGGTTAAGAGTGACATGAGGAGATTTTTAGTGAAACCACACAGAATTTGTTAGTTTGAGTAGACCTGTCCTTAACAGAAGAATACAAGGCAGGTCTACCACAAGAGTCAGAAGGTCCAAAAACCATTATCCATGAGGCCACTAAGGCACTACAAGTCATTGTGCAATTCTTTGTACTTGAAAGGTGTTCAATACTTTCTTCATAATTGATAAAGGGGGAAAGTCCCATGCATCTAAACCAGACCAATCTTGAAGTAATGCATCCACCGCCAAAGCCTGAGGGTCTTGGAAGGGAAAGCAAGAGAGTGGCCATTCTTGTTTAATCATGTTGCTAAAAGTCCATGTTTGGAGCACCCTAGCGATTCCACAGCGACAGACGAACTTTCGGATGTAACGACCATGCCACAAGCAGAACTTTTCCTTTTCTGATCAACTGATCTACCAAAACATGTCTTCCCTAGAATGAATGGAAGAGCCACTACTCTGATCCTCACTTTTGCCAAAAGCAGCAGCCTTTCCACTATTATGAATGTTGTCTATGACCTCAAGCTGCCCTGGTTCCTGATATATGCTAAAAAGGTTGTTTTATCAGAAACTACTCCTATGACCTGGTTTCTGACCAGGTTTTCACTTTGCATGAGACTTCCATATAGCACACCAGGTGTTCACGTTGTAGACGACTCTTCCATATAGCATGGAGTTCAAAGTTGTTTATCTTCTGACCAACAGTCTTGACCTCTCTAGGTTGCACAGACACACTCTCCAACCTCTCACTGATGCACCTAAAAACAAGGCGAGATCTGGGTCCACTACTCCTGTCCCAAGTCTCTCTCACATATTACTGAATTGCCTGCCTCCTGAGCCTTGCTACTCTGACAAATTCACCAGTAAGACCATGCATCCCTACAGAAAAACCCATTGCCTCGTATGAAGCTTCCTTAAGGGCTAAAATTCAAGACGAAATGAAATGTCTATTTCTCTCTCCAACGGAAAAGCCTGAAAATTGCAAGTGTCTACCCTCGTCCCTAGATAGAGAATAGACTGAGAAGGAGTCAGAGAAGACTACTAAAAATCTTAATACCCTGTGACAGAGCCAGACAAAGTAACAGATCCTTGGCCCTTGGAATCTCACTGAAAAGAGTTGGCAAACATAAACCAGTCGTCTAGGGAGGGACAAAGTCTTGCCCTATGAAAGACAAAGTCCTTGTGAGTACTTAAAATGCTGTACACAGGCTGAAACAAGGCACTTTCCCTGCAAATATATATTGTGGCAGGAGTTATTTGTATGTGGAAATATGCATCCTCCATGTCCATCAAATCATCCAGTCATTCTTTTAGAAAGCCATTAGCACTATGCTGGATAATTCCATGGAGAATGGAGACAGACAAATAAAGTTATTCAGTCCTGATGTCTGATGTCTAACACTGGATGCCAATCTCTGGATGTTTATGTCGCTAGAAAAAAAAAACACCTGGTTGTAATATCCAAGGAATTCACCAATACAGTGGATCCCTGCCTATTTGCGGCTCCGGATTTGCTGCTTCACCTATTTGTGGATTTCTCTGTGGAACATATATACACATTATTCACTGAAAATTCACCTAGAGTGGACCCCAGCCTATTCGCATCGTGGTTCTGGATTCGTGGCTTCACCTATTCGCAGATTTCTCTGTGGAACATATACAGTATACATATTATTCACAGAAAAATCTCCTATTCATGGTATTTTTCATACAGATATATTCACAAATAACTGTATTTTCATATGATTTTAGTGACCAAGTGCACTTTTTGTGATAAAACTATTAAAATTTTCAAGTATAAGGGGTTTTTGGAGTTCTGAACTATCAAAATAGGCAGTTATAAGCATTTTCTGAGGGGATTTAAGTATTCGCAGATTTTAGCTATTTGCAAGGGATAGTGGTACGCATTCCCCGCGAATACCGGGAGTTGACTGTATTCACGGTATTTTTCATTGGGAAATATTCACAAATTACTGTATTTTCACATTTTTGTGACTAAATGCACTTTCTGTGATAAAATTATTAAAATATTCAGGTATAAGCATTTTTAGAGGGTTTTTTGTTCTGAACTATCAAAATACTGTAGGCAGTTATAAACATTTTTAGAGGGGTTTCAAGTATTTGCGGATTTTAGCTATTCGCACGGGGTAGTGGTACACAACCTGCTGTTGACCATGTACTAAAGACGTAAGGTTTGAGGCTGCCTTACAGGAAAGAAGCCTTTGCCCGTGCTCGAACTGAAGCAAGCATAGAGAAGAAACCCCAGAGCTGCCTGTTGTGCCAATCTGTAGCCAATTGTAAGCTCGGAACCTTGAGGTCTCGAGCAACTTCTTTGCCATGAAGGTGTTTAGGGAACATGTCCCTGCAACCTGTCTCTGATGGTAGGGCTGGTGTTAAAAGGAATCTGACATCAGCCCTAAAGTGAGTCTCACCACCCAGAACAATGCCCAGGTGTGCATCCTACCCCCCATTGGAAGCATCTGATCTCAAAAGCATCCCTGGGGGAAAGAACCTAGTGGCTCTCTCATGTACAGCTCCCATCATCCTGCCATTATTTCAATTCCCTGAAGACACAACTTCTTGAGACTTAAGTTGGGAGAAGAGGCAAAGTTGCCATCAGAACCTACCTCTACAAGGAAGACTTGGGAACTACAAAACAGCAACATCACCAAGTGACTTGCCCTTGATACAACAGGAACTCTCT
>NC_089752.1:65692819-65920319 GCF_040412425.1 Macrobrachium rosenbergii
TCAGACAAAATGCCAAAAACCTCTTGTGCAGTCCTAGGAAGCCTGACTTACCCTTGTAAAGAACACCATGACTTTTCTATTTAAGGCTCTGGTCAGGGAGAAAAATGCAAACCTAGACACTTCTTTTCTACCTCCATTGAAAGTAAAATTTCACAATGTGCAAGTGGTAAGGGCCACTTATAGTTTCCTTAAGAACTTTTCTCTAGAGAAAGTTGTCAATACAGCACAGTGGAGATGAAACTCCATATCTGCCTCGCACTATCTGCAAGATGTAGAGATTCAATATGAATCATGCAAAGCTCTTTCACACCTCATTATGGCATGGGAGCTCATACCCTGAATAATTAGGATAGCTGTAATCTAACAGCCCCAAGAGCCGGAGACAAGGGTTTACCTACAACCCAGAATGCTGCAGCTTGATGAACTTGATGAAGAAGAGAGCATCGAGGCTGCATTAGTTGCCCACAAAGCTGTATATCATAAAAAATGCATGCTTCATTTTAATACTACAAAGTTGCAAAGAGCGAAGAAGAGGTCAGCAGGAGGCAGCTCATCTGGCGAATGCAATGCCATGCCAAGAAAGTGCAGCAGGGCACGCAGCACAGAATCAAGTACCCCTAGTCAACTGCAATGCTGCTGCTGCAGAATACCTGGAGTGGACACCTTGCATGAAGACACCACCTTCAAGACTGAGCAGTGTGTGCGCCAATGTGCAACACATATTGGAGACCACAAACTGCTGGCACAGCTCAGCATGGGTGATATGCGGGCTCTTGATGCCAAGAATCATTCCAAGTGTTTAATGTCTCTCTACAATCGGGCAAAGGTCTCTGTCAGTGCTGAACACAAAGCTATACATGAAAGTGTGGTCTCCGTAATTGTGGTGGCAGAACTTGCCCTTTATATCGAAGATACTCACCTGAAGGAGGACACATTTGCTGTATTCATACTTGCTGACCTAGCAAACCTGTATGTGACCAGAATGGAGCAACTTGGAGTTACCTTGGACATGAGAGTGAATACAACAATGCTGAAAGAACGCCTGCTAGCCCAGCTCCCAGGCCAATGGGCACAGGAAATGACGAGATGTCATTTTGGCATTTGATGACAACATTTCCGAGGCACTTGGCAAAGACTGCGAGCAGAACTGTGACAGTGAATTAGCTCACCTCGCTTGAGCTGCAAAGATCGTTCGTTGACACGTTTGAGGAAGCTGACTCATTCAAGGAAGGCTGCCAGCAGGAGGCTGTGCCACCTGTGCTAAATGCACTAGTAGATATGGTGCTGCATGGACCCAACATCAAGATTTAAATGGATGGTTCTTCAACACAGGCAGCCTTGTCCATTGCACAGTTCCTGAAATTCAATGGTGTCAAGCATCAACAAAAGCAAAAAATCAGCATCTCTCATGCAGGTACAAAGACGCACGAACATCCAACTGTCAGACATGCCACATCTAAAAAAAAAATCCTGTGCCAATGTACACTGGGCCTGATGCTGCACTCTGAGGGGACTAGTGGACAAGCTCTTCAGCCTGGGTCTCAGTATCTCATATGACCATATCCTGCACCTTTCAGCAGAGATGGGAACCAGGCGTGTCAGCTTGCCCGCCAACTGTGTGTGGTGGTGTGTTCATGACTGCAGCAGTGGACAACATCGACCACAATCCTAGTTCCACAACAGCAAAGGATTCATTCCATGTGTGCAGGTGGAGGAGTGGAGCATGGGATTGTCATCACTGGCAGGCCTGTTGTAAGTAAAGTAAGTATACCTTAGTTTTACCAGACCACTGAGCTGATTAACAGCTCTCCTAGGGCTGGCCCGAAGGATTAGACTTTATTTTAAGTGGCTAAGAACCAATTGGTTACTTAGCAACGGGACCTACAGCTTATTGTGGAATCCGAACCACAGTATAGCAAGAAATGAATTTCTATCACCAGAAATAAATTCCTCTAACTCTTCATCAGCCGGCCGTGGGAATTGAACTCCGGCCCATCGAATGACAGTCTGAAGCTCAACCGACTCAGCCAAAGAAGGCCTGTTGTATCAAGGACTGCTGACCATCTGACTAAGTACTACACTGAGGTACCTGTTGCTGCCACTATTTTTGGTTCAACAGTAACTGCCATCTCACTGACTTCTCTGAAATGGGGCAACTTCGCAAAGAGTATGAGTGGCTGGAGAACCCGAGAAGTGCTCTCATGCAGCCACCATGAGCCAGGAACTTCATTGCTTCTTCTGTTCCATGAGAGCGTACACATGGGTTGCAATGCCAAGACACTCTACAGATGTAGTAAGAAATGCCATTCAGCATCTCAACCCGAGCCAAACGCCTGTTGTGGCTTTAGACCAACCACTGTTTGCTCTTGTGAAGCAGATACAGTGGCAGTGGCCGAAAACACAAGGGAAAGTTAAAGTGGTGGTGATGTCTGGGGGCCTGCATATCGAGATGGCAGCACTGAGGACACTGGGTGACTGGTTGCAGGGAAGCGAAAGGACACAAGCACTCGCACAGGCAGTTTGCTACTACAGGAACCACTGACTCCTTTCTTCTGGCTTTACATGTCACACATACAAGAAGGGCTCGCCAGGTCACCGCAGCTGCCTTGTACATACTCCAACAACATGCATATGCTAAACACAGCACCAGTGCAGAAGATGACCAGCCTCCCAAGGACTTCAAAGACTGGTGTCACAAGAAAGAGAAGATCTCTCCCTAGTTTTTGTACTGGGCAACAGTACTGGATCTGGAGCTCTCCATCCTAATCTATGTGCGATCTGTGAGAGAGGCAAATTTAAGCATGGACCCGGATGCTTTAACTGGCATAGTTCCGTGGTTCTTTGCACTGGACCATATACACTATGCCCAGTGGATATCTGTCCATCTGCGTGACATGGCAGAATTTCCACAACAGCACCCAGAGATCTACAATAAGTTCAAGGCTGGCCACTTTACAGTGCAAAAGACCAAGAGGGCATTCTCAGCAATTCCTCTTGACCAAGCGCACGAACAGAATAATGCATGCGTCAAGAGTGACAGAGGTACTGTTGGCCTTACAGACTCTGAGGCACTGGATGGTCACCAGATCCGAGGTGGCCAGAATTATCATGGAGTTTTAGGAGAACATGTATCCAAATGCCAATGAGGAGACACGTCACCATGAAAAAACACAAAGTGCACAGAAAACATTTGATAAAGATGTACAATCACTTGTGGCTGTCACTGAAGAGCTGGGGCATCTCTTCGAGGAAGATAGTTCACATCTGCTGGTCCTAGATACCAAGGAGATTGCCGATCCTGCAGTGACTAAAACAGTTCGCACTATGCAGTGACTAAAACAGTTTGCACTATCGAGCAGATTGGACAAGAACATTTTGAGGCATACTCAAATCATTGCATCACAGACAGAACCAAGACTATTTATGAACCTATGAAGAGGAACAAGCTCCCCTCTTCGGAATGCACAGAAGACCAAAAGTGCCCAAAGGAAAGGAATAATCTGTGAAGAATGATATGGCATTATTTGTATGGCTCTACATCGGCTGCCTGAACCGTGATGGGAATATGGACGAATTCTTCCATCATGAAAATCAAGCATGTCCTCCCGCATTATCTGATGCAGGCAAGCTACACCTGGGTAGCAAAAGTCAGTTGCTGGAGTGCCTTGAAGGTGTTGCTGAAGCTCAGTCTGATGCACCTGCTGTCACTTGTGTTGTCCTTGATGGCACTGTCATTGTGCAGATGTTGAAGTCTGACACTGCCAAGGCATTTGAAGAATATGCCCACCAGTCTTCATTCCATATGTCAAAGGGCTACTGCATGGAGCTTCAAGTCTCAACCTCGTCTGGGATAGCTACAAAGAGGGCTCTTTAAAGACAGCGACAAGAGAAAAATGAGGAAAAGGGGTGTGACAGTGTGTGGTGAGCACCACAGCCACATCAGGAAACTGGCAGAGTTTCCTGCATATCGACGCAAACAAGGTGGAGCTCTTCACCTTCCTGTCTGATGTCCTGGTGCAGTCCTTCCATGACAAGACAAAGGAGCTGGTAGTCACTGATGGTGAAGCAGTGATCTGCCTTCCAAGACAGGAAGATGAAAGTTCACTGGCTCCATGCAGTCATGAAGAGGTGGACACTCGCATCATGCTGCATGTGGCCCATGCTGCACAACATGACCACCATAGGATTAAAGTTTGAACCATAGACACTGACGTCATTGTCTTGGCTGTAATCGTAGCTCAGGTACTACCATGTGTTGAAACTTCAACAAGAGAGATTGTACTTTTCCGCAAGTTGTGGTATAGTTTTATGTATTCTCTTTAAATTTACGTAAAGTGGAGATGCGTATCATGTAGATATTATATTTCGTTGTTTGTATTTAGTAGTGAAAAACGTTGTCTTAGTTGTTTCGTGTGTTTAATTGTAAGTATACTTGTAATATTGCTTAACTACCGGTATTGGTTATTGTACGGTAGTTAGTCGAAGGTTTGGTTTTGGTCAGAGACGGCCGTGAAGTCAGTCGCTTCATAGCTTTAACGTAGAGTGGTTCGAGCTAGTGGGGGACTCAAGAATGCCGCCATAATTGTTGGTGTCTACAAATCCATTTAAGTATCCCTATTCATCTTACAGTACATTTAGGGAAACTTTCTTTAGGAGATATGCATATCGAAATGTAAGGAGAATTTCTTGAGGTGTACTTTGGATGACGGTAGTGAAATACAGACGTCTAACTGTACATCGAGCCAGGAACAATTGAATATGCTAATGGCGAGTTCATATTGTCAGTTAATATGCACAACGCAATGTATTAATATAATCACAATTTAAACTAGCATCAGCGTGAAGTAACCCGGGTGTCATAGCATAAGACTTAGGTTACGATTTGGGTCAGTACGTTTCAAATCGTTTAGGCTATACGACAACACTGACTATTTGAAATGCTATACTTATTCTGAATGAGTCGGAATAAAATGGTGCCATGACCAGGATTACAGTGAGTGGTTGTTGTATCCGAGATCGGTATAGTTAAAATTTATGAAAGTTTAAGGATTGTTGTGATATTTGGCGATAAAGACGTGACCGGCTGATGGTGGCGGCCATATTAGAATGTCACGTGTTAGCCTAGCCCGACATGGAATAGTAGAATAAACTCAGCCAATCACTGCCTAGCCTAACTGAAGCCTGACTTTTGATAATAACTCGGTGGGAATTTGAACCTTCCTTTCTTTTTTGTATTTTTTGATCATTGCATATTAATAAAATAAAGTTGAGAAAATGGCTATGGCCTATCCTGACATATTTCGCATGGAGCGAAAGGCTGCTGTGACAGGGCATTCTCACGTAAAACATCTCAGTCATTTTATGACAGGGTGCTGTAGTAAAACCGATGTGAGACTAAAACAGCCCTTGTATTATCGCACTTTTGGGAAATCTGGAGCAGTGTGCGATAACCTACTGGATCTTGTGTTAGTGACCAGATTGACAGCTTGTGCCCCAGATATCGTTATCCTGTTCATCAGAGGAAAAGATATTGATGTTAACAATGACGATCCAGAATTGGTCAATAAAGTAAAAAATAAGATTTTAGGACTAGTAGAGAGATTGGAAGGTATCTATAACTGTAAGGTTTTACTAGTTAGTGTAGAGATTCGTAATGCTCCTAGAAACATCCTTAGGAATAGATACCGAGCACAAGAACATCTACTACACCAATTATTGAAGAGAAACCGAGAAATAACTTTTGTTTTCAATCAGTTAGTAGAAAGAGACTGCCAGTGATAGAGTACATTTCCAGTATGATAGTTATAAGACACTGGCGAGTCACTTATGTGAAGTAGCTGATACCTATGCCTTTAGTCAGGATTGGTAAATACCAGGTTGTGCTCACGCCAACCCAGAAATTAGGTTAGGTTAGGTTAGGCAAAATGATGGTCGACGCATTTTCACTTAGTAAATTTATTTTTTCCTTCTTTATAAATTGTAGGTAATGGAAAAGAAATATTAATTTTTTTTTATTTATGGTGAGTTTTAAGGTACTTAAGTGAGATTTAATATGGAATGAACCCTGTTGTGCATTGTATATATGTACGTGTAGTCAAGGGCACATATATATACAATATAACCGGTAGTGATCTACCATTAATTCATCTGAAGTGTGGCCAACTTTTAAATATTATATTTGCTAATGCAGTATACATACATATATATATATATATATATATATATATATATATATATATATATATATATATATATATATATATATATATATATATTTTTTTTTTTTTTTTTTTTTTTTTTTTTGAGTTGGCATTTTGTACACTTTTAGTAATTAGGAAACTTGTGTATTTGGTGCTGGTAAATTATAGGCTAAGATGTCTGACCTAGAAGAATTGAAGAGGAGACGTGGGGTTTTAAGTCTGTGATAACTAACTGGTCAAAGAAGGTTGAATTTCAAACCACTATTGATATAGGTGATATCAATAGTATTTCTTCACCAAGATATTCCTTGAAGGAATATTTGCAGAAAATCCATGAATTGGATAATGAAATACTGGATGTAACAGATCCTGTAGGGCAACCTGACCAAATTATGAATCAAGCTGAATATTGCCTAAAGGTAGGCACTGAAATTCATAGGGTAAATTCCTCCATCACAAGTCTTCTAGCTGTAAGAGGTAAACCTAATGCACCGATATTGCCTGTTAAAGCTACTGTGAAGTTACCCAAATTAGACCTTAAACATTTCGATGGTGATTTAACGGAATGGAATTCATTTTGGGAACTTTATGACGTATCAGTGCACCAACGTACTGATTTTGAAAATATACAGAAGTTTTCTTATCTGAAGGGCCTACTGGAAGGCGAGACTTTGGAACTGATATCTGGTTTTAAATTAGAAGGTGATAAATATTACAAGCAGTGAACTTGTTAAAAGAGACCTATGGCAGAAAAGACAAAATCAAGTTGTGTTTAGTTAGAAAACTCTTCCAAACTGAGACTCCCAAGACAGATGCAGAATCGTTACAAGGTTTTAGAGCACAATTCGAATGCTGCATAAGATCATTGGAGAGTGAAAAACTGGAATTGAGTGAATTATATACCATCTTGCTCTACACCAAACTACCAGGTAGTGTAAGTGAAATAATAAAACAAAGGTGTGGAAAAGATTGGCTGAAATTTGACACCTTTGAAAAATATCTTGAAGAAGAAATACACAATTTGAGGGCTTTTCCACAGACTGAAACAGCAAAAGCTAATACATTGACAACGGTATCTGCTTTCACAGTAGAACAACGGCAATCTGTGAGACCAAAAACAACATCGGTAAGGCCTAAAGAAAGTACAAACAAAGCCAAGGTAAACCAGGTTAAAGGATGTGCACTTTGCGGAGGCAACCACATATGGAAACATTGAAAATCTTATGTAACCAGAGGAGGAAAGATAGAACGACTCAGAGCTCTGGGTTTGTGTTTTATATGTGCATCCAGTAAACACTTCAGTTCCGACTGTGACAGGCAAGGTTGTAATAATGGTTGCATTGTTTGACATCATAGTGTTATATGCAATAGAAACCAGCCAAATAAATCAAAGGTAGGTGGGGTACAAGTTGGAACTCTCTCTCTTTGACAAATACCGGAAAGGGAAATAAGACGACTAGGAAGTCTATCTTACCTACAGCCACAATAACTCTAAATGGTAAAAAAGGTCGCATTGTGCGAAAAAGAGGGTTGTTAGATACCTGTGCCGAGAGATCATTTATAAAGAAATCTGCTCTTGAGGGACTCCACTATAAAAGCAAGGGAGTTGAAAACATATCATTGAGAGGGTACTTAACCACTACACCAGTTAAGGAATATGAAATGGTGAATATTGCTGTGCCTCATTGGGGTAGATTAATAAATATGGACTGTATAGTGGTAGACGAGCTACCAGAATATACAAAGAAATTCGGCGTTAAGAACAACTTAAGGTCTTTGTGTAAAATGAAAATCAGCTTTGCTGATAAAGATTTTGTTCTACCCATAGAAAAGCAATCACCTATTGAATTGTTAATATGGGTTGACAATGTGTACAACATCTTACACCCAGGGTTTTTGAAAATTTCGTATTGCTACCAACCATATTTGGTTACATGGTAACCGGAACATGTAGTTCTCTTCCCACCAGCTCATGGTTCCCCATAAACTCAATTTAAAAACAGCGAATTTGGGAACGAATGAGCAGTGTGAATAAGCTGTGCAAACCCTCCCCCGTGTGAACACAAAAGACCGCTCGGGAAGAGCCGAGGTGTTTCTCTATTACCCCTGTTGCCCAAACAAGTAAAGATACAGAGAACTCTCATGGATCATCAGCAAACCTAACCTGACCGGCAGGAGAGGTAACGAAAGCCAACGGTCTCACGCAAACAAGCCATGCAAAAATCCCATTCGGTGCGATTCTGAAGAAGAGTAAAGAAGGGTAGAAGTGATTACCTGTTTCTACAGTCATCTGACAATAGAAAAGTATGAAGAACACTCCAAATGACGTAGATGAAGATGATGAAGGGAAGGAGAACATACTTACCTCCTTTCAACTGTCGAAACTCGCCTCGTCTGCAGTAGTCGAAACTCACAAAGATCAGAGCTGCTGCTAAAAGCTGGTGTACAGCCATTAGCCAGCAGAAACAAATTGAATCCTTTTGCTAGTGTTTCCTCTCTTACCCCGAAAGCGGGCGGGGTTAGCCACCTAGCCAAACAAAATAGTGCAACCCACGAATTTCAAAATTTTCGCTGCCAAGCAAGTGAAACTAGTAGCAATGTAATTACTTAGTAAGTTAATTATATAAAAATGCTTTTCCTTAACCAAAAGGGGAGCGGAAGGCAGAGCTAAAGAAGTCTCCAATCTATGAAAGGAGTAATGAAGAAAAGAAACCGAGACTGAGTAGAGACAAATGAAGGCAAAGGAACTTGAGAAGCAAAACAGGCAGATTATGCACTGACTTCAACTATTTACTTTCTCAATCTATTTGCACACTTTCTCTTCTATGTCTAAAGTCCTCCAACCAGTCCCAACATTCCTTACATATATTTTCAAGATCATACTCTAGACCTCTGCAGTCAGCAAAAACAGGATGTCTATCTAATTCAAAATTAAACATCTTGCTAACACAGTAATCATCTACAGAATCTGACATTCTTGCTTTGCTTCCCATGGAAGACATCCTAAAAAACAAAGACACAATTACAATACCATGAAAACAGATATCAGCCAAACCAGCAAAATACCAACAATCGGCCACAGCTGCAACATGAAGAATTCTGACAGGAACTAAGACATTCAAAGCACACTTAGTGGAGAACAGATAAGCTAGAAAGTTATCTGGGTAAGCCAAGTGATCGTTTATTTGAATGCCAACTCACCTGCTAGCAAGAAGATATTGCTATCTTTCACATTGGGTAAGATTCATCCCAAATGAAAAGAACTGTAGACAGACCAAACTACATCAACATTTGATCTAACATCTGATGCTTTTAAAAAAAAAATATAGAAAAGTACAAAATATGACAAATTTTTATAAAATATGACAAATTTTTAAAGTAGTTTGTATTTTTCCTAACATACAAACCTGAGTCTTTACATATGGGATTAACTTTCAGTGAGATGGAAGTCTGGCTGTTCAACTTTTGCAAGGTGGTTATGGTAACAGTTGCCGATGGTAGGGGTGGGTGGTACACCCACCCAGCAAGTAAACATTCAGTTCCACACAGTTTACCTTTTGGCCCAGGTAAGAGAATGAGAGGTGGTACGAGGTGCATCCTTAATGTAAAGACCTCAGGTTTGCATGTTAGGAAAAATACAAATTACTTTAAAAAACTGTCATTTGTTCCCACACAAATACAAACCATTGGTCTTTACATATGGAGACTTACTTTCGGAAGGAGAATTCCAAGTAAATCTCTAAACTGACTGATAATTCGGCTCACCTGAGTGCTCTATTCCTTTGATCTATTGAACAAAAGAGATGTTCAATCACCAGACTTCTGGGCATTTCGAAAAGGTTTGGATGAACCCACAGTGTCGGAGACTATAAAGCTAAGAATAGCCAACTGGTTTGCTCATAGTCGGTCCCTCTCTCCCCTTGCTAGAGAGAAGGAAGGATTTGCATCTACTAATCCAAACAGTTAAGGAAGGATTTGCATCTACTAATCCAAATAGTTAGATTCTAGATAGGATACTCAAGACATCTAGATCACCTGCATGCACCCCCAGTCCAGTACGTGATGGATCGTTAAACTGTTCCTCTGCCCACTGGAAGAGGAAGGAAGACAGGAGAATGGGAGGAGGTCAGTCCCCCGCACACCTTCTCCTAGCAGCTGCACACCTTAGGTGAAATGCAACCTGTCCCTCAAGAGCTGGGTGAACTAAATGACTTGTTCAGCATCCACCATATGATCCAAGGAAAAGGAGTCCAAGGACCTATGGGCAACATCGCAAGGTAAAAGGAAATGAGTGTGATCTGCATGATTACAATCCATCCTAGTACCTGACCAACAGGTTCTTTCTGAATGCGATGGACAGACCGATGGCCCTGGCCTCAGAAGATCTGGTCCGAAATGTACTGATGGCCACCAAGAAGTTGCGGGATATGCTCATTTGATCATCTCACTAATCAGAGATATGACAATTTCGCACCCTTTCTCAGCCAACTCAAAGGTAGCAAATAAGTCATTAGCATTGGGTTGGAAGTCCAGTCTTTATGGAGGCAACATTGACGTCACACTGTCATTGGCATCACAGGACCAAGGAAGTGGAATGATCCATCTAACTGAACACTTTCGAAATGCAGAATGACGAAAGGCATAAGCTTCCAAATGTAAATGGATACCAAAGATGTCTTACTTTATTCAAAGGTGTGAGAAGACAGAACAGGACACAGCCAACTCAATAAGTTGAAAAAGAAGGACTATGATCAAGCTTCTTCAGAGGTTGAACGAACCCGGAAGTCAAGATGCCAAGATCAACTGTCCTTATCTCCTGACTTCGGCAAATAAATGTTGTAATGACATCCATCTTACTTGAGATGAATGGTTGGCCACTGCACTGAATGTTCTTCTGACTGCTCGTGTACTTGCACTGCAACAGAGCACATGAAAGGACACTAGGACCTTTTTGTTGACCATGGCACTACCATGGTGTTGTTGCTATCACACCGAGGAGTTGTCTTGGATCTTGAGACTCTTGAAAGTCAAGAAAGAATTATGCTTCAGTCCCAAGAAAGGAAGTGTAGGAAACTGCCACCCTGCTCAACGTTCCTAAGAATGAAAAGTCTCTGGAGGAGGATAGTGTAACCGTGGTGTCATTACTATCAAGGGAGTGCCTATTTGGACACTGTGATTCCTGAAACTGTTCCAAGATCCACATAATCCTCTCCTCGGATTGTGGATCGACTGGTAATTACAGCAACAGCAGCTACTGCTTACATCTCCCGCTCCTCACAAGAGGAATGTAACTACATCAAGTTAAAAGAAATGGAGCTCCTGGACACAGCTTCTTGATGAGTAGGAACCAAACACAAGTTGTCGGAACTTAGTTTGGAGGTATTGTTGATCTCCCGGCGAATCAGGCAAAACAACGAGAAGTTGCAAGCACAAGACTTGAATCATGGATGCAAAACCGAATTTGTCTGTCATACATCCATCATCCTGGAGTGTGTCTGGCCAATCGCTGTGCTCAGTGCGCTACTGCACACCAATGCACCAGCACCGCCAATGGATTGTGTCTGGTTGACCGCTGTGCTGAGTGTACTACTGCAAACTGGTGTACCCGCACCATCAATTGAGGAGATGATAGGACACTAAGCCCCCGCCCCACCCTGTTGTTGACTAAGGAACTACCATGCACTGGAGGACGCCTATCCTCAGATCCTGAGGGCTTGGCGATCTAGAAGATCCAGGTTCTTGAGGTGCAGATTAGGTCAAGCTAGGCTAGACTTGGCAAGGTTTAATTTAGGCTAGGCTAGGTTTAATTTAGGCTAGACTAGGTGGGGTTAAGTACCCAACCTAACCTAACCCAGACACTTAAAGAACAGGTAACTAACTACCTTCTGGTTGAAGTCGTTAAACAAGGAGTCCCAGGATACTGAAGCGCAATATTGGTAAAATTAAGCCAACCTAGTTCCTTGTAGAGCACGAGCCTACCTCGCGGTTGATGCCACTAGACAAGTAGCTCCAAGATACTGAAGTGCAGGTCTGGTAAGTTAGACTAGAACTAGTTAGGCTAGGCTAGGTTAAGTACCCAACTTGCCTAACCCAACCTAACCTCTTTATGTGTGTGTGTGAATGTCCTTCGGTTGATGCTTTGAGGCACGAAGTGGTAAAACCCCCATATTCACGGGGATGCATTCCAGATATCGCCGCTAATAGTTAAAATCTGCGAATTCTTAGAACCCCCCCCCCTCAAAATGCTCATAACTGTTTATCTTGAAAATGCAAATACCAAATGTATACTTAAAGTGTCATTCTACATCAAATACACCTTAAATTATTATCCTATTGCTGTATTAATCTTTGACATTATATAATTAAAATATCTTTTCAAAGTCATCTTAAACACAGTACCCTTAAAAATATATACATACACCCTTCCAGCAAAAACAGAGAGAGAGAGAGAGAGAGAGAGAGAGAGAGAGAGATGTTAATCCATCTCTCTTTACAAAATTTGTGTTCGTTTTTTGTCTTCCAAAGATGTATTTACAACACATTTTCAAAACATTATGAACACACACACACATACACAGACACACACACAAACAGTGTGCATATGTGTTAATACCAATTGGTTAAAGAGACTCAAATTAGCAGTATCTTTTCCTGAGAGAGAGAGAGAGAGAGAGAGAGAGAGAGAGAGAGAGAGAGAGAGAGAGAGAGAGAGAGAGAGAGAGAGAGAGAGAGAGAGAGAGGGTGTAGTAAGTATCTATTTATCTATCTATTCATTTCTCACATTCTACCCTTTGGAGAGAGAGAGAGAGAGAGAGAGAGAGAGAGAGAGAGAGAGAGAGAGAGAGAAGAGAGAGAGAGAGAGAGAGGATGGAAAAAAAAAAAAACTGATTTGATCACATTGTGGCAACATCTAACTACCCTTGGTCAGAAATGTTGAATAATTTGACATATTTGACAGGTCCATCCTCTCACCTGAGCTCCAGGACTCAGGAAAAGATTGGGGTTGAAATTTGTTTGTTTAAAATTTTTCATAAATTGCTATATAAATGCGTAAATGTTGTAATTACAGTATATTATTATTATTATTATTATTATTATTATTATTATTATTATTATTATTATTATCTGAAAATTAGTACTTATTATTGGGTAAATCATTTAATTATCATACAAAACAAATAAACATACCATAAAAATTCCATCTTTTCCTGAGAGAGAGAGAGAGAGAGATTTCAGTATATCCTTTGCAGTGGTACTGCCACTAAGTTGGCAACACTGACCCACTAAGTCAGCAACACTGACCACCCAACCCTTGCTGTCAGGTTACTTGACATAACTGACAAGTTCACCCTCAACCCCTCTCTCCAAGTCTTATAGCAAAAGATTAAGGGTCAATATGTATTCCTTTAAAATTTTACAGAATTTATTCATTTATAAACTAAAATCTTACTAATGAATTGATATTATTGCTGTTTACATTAATATTTGAAATTAGTAAATCTTTTTTTATCATACAAAAATAAATATGCATGAGAGAGAGAGAGAGAGAGAGAGAGAGAGAGAGAGAGAGAGAGAGAGAGAGAGAGAGAGAGAGAGAGAGAGAGAGTTATTATTTTTATTATTTGTTATTATTTAATCTTATTAAACTTAATACTTGAAAATTAATATCGTAAATCATTACTTTATAAAATGTATATGTATACAGTACAGTATTTAGTTATGAAAATATGAAAATACAGAACACTGGTCTACGAAAAAATCCGCAAATGGGCGAGTATCCCATGAATAATTTATAGATAGGTTCCACAGAAAATTCCACAAATCGCTGAGTCTGCAAATTGTGAGAACACGAATACCGGGGGTTTGCGTCTCTGGAGGAAGTGTGTACAACACCCCAAGGGGAAGGTAGTCGTCTTACCATTAAGCTAGGTGCTCTCACCTCTCCGAGAGAAGATGGAAAGGAATAGGGAGTAGTCGTCTCACCATTAAGCCAAGTCCTCTCACCTCTCTGAGAGAGGATAGGAAGGAATGGGCAGACCTTGTCAAAGACCAGGAACCCCCATTCCATCTTCAAGAATTAGTCTTCGTCCTTGCTGAACAGAGTATTGCAGAAGAGAACGCTCAGGTTGTTGCACTGAGCAGGCCTGATCTGTAGACCTATGGAGTTAGAAAATAATTCCAAACCCACAAGGAAAAAACCTTACTTGATCAGAAATGAGTGACTACTGTTTCGGAAGCGTAGGACAGTGTGGTTCTACATAACTTCACTGCAAATGAGACCAACCTGTAGTTGAAAATGAATTAGGATCTGAAGAAATCCCTGCTGACGAACTGTAACTACCTTGGTTCAAGGAGTCAACGGTTAATATCAGTGCAGGAACAAGAGTCATCGCTCAAATTTGAACGATGAAATAAAGATTTCTTCCTACCTGAAAAATGTCAAAGTCTCTGGGTGAACACAATAGAAAGACCGTCAATTCCCGCAATGACGGCCGTATGGGTCTGATTGAACAAATTCATTCGATCATGAAAAAGACCCCATCAATTTACGTTATGAAGGACATGAAAGTTGGCAGAACAATCCTGTTCGCTAGTATGGTAACGTCCATTGGCCGTTACCAGATGATCAGCTAAAAAAACATGTGATTGAAAGGTTCTTGGGTCGGGAGCAGGGAGGGCCGTTGAGAAGCAGCTGAACGTGACACCGCTCATCAGTGAGATGGCAGTGACCTGGAGCGGGAGAACCACGGCCGTAGTCCGACGAAGACGGGGAAGAAAAGGAAGGTGATGGAGGAGAAGATGGAGACAGTGGCCTGCGATGATTCTTCTTCACAACACGGGTGAACCTCTCGAAAAAAGATGTCAACTGTCAACCACTGCTTTCATGACATCATCAGAAGATGGAGAGCTAGAAGTCACCATTGCAGAAGGGGTTCCAAAGCTGTGAGAGGGATATGATGCCGACAGAGCAGGAGTAGCAGCGAGACCAAAGAAGGGGTGCCAAAGCTTTGAAAGATACGCTGCCAACAGATCCGGAACCATAGCTACGAAGAGGAGAATGGGTTAGCCATTGCAGCCGCCGACTCAAACACAAGTCAGGGTACATAAAAAACTGAAGTGGTCACAAGTCAGGGTACATAAAAAACTGAAGTGACAACAATGGCATAGCTAGGCCAGGGGAAGAGCAGCAGAGCCGACAACTGTTGAAGGTGGACGACACGGTCCAGCAAAAGGACAGGAAATGGGGGAATAGGCCACTCAAGGTTGGTACTCCTGGCAAGCCTAGGAAAGTCCTGTTATCTTCCGAGTCTTCGATCCTGAAACAGAACAAGATGACGTTGCCTCTTCCCTCACGGGGGGCAACCTCCCAAACCCAGAGAAAAAATATCTCCTGATCCCTCTCCCAAAACTTCCAAAGTCAAAGCTATGGGAAGTGGTAAAATCTTCCAAGGAAGAAAAAGCAACTGGAGGAAGAACGCATGGAAGGAACCAGAAGGAGACTGAGAAGCGGCCATCGAAGGAGGCGAAAACCCCTTCCAAGGGTGGAGCTGCTTCCTCCTCTGATGCTTCCTCTTGGCAAAAAACCTCCACAGCTCAGGAGGACAAGAACAGTATTCAGAGAGGGGAAGGGAGTAAGCCTTTGACTCACCCCCCACAAAAGAGAAGGGGCAAGAAACAAGACGGGAATCGTAGACAGAAACTCCCACTGGTTTTGAAGAGCAAGTCAGGACCAAACGCTCTGTCAAAGATCTTGCGACATCAACCTCCATGTTGAGGGAGAGGGGAAAAACTTGCTAGGTTTAAGGAAGAAGTATCTTCATACGAATTGAATGCAAAACCTTCGCCTGGAAACACGAAAAACCCCCTTGTCTCTATCCTCTCAAGCTACACAAATAAAAACATTGTTTGTTCATGAAAACAGAATGCACAAAACAAACACCAAGGAGATAGGTGTTGGATTTGCGTAAATACATAAAGGCAACACAAAAAACAAAGTAAAATGATATATAAAGGAGAAAGTCTCCCAAAACTTATGCAGACTTAGTAGCAAGAATAAGTGAATATATCATTATAGAGACAGGAAAACATATTGGAATGTTTCAATATATCAATATACGCAAAGTATAAACAATATAAATTCAAACACAAGTTTAAGTTGAATGGCAGGACAGAAAAAGGAACGCACATCTGTCGAGACAGCGGCCAAAAGTAAACTGCAAAGAACTGAATGTATACTGACTGGGTGGGCGGTACTTCCGCCCCTACCATCGGTAACTGTTACCATAACCAACCTTGCACAAGTTTAACGGCCGGATTTCCAGCTCGCTGAAAGGTAACCCCATATGTAAAGACCGAGGGTCTGTATTCATGTAGGAACAAGAAGACATTCTTGTTAGCGTAACTGAAACACTCTACAATAGTTGTAATCTACATAAGGCTACATAACCATGAATATACAGTATTAACACGTTATCACAACTTCTACTTACAGAAGTATCAAAAGAAGGCACTTGCACGTAGTAATAAATGTTGCATCAGAAAATTTTTCTTTGATGTGATCTAAAGTGACTTCAGTGCAAACCTAGTAACTTTCATCTGACACCTGTGGTACCTATGATATGACAAAAAATCAAATTTCTGTCTCACAACCTCAATTTGAAACCAAAATTACAGGGAAAGAAATATACATATCTGAAGCATAAAACCATATACAGTGCTGTACATCGCATGACAGCAACCAATTTTATATGAAAAAGTCCTTAGTTTCTGGTCGACATCAAGTAACTTTCACGTGAAACACCTTGGATAAATCTTCCATTTTATGGTTACGACAGACTTGTTCCACACCTTTCTCTTGTAAACGAGCATAAGCACGCTTGGATGACTTAGCTAGTAAGCAAAGAAAATCTTCAAATGCACTTTTGAGACCTGGGTCCATACCACCCTCACGCACTGAAAGCAATGTTACTATGATAGTCTGGGGCCATTCACTTTCTATTAAGAAATCACAGAGCCAAGGAATTTCTGGAAGTAAAAGACTTAACGTATGCATTCCTAAGAACCACAAATCCATTAGGCTTCCCCAATGAAATTCATACTTTGAAGACACAACAAAAGTTGCATAATCCCGACTTTCTTCAATATTATGAGCATCCCACAGAAAACGGACAGTGGTTTGCACAAACCGGTATATGGTAAAATCTGAACTCTTTACATTTGGATGTTGGTGACGCAAAATCATCAACCCCAGAACAGATAAATTTCCACTCAGCCTTAGGTGCTGATCTTCTTGTGGTATATCTGGCACCTTTGTACATATGAATTTCAATACTGAGTAATAGAAAGGATCAGTCTTTACTCTTTCTGGTTCTTGCACTACTATGTTCATAAATATGTTGCTCAGAGTTTCCATGGCCTCTGCAGCTGAATAAACTTTTTTTGCTGGTATTTCTGGTTCTTCTCCTTTGCTCTGAGGTCCAAATACAGATTTCACACTTGTCCAATGATAATTTAGGTATTCATAAAGAAGATTTTCTAACTCTAACTCTAGTAAAATATATCGAGGGGTGTCTTCTGCAGTAAGATGACAGAGGCCAGGGAGCAAAAACCTAAATATATCAGGGAGCTTTTCTCTTGTGTCCTCCTTGGCCTGGCGTTTCAATTGACCCTTCTTTTTAGCCTTTGTCTGCATTTTTTTATTGTTTTGGTCAAAGTTGTACCAGCATGTCTTGATAATAAATGGAATAGTTTCATACACTTCATCTTTGTTTGCAGCAGTTTCTTCAGCCAACCATGCTCCCAAAACCCTTATGGTTGCACAAACAAATAAATGATTTTTATGGTTTTCAAAAAATGCTTCATCAGCTGAAGCAGTTTTTAAAAAAGTTAAAACTGCTGTGAAAGCCCCTTTCAAGGCAGCGTACAACTGCTGCTTCTGCTTTTGCTCAAAGTCAACAGCACCACTGACCAGAAAATTAATTGCCAACTCTAAAATGGTGTAACAGGCTGTTGTAGGCGAGGCTAAGGCAACAACTTCTTGAAAAGTTTTATCTTCAAGACTCATGCGCACTTCAATGCAGGCTAAGTGAACCATCATTAGCAATAACTGTCGACCTTTCCCTTCCTTTGCTGGTTCACTTTGTGTATGAAGCACCCAAACAACACCCAAGCCTTCTAGTGCTGCCCCTGCCAGCCTCAACCCTCTGTCACGTTGCTCTCGCCCTAGCTTGCTCAGTATTATATCAGAAAGACCTTTATGCAAATAAGTCATCCAAGGTGGTTGCTCCACATCACTTGACATAAAAGGTAAACTTTGTAACAGCTCTGTAATGTATTCACAAATCTTGAATTTTCTTTCATCTTGTTCAAAAGCAAAATCCTTTGTCAAGTGGTCCATCAGTTTTGTGAATGCCTCAGGTTCATCCTCCCAAGTTCTTGCACCCTCCTCCTGCACAACAAGAAGGAGAATATGAAGGGCTTCTTCATAACTGTATCCTTCCTGGACAAAGGCATCTACAAGGCATCCAACAGTTTCAAAGTCTATTATAGCTTTTCTCCCACTCCTCTCAAGTGCAATGCTCTTCAAACATTCATAGGAATCCTTCACTAATGTGAGATCTCCATCATAGAGTTCTGGTTTAGCTATGATCTCACTCAAAACTGGTATTAATCCATACAATGAAGGGTTTCCTGAACATGAGGAAATAAAGCAGGTAAGCACAGTTAATGCAACAGATTTGAACATAAATGGAGGGCACCCCTCAGGAACCTCATTTGTTCTAAGCAAACGTGCAAGGAATGGTAACCCAATGGCACCCATTAACTGATCTTTTGCAGCTTCATCCAACTCCTCTGCTTTTATCAGCTTTGTGACCATCAAAAGAGCAGCAAATTTTTCTGTGTCAGACTTGGCTCTTCTGAGTATCATAACTCCTCTCTCAACTGGACTAGGCATGGGAGGAAGGTCCTTACCACCATTCTCACCTTTTTCCTGGGCTTCTTCAGTTTCCATCTCATTATCTGCCTCCGGCTGGTCAGCATCAGGAGTGGAGGCCCTACTATCTCCTTGGCTAGCCATACTTTTCAGCTAGCTAACTAACTTGCAAAGACTGAAATCAAATGAACCTTGGTTTCTAAATTGATTCTTTGGGTTATCAAATTACAAAAGCAAATATCGTCATATAAGTCTTGGGTAGCTGCATCAACATTAAAAATCAAAATACCTAAACATTAAACATGTAAAGTGATACAAACAAGCATACAGTGACTGGTTTGGTCTTTATATCTCCTATTTTGTACTTCTAGTCACACAAGCCAGAATAAGCGCTTTAAACATGTTAAGACTCTCCCGAGATAAAATCTACCATTACAGCACTAGTATCTATCTTAAAACACCCAATACATTTGCCAAATCCCTGTTTAGAACATCCAGGGATGGTATGAATTTCCTCACCAGTGTACAATTAAAACAAATTTTGATAATTAAAAATTTTCATAAAATAGAAATTTTTAAATAAAATCTATTTTTTAAATACTTACCTCCATTATGATAGCTGTATTCCCCGCGTCAGCTGGAGGACGATAGTGTGTGAAAACTAATATATTAATAGGATCATTTAGTATGAACCATCTATTGCCCCATCCTTTTAGACTGGCTCAGGCAGCTATAGCTTTTCATTCAATTTTTTCCCCATCCACATGGGTGGGGAGGTGGGTGGGAGGGATACAGAATAGAGAGGTAAGTTTTTAAAAATTAAGTTCTAGAATAAAAATTTGTATATTTCAAATTAATCTTATCTCTCTATTATGACAGCTGATTCCTGCATTGAACCAAAGATGTGGGAAAAGGTGTAAGAACAAAATTAATATCTCCCAAAAAAAACCATAAAATTCCACCAGGAATAAGATGCTACTTAACTAATGATTAGAATACATTTGCTGGTGATGCCACCAAGCAAGGACTCATTCATTAGATAACAGACCTCTGAATGATGCTGGAGGTGCCTTGCTTGGGGTACCATTGTCACTCTGATGAAAGTGGGACAAAAGGCTTTGTGCTGAAGCCAGTAGAGCAATGACAGTAAAAAAACACAAGATCCTTACTTAATTATATATAGGTACCTCCGTACTCCTCAAAACTTGACAATTTCCTAAATAATAAATAGGAAAGGTTAGAGTACAGCTACCCTAATTGTTCAGAATATGAGTTCCCCTGCCATAATGAGGGGTGAAAGAGCTCTGCACGATTCACACCGAATCTCCACGTCTTCAGATAGTGCAACGCAAAATCACAATTTTTGAAAGTAAATTGTATTTTTCCTAACTATACAAACCTCAGGTCCTTTACATTAGGAATTACTTTCAGCGTAGGCTGGAAACGGCCGTTAAACTCTTCAGCAAGGTGGTTAGGCAGTGACTACCGCCAGGTAGGTGGGAATACCCGCCTGCCTACCCGCATGTAAACATTCCAGTTTGCCTTTCGGTCCAGGTTCAGATTGAGGGGTGGCATGAGGTGGGCATAATATGTAATGTAAAGGACCTCAGGTTTGTATACTTAGGAAAAATACAATTTACTTTCAAAAATTGTGATTTGTTCTGACATGATATACAAACCCTCAGTCCTTTACATTAGGAAGACTCACTGGTTGGAGGGAGGAATCTGAGTGAGTGTCCCGAACTGACTGGAGTTCTGCACACCTGGGTTACTCCTCCTGGTCAAAAGAGCAAAGAGGAGTACCCGAGCCTCTGACATATTGATCAGAGTGTAGGAACTGCAAGATCAAATGTCAGATGCTGAACCTTTTCGCATGAGTTAGGAAACATGACTCGTACGAAACAGGCTGGAAGAATCTTAGAGTCAGAGGCAGTAAGGAAAAGCTGAGATAGGGTTTCCCTTATTGCCAGACTCTCCTTCCTCCCCTTGCTAGAGGAAGGAGCGGAATTGCTTCTATGATTCTAGGAGAAAAATAGAACGGGGGCTCGATGTGTAGTCTTACCCATAAGTGCCAGGTCCAGCACGTGTTGGTTCAAGTCCTATTTTCATCCCGAAGGAGGAGGAAGAGAGGCCAGTCACTCTCGGTATCCTTCTCGCTTCCAGAACCAGCACCTTAGGCGAGATGCTACTCGTCCTCTTGAAGGAGCCAGGTAAGAAAACACAACTGGTTGAGCAGCCACCACAGGGCCAAGGAAAAAAGGTTCCAAGGGCCTGTGGGCAAGACCATAGGAAGACAAGAGTGTGGTCTATGAGACCACATCTTGCTTCCAGACCAACAGAAACTTCCGGAAAGCGAGGGATGGACCAAGCCATCAGCTTCGTGAGCTCTCGGGTGGAAGGTACTAGTATCGTCGTCGTCAGCTGCCGAGTACTTCCTTTGATCACTTCACGAAGTCAGGAGAAAGATGTCCTTAGGCACTTCATTGGGAAAGAGAGTACTAGAGAAAATGTCGACGACATCCAGGTTAGGAGTGTTGAGCCTTTTCAGAAAGTACCACAGCTGCCAAAATGACAAAGTAACGAATGATCTGGATCATCGATACAGAGTCCAAGGAGGAGGGGAACAAGGACAACTCGAACCCAACAATAGATGCCAAAGGAGTCGCGGTATTGATCCTCTTCACCTATTTTTCCATCTCCTACGCCAAGGCCGGAGCAAGATGGTCCTATGAGGGCACATCTCTCTCCACCAACTCTCATAAGGGCGCGTGCAGCATGGGACAGGAACGCTAAACGACAGTCACATGCCACCCAGGGAACAGTTCCCTGGGACAGCAAGACCGAAGAGACTTCTCATCCGTAGCTAAATCTTGACTGAGGAGAAGGCTACTTCAGACAGAAGACTAGGTCAAAAGGGCTTACGTTCTTCATAAATGAAAGGGAAAGAAGCAACCCTTGGCAGAGAAGACAAGGAAGTCCAGACTTGAAGAGCGACTCTGACCCGAGAAGGAGTTCCACAACGACACCCACCAGCGAAGATGGCTCCAGTCCCTGGGAGTGTTGCACAGGACTTCAAGAGATATCCAGCTATAGCCGCTGCTGCTGGGCGAGAAAGCCTATGCTTGCAAGGGAAGCTGGAAGGTCTCCCAGTCCCAAACACACTGGGATGTACTGCCCAAAGAACCACTTCTTGTGTAGCTGCTACAGGAGGTTGGGTCAAGCAGAACTCTTCTCGATGCCTCGGCTATCAGGTCGGGCAAGAGGCGAAGTCTCCTGGCATTTGTCTGTAACTCGGGGTGAGCAATGCTTGAGAACCCCTAGTGAAACAGACAAATACAGAGGAAAAAAATAGCTATCAAGTTTCCCAGAAAGACAGCATGCCTCCCCGTGTGGGGCCCTGGGTCTGGTATGAAGGAGCAAGAAAAAAACTACCAACTTGTGCAGGGAGGCAACAGAAAGATGGTAGGGATTTCTCAGTCAAGCAGTCTCTTCATGAATCTTCGAATGAGCAGCACGTTCCGTCCCGATCACTCAAACACGAGGCCAAGCTCGCCTGCCAATACATCCCCACTGGGGATGCATCTGGCTAACTGAGATGTCGAGTGCGCTAAAGAACACTTGAGTACCTGCAAATATCGACAGATGGAACAGGAGGAAAAAACGATTCCCTCTTGTTTGTTGACTACTGTACTGTGGATTGTTCTTCAACGAACCACTGAGTGTCGCAAAACTCATCCTGAATTCTCAGAAGGCCAGAAGGCTGCCTTGAGCCCAGGATGGTGATGAGAAGGTATATACTAATCGTCTTGGTCCCACACCTTCAAGACAAAGTCATACAGGTATGTGCCTATTCCTCGATTGGTGAATCCGTAAGTAAGTAAGTATAGCTTAGTTTTACCAGACCACTGAGCTGATTAACAGCTCTCCTAGGGCTGGCCCGAAGGATTACACTTATTTTACGTGGCTAAGAACCAGTTGGTTACTTAGCAACGGGACCTACAGCTTATTGTGGAATCCGAACCACATTATACCGAGAAATGAATTTCTATCACCAGAAATAAATTCCTCTAACTCTTCATCAGCCGGGCGGGAATCGAACTCCGCCCATCGAATGACGGTCTGAAGCTCAACCAACTCGGCCAACAAAGGGCTAAGTAGACATACGATGTGAGGGGAATATGCAAGCATATTCGAAGGTTCCTTCAGTCAAGCATTAGCCTAACTCCTTCCCCATACTTCGAAGAGGAAAGAAGGATGGAGGAATGGAAGCAGACTTCCATTCTCTGCCATGGGGAAGCTTCTGCAAGATGACAGGATACCGAGACAATTAGCTCTAGCTGGGCTGGCATTTCCTGAATCGGGAGCACGGAAGAGGAAGCGGGATGAAAAGAATTGGTGAGACCTAAGGGAAATAGATACTTCTCCTGAAGGAATCCATTCCCAGGTCTCGGCAATGTCGTTGCCAGCTCCAGAGACTTGATCAGTATCATTTCATCCAGGAATCAGCAGTAGGAGAACTTCTTCCCGGTCGATACTTTCTCTCTTCCCTTCTTCCCTCCTTCCTTATGGGAAAGAGGGTGGAAAGAGACGCAGTTATGCACACTTTCCTAGAAGGGTAGGAGAGGCTATGTTTCACAATCTTCTATCGAAGAATGGGACTTCTTAGGAGTTGAGGGGGGGTTGGCTTGAACTCGACGTCAAGTCGAGATGACTAAGACCCCACGGTCTTGGCCACTGTCCAAAAGACAAGGCAGTGCCCTTGTACGAACCTTGATTACCAAGGTATCTGGCAAATCTCTGCAAGAGATAGGCAGAACCAAGTAAGGTTCATTCCTAAGGGTCGAGCCAACTCGGGACTTATGAAACCGGAGATCCGAATTGGGACAAAGTCCTTCTTATCACTAGAATTGTCCACAGAACTGCAGTCGGCCAGACCCTTCGAGGCAAGAAGAATTCGTATTCTGTCAAGGCAGAGGAGAAGCTTGGTGTCTCGACCTGAATGAACTCCTTCTCTGAAGAAAAGACCCTCGTTGCTTCCAAAGCGTGAAACTCCTGTGCCTCTGCCCTTGGAGGGAGCCTTGACCGATCCCATGAAACCCTCCTCAACTACCTGGATGTACTATGAGACAATCGGGGGACCGACACCCAAAGCACACCAGGAAGCCGAACTCCGAAGCGCTCTCTCTGTCCGTCTCGCACCTCTCGGAACAACCGCGAGGAAAAGAGAACAGGTGAGGAGAAAGAGTACCCCTACCTGTCCTGCCAGTAAAACCAGCAGGAGAGGCGGACAGTGAGCAATAATCAACCAAAGGAAATTAGTGCTACACGAGGGAAGAAGAGCGCTTGTGCCGTGGCAAAGCGCTTTCCTGGGAAGAGCAAAGAAGTTCACTCGAACAGAGCCAAGAACCCGATTTGGAAAAAAACCGAGTGGGGCTGAGCCGAGCCGATCGAGCGAACGCGATCCAGACTGGGAGGTATGCGATGGGCGGGAGGCAGGCAGGGCAAGCCAAGCCGAGTTGAGCCAGTCTCGCAAGCGCGACCAAGGGTTGGGCAGGACAAGCAAGCCGAGCGAGCCGAGCCAGTCTCATAAGCGCAACCAGGGGCCAAGCCAAGCCAAGCCGATCACGCAAACACAATCGGAACTGGACAGGGTGGAACTCATCTGCCGTGAACTATTGCTAGTTTCCCGAACTCTAAACTCCGAGGCCGAGGCCCCTCGAGAAGATGGTTCAAAGGGGAATTCTGTGTCTGCTATCCTGCATGCTCAAACCCTAAGGTTCAAGACACAAGAATGAAACCAGCCGAGCAACCGAAGCAGCTGGCGGGCAATATCGAGACACCTGGCGTCTTGGCACCCAGACACCTGGCGTCTTGGCAACCAGACACCTGGGTGTCTCGGCACTTTCTCTCGTCCTGTGTCTCTCATCAGGAGAGCACTCGTGATTCATAGAATTCGAGCTAGCCACGAGACTCCCAAAAATCAGGAGCGGCTGCTTTCAGTTTGAAAGAGCCAGGCACAAAACCAGTTTTAGATGCAGACTTCCAAGACTGGCAAAGAGGGCGCGGCTCACAGCCCCCGAAACGCCAGACCCCACAGGAGAATGCAAATCGGTTCCCGCCCGGAGAATGCAAATCGGTTCCTGCCCGAGGGCGGGAAGAGCCAACGAGAAAAACTTGTCTCCCGGAGGAGAGTCAGTCCCTTAGAAGTCCTGCAGGACTCCCGAAGGGAATCTCTTCCCTGCTACTTCTGGTGTTCAAATTGCCAGGATCGAGACACCAGGCTGGGAACCTGACCAAGCACTGGCAAGCACTCTGAGTGCTTGTGGTGCTGGCGGGAAGGACTGAGACACCTGGGTGCCTTGGTCCTTTCTCTCGCACTGCTCCCGAACTGGGCTGAGGAAATATTCTCCAGACCATATCAGGATACTCGATATTCCACAGAATCTCGAGCACTCAGAGCGGCTCATGAACGAAAGCCCAAAGCAGCCCCCATCTTAGAGGCAGAACCTCTAGGACTGGGAACAGGATCGCAAACCAAGATCTGTGTGCCCGCGGCTCCTGAAACACAAAACCCAGGGGCTATGCAAATCAGTTTCCTAACCCGAAGGTCGGGAAGAGCCAACAAGAGACTCACTCCCTCCTCAGAAGGAGGCAGCCCCTAGACGTCCAAGGGCATCAAGGGGAAGAAGCAGCCTTCCTCTCCTTTGGCCGACGGAGGTCTGTCCGATTCCCGGGACCACCTGGACCTCGGAAGAAGGGAAAAGACAGCAGAAGATGAAATCGGAGATAAGATGACGAAGACGGCGGCTACTTTCACAGGGCAGCTTCCTTCACGTCCACTCCGACATCATCTACAAGATGGTGGACACAAAACATGGTAACCTCCAGGGCAGTCAGGCAGGAACACAACGGAAGCGGCCCAGGACACCACCACCAGGAGAAGCAGCAGGCATGATCAAGAGAGCTGATGCAGGAGCTATGGCAGTGGTTCAGAAGGCAGGAGCTACTGCAATGGCCAGGAACGTCACTTTCCACAAGGCAACTTCCTTCACCTTCACGCCGATATCTTCTACAGGATGGCGGACATCATAACCTCTGGGGTAGCTAGCAGGAACACAACGGAAGCGGCCCCGGCCACGACCACCAAGAGACGCGGCAAGCATGATCAGGAAAGCCGATGCAGGAACTACGGCAGCGGTTCGGAAGGCAGGAGCTACTGCAACAGCCAGGAACGTCACTTCCACAAGGCGACTTCCTTCACCTTTATGCTGACATCTACAGGATCGCAGACATCGTAACTCCAGAGAAGCTGGCAGGAACACAACGGAAGTGGCCCCGGGCACGACCACCAGGAGAAGCAGCAGGCATGATCAGGACAGCCGATGCAGGAGCTACGGAAGCGGTTCGGAAGGCAGGAGTTACTACAACAGCCAGGAACGTTACATGAAAGTCACCAGCAGCGACAGGAACAATCAGGACGGCTGCGGCAGGAGACCAGGAAGAGCCGCCCAAAGACTGTCATCGAGTTAACAGGAGCGTAACACAGGGAACAGCAGGAGCAGATGGACCACAGGTATGCCAGAGGCATTGCCACAGCATGCATGAAGGCCAGCAATGACAGCGATCGATCCACATTGGCGGGGAACAGAGTCAGAACGATCCCAACATGGAATTATGTCATCCAGCCAGGTATTGTGGTCGATCCCAGAGCAACACTAATGAACGTCGGGACTCCTTCATGCAAGATATCCCCTGAGATATCCAGCCAACTACTGCTGTCTGCGATGCTCACTGTCAACCCGAAAGAAAAAGCAGAGATGATTAGAGGGGGAAACTCCTCTCGCTATGAAAAGAATTGCCCTACGCAGCAAGAGGAGGTACCCAAGAAGAGGTCACCCGACACTGCCCCGCCCCGCTTCGCGGCCTTCGCCTGACGAGCGAGCGAAGAGGGCGAAGGAGAGAGATCTCTACCGAAGGAGAGAAAGGAAGAACCTACGGGGAGAGAAAAGAACAGAGGGAAGGCCACCAAGGGCACCATGGAAGCGTAACTTACAGATGACGCCCGCAACCTCCCACCCACCCCGCAACTCTACAAGCGCAGGCGGCGAAAACAACACTCAGCACATGTAGGAAGGAAGTAGTCATGCCACTGTACATGGAGGGCGGAAGCCCAAGAAGGGAAGCGAACTCTTACGTCCCAGTCAATGTAGGGGAGTGAAGATATTACATCCCAATCTAATATTTCTGATTGTACAGGGGAATGCCTTCAGTATCTAAATAAAGGGCTACTGGAGAGAAGCGTTACCACTCAGCTATGCTCCTTTAAATACACCCTTGGCCGTCAACCCAAGACACAGTGCAGGGGAACGACAGCTATGCAAGGTTATCACAAATCGTGGGTTTGTAATAATAAATATCAAACGCACACAATATACGAGTATATACAAAAATACAGAAAGATCCCACCGGGATAATAAGAGTTTAACGACAGTCAGGCAGGATCTGAAACCACGTCAGCAACTCATGACGGCCAAAAGCAAACTGGAATGTCTACATCCGGGCAGGCGGGTATTCCTGCCTACCTGGCGGTAGTTACTGCCTAACCACCTTGCTCAAGAGTTTAATGGCCTTTTCCAGCCTACGCTGAAAGTAAGTCCTAATGTAAAGGACCGAGGGTTTGTATATTGTGTCGCAACAATACGGAGTTACATCTCCACTGTATTGCAATAATGACTTTCTCTACTAAAAGGTTCTTAAGGATACTAAAAGTGGTCATTACCGCTCGCACATCGTAAAATTTTACTTTCGATAGAGGTAGAAAAAAAAAGTAGGTTTACATGTGCCTCCCTGACCAGAGCCTTAACCAGAAAAGTCATGGCATTCTTTGACAAGGGGAAGTCAGGCTTCCTAGAGCTGCAAAAAAGGTTTTGGACATTTCGTCTGATTTCCTTAGTACTTTGCAAACATCGAGAGAGCTCTGACCAGACATAGGGAAGTTTCTTCCCCCATCTGACATCAATGAGGCAGACTGGGGATGACAAAAGAACAAGGCAAAGACACAACTTAAAAGTCATTCTTGTCCCTGAAAAGGGGTAGAAAAGAAAGGAGGGTTCTTTGGGTAGTAAAACCCACATGACAAGAGAAAGCCTGAAGCCCACTGATTCTTTTTGGTAAGACCAAGGCTAACAAAAACACAGCAAATTTTAAAAGCATTGTAACTTGTATTTATCCTAACATACAAAACTTAAGTTCTCTACTTAGGATTTAGCTTGCAAATGCGAGCTGGACCGGCCATTTGAACTTACTGACAATGGAGTAAACTACAACAGGTAAGGGAAAGCCCCACTCACCTATCGGTCTGCACTACACTTGCCTTCAAGCCCAGGTGCCAGCCACGGTAAAGGGTGGCTGAGATGGGCCATTCACGTAAGGAACTTCAGGTTTGTATGTAACAAAAAACATAAATTACTTTTAAAATTTGGTATTTGTTCCTAAACTGATTCAAACCTTCATTCTTTACATAGGATACTTGCGCCGGGAGGAATCTGGGTACTCTCTGCACCAACCAGTAGGTTCACCCAACCTGGGGTGTTACCTTCCAGGTCCACTTAGGAGCAGCGGAAGGGACCCAACACATTAGCATACTGCACATAATTATGGGATGTAGCAGTTACTAGACTCACAGACCATTAAATAAAAGGTTTGTATTCCATTGTTTAATCAGACAGTAAGAACCCATACTGAAGTTGTCAGACAATAAAACAGATAAATATGATCAATGAGCTTGCTTTATTGTCTGTTCTCCTTTCCTCTTGCCAAGAGAGGAGGGCAACTTGCATCCCTTCATTGACAATGAAAAGACCGGTGCCCAGTCAGATAGCTAACCTGCACTCACGGCTGTCCAGCTCGTATACCAATTGGTACTCTGACTTTGTTTAAAGGAGAGGAAGGGAGACTCATTCCTTAAGTCTCTTAGTACTAACCGAAGAGTTGTTGACATAAGGATCTAAGGTGTCGAGTTCCTTCTAGACAGTACTGCAGCACTCAAACAGAACTCAGCACAGGCAGTCCCTGGCTACCGGCGGAGGTTCTGTTCCCGACAGCATGACGAAAACCGAAAATCATCAATAACCGAAAATCGGTGATAATAGTGCCGAAATCCTCACTTATTGGCACCGATAAACAGGGATCGGCGCAGCTGTTAAGTGGGGATCAGCGCTGATAACCAGAGAATGGCGCATATTGGCGCCAAAAATCCAGTTATCTTCGTCGCTAGACAAGCGCCATAAAACTGGATCGCTGATGACTGGGGACTGCCTGTAGTATTCCACACAAGTCACTACTGAAAAGTCATTCAGTGAGGATAACAAGAAAGATTCCAACTGATGTGACTGACAGTTCTGAATCTTGTGCCAAAATTCAGGACAATTCTCAACAAACAGATCTCCATCCTCCCGAGTGCCATACACATGAAAGCCTTGATGACTTACCTATACCTATGCTGATGTTAGGGATAAACAAGACAGTCTCTGGGTTCACACCTATGTCTGACAACCCTCAAAAAGACTCATACGGACTACAATTCAAACTCCTAAAAGAGATAGTCATGACCCTCTGGGGTTTGAATCCCCAAGAGAAAGATTGTTACAGTTTCTCAGTAGTACAAAGATTTCCCTCAAAAAGGAAAGATCTACTAAAGTCAAACCCCCATAGAAGTTTGACCATGCCTTTCATAAGCCAGACTAAAAAGCCTACAGCAGAGGTAGGTGATAAAACTGCTACCTACTGAAAAGCAGCTTTCACCAGAGAGACACCATGTCTCCAGCACCAATAACTGAAGATGTTTCTAGTCTTGTAGAGAGCCACTCAGGGAACGAGAGCATCTGAGAACCTCTCAATGAGGTGGAGGCTGAAAAACATCCAGGCGTGAAGTGCCAGAACTCTCAACACCCGTAGATACCAAACTATGAGCGGCTGGATCTGAAGCTTCACTACAAAGGAATATCTCTTAGGACCTTGAACCACAGAGCTTGTAAATGGGAAGTCCCAAATTTTGCAAGGGAAAAGAAATAAACCTGCTGTTGATTTATGTGCTCAAAAGGCAAAAAGGTGATAAAGACATGAGAATTAAGGCTGCCTTCCTCGAAAGAGGCCTTTCTCAATGCTTAAACTTAAGCAAGCATGGAAGAAACAACCCCAAACAGTAGCCAAGTGTAAGCATGCAACCTGGAAAACTTTAATAACTTTTTTGCTATACAGGTGGTTAGGGACTATAAATCCCTGCTGCCTGTCTCTGATTGCACAGCTGGTATCGAAAGGTATCTGGACATCAGCTCTAAGAGGAGACTTACCACTCTGAACAATGCCCAGGTGTGCATCCTACCTATTATTGTAAGCGTCTGACTATGACAGCATCCCTGGGGAAAAACACCCTACTTGCACTCCCATGTACAGTTCCTGTCATCCTGCCAGTCTCAATCCCATGAATACACAATTTCTTGAGACTCAAAGTAGGGAAAGGAGGCAAAGTTGCCCTTAGAACCTCCCCCTACAAGAACAAGACTAGGACAACAGGGGAACTAAAGAATAGTGACACCATGCGAGTTGCCCACGCTACAACAGGAACTTGTGCACAACCTCCCTGAATTTGCTGAAGCAAGAATCCTAAGAAAAGACTCTTGTTGTTGCCGTAAACCATCAACCTAGATGCTCATTCTCTAGTCAGGAAAGAGGATAAAAATCTCAAAGTTCATTACCACTACACTTGAGAAAGGTTGTACTATGGCCAAAAATGCAGCAAGTTAACCAGGACAAACCAGTATCAGAATACATCCAGTATACCTCTCACAAGAGAGTGTACGTTGACACCAACAAAGACTCTTCGTTTGACATTGGGGGAGGTGACAAAGTCCCGACGAAAGACCTTCCTCCCAGAGAGTAAAGCTGAGGTATTTCTTTGATTACCAATATGCATGTTTTTGAACACTACTCAACTTCTAGTACCAATCTTCAGCACAACAAACGCCCTAGTTAGAGTGAAGTCCTATCGTGAGCAGCAAATATGATAAGGAAATGAATTCCAAAAGGATAAGAGATGTTGGAGACCCAAAAGCAACAGGCATTCTCTTATGAACAGCAACTGCAGGGAAAGAATGCTGCCCTAGCATTCCCCCTTCTCTTCTTCCCCCTACCACCTTTCCAAAAATGGGAGTGCTTAAAAGATGAGACGGAACTCTCAACTGATGAAAAAGTCTTAGAAACTTCAAAGGGAAAAAAAGAAGTTGAACCTCCACTGACCCAAAGAAGCAAAGGTCAATTGAACATGAAAGTTCAACCCAGTTCCTTGTAGGCCCAGGAGCCTATAGGACATTGCCTGGTAGACAGGTGTTGTTAGTCAAATGCAGCAACCTTGCCGCAGCCTGTACTTCATCCCAAAAGGATTGAAGTAGACCCCAGAGTCAGACCAGTCCTCAATGCCAGCAACAAATCAGTGCCAAAATCTTCCCCAGGGACAAGACGACACTGTTTCTCGCTCCTCCACACACATAAACAGCTCACAGGAAGTTGTCTGGTGGCCCTATCCCCAGACAAAAGCATTTTGAGTACAGTCGTAGAAAGTCACTATGCTGGATTAGCCCTAACTGAATTGCCTCAAACACCAATAGTAAGTCAAGACCAGGGCAAGTAAGCTAAAGCCTAAGCTCTCTCAATGGCAGGGAAAAAATTGAGATAATGCCTAGGTGTTTCCCCAAGCCCATCCAGCTTGCAACCGAGCTTGATGGCCTCTAGAAACAGCAGCCCTGCACCTTGATATCTGAATCCTGATGTACAGGAACCTTAGGACCATTCCAGACACCGAAAAACTCTAAACACCCCTCTTGTAAGAGGAGGAGGACCATCGAAAACCCCCATGGGATTGTACCACACTTGGGTACATAAGCCGTTTGGTTCTAAGACCAATACATGAACATACCTTCTTGTGAAAAAGCTCGAGAGAGAGTGTGAAAGCTTCCTATCCTAACCCCAATGCTTAACCAGCTCCTATCTCTTGAAACCCTCCAAAGAAAAAGGGGGAACAGTCCCTGGCACCCTTGCCCTGCCTAGTAAAGGCAAGGTCTCCCACAGGTGAACAAGGCCATGAACTGTTGACAAACTAGGTTGACAACAAACCCACAGGTCACAGAGGGCATACTCACTCGTGACAACATGGGCAAGGGTTTATACATTTATTGTACAAAACCTTCCTAGAAGGCAGACTTCTACGGGAAAGAAAGGAAGAAAGGAAGAAAAGGGGGGGGGATAGCCCTTATTAAGCCTGGATGACAGGACCTCACGGGCCCTGTCACTTCCCTGGACCCCTGCAAGCCAAGGATCCTGTACCGGTAGAACAGGCAGCCTGGCTGGCCTAGATAGCCTGGCTAGCTAGGCTGGACCAGCACCCCAAGGTTCCAGGGAACCCCAGGTAGCAATTGCACCCATGCATGGAACATGGGTAGCAGCAAGGAGGTCCTGGACAAAAGGTCTAAGAGCCCTAACAGGACCAGTCAGCCTGAGTAGCAGTTGCACCCATAAAAGGAGCATGGTTAGTGTTAGGGAGCTCTGGACCAGCAGTCCCAGAGCCTTGACTGCACTGGTACCCAGGGACCTGATGACATCAGGGACCAGCCAGCCCCAGGGGTAACAGCTGCACCCCTGCAGCAAACTGCAGATGCAATGGTACCGTTAGTGCAAGCCACATCAGTCCTCTTCCTCAGAAAAGGATCATTTGCTGGAAGCCTATCAAGACTTCCTGCAGGGAAAGTCAGACACAGAAGCCCTCTCTTCCTCCACTCAAAAGTGTCGAAAAACTCCAAAATACCCGTCACTTACCAAGCAACCCAATCCAAAGATCAGACCCGTCAATAGTGCTCAAGCTGCACAACAGGATTATTGCCTGGAGAAATCAATTGCAGACAACAAACAAGACTCCCTGCCCTAACCTGAAGGGAAAGGCACACAGAAAGAAGCTTAATAAACTTCTACCGCAGGGCAGATTCCCCCTACTATAAACTCACAGCTGTGGTCAAGAGTGGAGGTGAGGTTCAAAAGAACGATGTAGAAGATGAAGAAGGGAAGGAGAATGCCTCTACCTCCTTCCGCCACTGTTGAAACTCGCCTCATCTGTAGAGTTGTTGAGAAACAAAGAATAAGCCACAGAAATCAGAGGAATAGAGCTGCGTAGCCTATTTTTCCCATGAATACAAAGGAAAGCTGTGATAGCCGGATTACTTTGAATGAGGAAAACCTTCCTGTCACGGAACTTCCAAGTGGCCAAATCCACCATATCTGAAAGGTAAGAATATCAATAAGTACAGGTAGACCCACAGTTATGATCTTTCATCTTATGATATTTCGAAGTTGCAATGGGGTTACCAGTTACGATGGTTTCGAAGTTATGATATGATACCTATACGACAACATTTTGAAAATATTTTTAAATTTCACGCGTGACGGGCGCAGGCAGCAGCATGTAGTCAGGCAGTGTACGGTGTGCAATACATTGGCCCGAGAGACTGGGATGTGGGTGTTTTGTGCCCTAACCAAGCTTGACCTCACTTGCACTCGCCGTCTACAGAGTCAAGTTGGGTCAGTGTTAGTGTGATTTTTGTGTGCTTTACTTTATGTAAACTGTTTAAAATGCAAATCTGTGTAATATCAGCATGTCTGGCAAATGCCCAGGTGATTCTCTTGTTGGTGGTTCAGCAAAGAGGCACTCCATCACATTAGAGCAGAATACGAAAATTATCAACCAGCATGCCAAGGTAAAAGCAGTCATACGCATCACACGTGATGAGCATCTATCACTGTCAACGGTATCCACCATCATTAAGGACAAGAAACAGATAATGGACACTGTAAAAGCATCTCCTTCAGTTCATTCCATGATTATATCAAAGAAGAGGAAGATATGGAGCAGTTACTCGACATGTGGATGGAGGACCAGGTACATACGCGTATGCCACTCAGCCTTTTGACCATTCAAACAAAATCGCGCATGCTTTCCGAGGAACTAAAGAAAAAATATGATGATAGGACACCCACAACAAAGATTTTGTAGTAAGTCATGGATGGTTTCACAGTTTCAAAAACTGCCATAATTTTCATAGTGTGAAAATTAGCGGTGAAGCAGCAAGCGCTGATGCCACAGGAGCCACAAATTTAAGGAAGCTTTGCATAAGATTGTCATTGATGAAAGGTACTTGCCAGGGCAAATCTTTAATGTCGACAAAACAGGACTGTATTGGAAGTGGGTGCCTGAACGGCCCTACATCCACAAAGAGGCAACAACGATGCCTGGGTTTAAGGCATACAAAGATCAACTGACTCTTCTGCTTGGGGGGAAATGTGGCTGGGTATAAAATCAAGCCATTCATGATTTATCACTCCAAAAAATCTGAGGGCATTAGCAAGAATCAGCAGACATATGCTTCCTGTGCATTACCAGCATACAAAGAAAGTATGGATGACTGCAATGCTATTTGAGCATTGCTTTATTCCACAAGTGAAAGATTATTTTGGGAAAAACAACATCCCCTTCAAAATTCTGCTGATTATCGACAATGCTCGCGGCCACCCTCAGCACATCGGAGATACTAACAAGAACGTAAAAGTTGTGTTTCTGACACCGAACACAACTTCTCTCATATAAGCCAGCCTATTATCTTTGGAACACATTTGCTCAGGCTGTTCAGGCTACAGATAATGAGGAGAAAGAGCTCAGAACTTTCTGGAAGGAATTCAATGTTATGAATGCCCTTAAGAACATCGGAAGGGAGTGGAAGGAGGTAAAGAAAGTGTATGAATGGGATTTGGAAAATTCTGCTAAAAGTGTACATGAACTCATTTAAAGGTTTCGATAAGGATGAAGAAGTTGTGCTGATTAATAAAAAGATCGTGTCACTTGGGATAAGTTTAGAGTTAGAACTTGAAAAGCAAAATGTCCAAGAACTGATAGATGTGCAAGATGTAGAGCTCACGGCAGAAGATTTAATTGCACTAGCAGAAGAGAGAAAAAGAGCAGAAGTGGAAGAAGACACTGAAGAAGACCAAGAGCACAAGTTAACAACAAAGACATGGCAGAGGCATCGCCTCAAATGAACATGGTATGAAACTTTTCTGTTAAATGGATGTGAACTTAGAACGGTTTGCTACAGTGGAAAGAAGAATTCATGACGTTCTTGCATGTTACAAAATTATTTATGGAGAAAGAAATCCACTGTGCAAGCTGCAATAGATGCCTTCCTCAAGAAAATGACTCCAGTACCATCGCCTTCCCCCATGCCTTGCACCACATTTGAGCCTCGACCCTGAACTAACAGCCGAAGAAGAGTGAGTTGATGACCCTGCTGCTTTATCATCCTCCTCCTCTTCCGATTTTTAGTTATACACAGCCATCAACAGCCTGACACCGTTCAAGTACACCGACGACGGACTGAACCTTGGTGAATACCCCTGTACAGTACACATCTGATTCTTGTTTGTGTAATTCAATTTCTCTGTTTGTACTGAATTTTCATGTCAATCTGCACTGAACCTCCCAAATTACCTGATAATAAATATCATATATGTATAGAGTATACTGTACTGCACAGTGTAGGCTAGGCTATTGTATATGTATACTGTAATTATACTGTATAACCTAGAGTAGGCTAAGCTACTTTCAAGTTACAATTCTTTCAAGCAAAGATGGGGTCATTGTAATGTAACCTCATTGTAACTGGGGGCATACCTGTATATCAGAGAATGATACAGCTGCTGTGCAACTATCAGAAGCAGTGTGTGTCCAATGAAGACAGTACAGTGGACCCCTGCTTATTTTGGTCGGCATTTGCAAATTCAGTTATTTGTGGATTTTTCTGTGGTAAATCTTTTTTTTTTTTTTGTCATGAAATATTCATTGATTACTTTATTTTCATGTTATTTTTGTGACTTAATACATTTTTCATGATAAAAAATTGATTTACTAATTTTCAAATATTAGTATCATATTGTAAATACAGAAAAATATCAATAAAATGTATTTTTTTCAATGCATATTAAATATATAGGTACTGCACAGTTCCTATGAAATCCCAGTGTTTCCTCTGTGGACTTTAAAAAGAAAATGGGACAGCTTCAATACTGTATGAGAGCAAATGGATGTACCTGAATGTATAGGGGTAACTTGAGTAGCTTTCACCCTTAGCTGTAAGCCATATATTTTTAAGGGTAAGGGTGAAAACTACTCAAGTTACCCCTGCACATTCATGTACACATCCATTTTCTCTCATACAGTATTGAAGCTGTCCCATTTTCTTTTTACAGTACACAGGGGAAACTGGGATTTTGCAGGTACTGTACAGTACCTACATGTTTAACATGCATTGAACAAAAATATATTTTATTGATATTTTTCTGTATTTACAATGATATTAAATATTTGAAAATTAGTAAATCATTTTTTTATCATAAAAAATGTAGTCACAAAAACAACATGAAAATAGGCAGTTATAAGCATTTTTTTAGGAGTCTTTGGTGCCTCAGCTATTAAAATACACAGTTAAAAGCATTTTTAGAGAGGGGTTCAATATACCGCGGATTTTCGGTATTCACGGGCAGCTGTGGTACCCAAACCCTGCGAATAAGGGAGTCAAAGGTATTCATATCAGCAGGGAAAAAATAACTTAATTCCTTGCAAGAAGGCTAATTTGACTGTTCGAGTTTGAAAAATTGTTATACAAGCACATGGCAAAAACCAGAAAAGGAAAGGGACTACTCTAATTTGTATCATCAAAAGTTTGAACAATAAAGGACGGGCACAGTCATGATAGACTTTTGAACTCGACAGTGGCCAGATGCAAAGTTGAGGGCAGACTGACAGGTTGGCCTATTGGTAGTCTACCACCCTGTCACTGAGTTTGAATGGCCGTTCCAACTGGCATACACAAGCTAAATCATAATGTACTTGCGTAGAAGCAGTCTTCACTGTCAAATTCTTTAGGGAGGTTGTGTTTAAGGGTTCAAATGGGGGCATGTTTAAATAATCAAGCACCGCATCCAAATTCCAGCCAAGGGGTGTAACTGGAGACTTAGGAATCACAATTTGGAAGGAGCAGATGGCCTTAATATCCATGTTAGACAAAATATCAAGGCCAGTAGGCCTCAATACAGAAGTCAACATGGATTGATACCCTTTAATGGCAAGAACTGGAAAGCATCTGGTGTAGCATAAGCAAAGAAAGAATTTAAAAGATGTCATTAACAGAGGTACAGGTGCAGGAAAACCTTCTGGCAGAGCACCAATCCCTAAATACTGCCCACTGTCTTTGATATTAGGCATTAGTCGACTCTCTTCTGGAGTTGCAGAAAGTTTTTCTGCATTCCCTCAAAAATACCCTTGCTCATAAGGGATGCTCGAGTCTCTCCAAGCAGTCAGCTGAAGCATGGGGAGGCTTGTGAAACATTTATACACCCTGGCTGTTTGAGATGATCCTTCTTTGGTGGAAGGAGCCTGGGGCGATCTACTACCAGAGGCAGGAGGTTTGGAAACCATCCTCTGCCACAAATTAGTCATCAAAGTCATGCATGAACTCACCATCATACAGAATTCTCACTGAATCCTCTGTTATCATAGCAAAGGGGGGGGGACTATCAAGATCTAGATAAGCCCAATCTAAAAGCACTGCGTCGACTGCCCAACCTTCAGGATCCTGAACAGTACACTGGCAGGTGGTTGTTGAACCTGATGGCGAATAGGTCCAGAAGAGTACCCCAAAGCTTCCACAGGTCCTTGCAGAAATGTGAAAGCAAAATCCATTCAGAAGACAGAATCTGGTCCTCCCTGTTCAGATGGTCTGCCACAATGTTCATTCTTCCTGCTACAAACTGGGGCAACAGGACCTTCCTTTCCTCTGTCCAAGCGAGAACACTAATTAAAAGTAGGGATAAAGCTTCCAACTTTGTGCCTCCTTGATTGCTCTGATATGCCAGAGCTGCTGAACTGTCCAAAAAGTATGCTACCTTTTTGCCCTTTACTAGATCCTCCAATGCTAGAAAGGCCTTCCACACTGACAAATTCTCTAACTGGCTGATACGGAGTTCTCGTTAATCTGTGGACCAAACCTGTTACGTGTCTGTCTGCTGAGACCACTCCCTTTCTTACGACGCGTCGGAGTATAACGCAACATCTGGGCTCTTCAAATGGAGAGAGGCTCCCTATAAAATATGAGGTTGATGACTCCACCATGTCAAAGGATCCTCCAAATCCCCTGAGACTTTAATTTGAACTTCCTAGTTCCAGTGCCTCTTGAGAAAGAATTGAATCAGCCTTATTCTGAAACTGGCATCCAGAACCAGCTTTGCTAGTGATGTCATGTGCCCTAACAAAGACAGCCATTCATTGGCTGGCAAGGAAGAGGACAGAAATCCTTTCAGAATTGGAATAAAAGTTACCTAAGCATTTCTCCTTTGGAGAAACCAAGAAATTCTTGGTGTACAGAAGCATTCCCAGGTAAGAAAGAGCCTGAGTTGGTATTAGACTGGATTTTGAAACACTTGTAAGCGGGTATTTCTTGCCCTCAGGCTCCCCTCCAAACTGGACACTAGAATCAGCCAACTCTCCAGGTAGAGAAGCATCCGAATGCCAAACATGTGCCCACTTGCCCAACTACAACGGGACTCTTGTAAAAACTTGCAAAGCTGAATTGAGACCGAAGCACATCGCCTGAAACTTGTACATCTTTCCCAGAAAAATAAACAGCAGATATTTCCTTGAATTTGAGTGAATCGGTACACAGAAGTATACATCCACCATGTCCACTGATACCATCCAACCTACTCGCTGAATTGCTGCTAAAACCAAACTAGTAAACTCCATGGTGAACTGAGTCAGGCGAATAAGACAGTTCAACTTTCAGACATCCAGTACCAATCTCCATCCCAGAAGCATGTGGTACCAGAAAAAGGTAATTGTAAAACCCCAGCGATGAATCCAAGACTAATTCCACAGCTCCTTTTAGCAAAAGAGTCTGCAGATCAACATGGCCAGCCTGCTCTTGAGTTCTGTGTATCCTCTAATTTTGTCCAGTTAATTGAGGGACCCATGCAAATTTCTGGCAATAGATTAGACCTCATTTTCACAACTGTTTCAGCTGTCATCAAGTCCGTGGTCTGCAATATACAGTATAGGCACTTCCAACCACTGTGCCACTGATATGAACATATCTGTCAATCAGTATATGCCTAAAGCCACCATTGGAAAAATTCTCTGGCTGAAATCTAGAGCCACTGGGATTACATTATTGAAGCTTGTCAGGCACTTAATAATTCAGTTGCTATTTCATATCCAGATACCTAGTAACATAATGAAATGCTGATGGCTATTTTAGTAAGGTACGTTCCTAGATAGGTCATCAAATTCAGGACATATGACTAGCCATGGTTTGATGATTCTTAAAGCTGAGCTCACCATGACAAACAGACTAAATTCAACATCTTTCACATGAAAATTACACCATTTTTGTCAAGTCTCGCCATGCTGCGAATAGAAGAAATCTGAATAGAGGAAAATTGAAGGAATTACCGAGTCTCATCTGTGGTGAACCAAACTGGCATCATCCGTCTTTGATTCAGGCTCATCTTCCATTCCACAACTACTGACAGATGATGGTACATTAGTTACTAGTTACTGGCCCTAAGGAAAATGGTGAACTGCTTCATCGAGCTTTTAAAGCTAAGTAATCAGCTGAGGATCTCTCTCTCCCTCTTATCTGCCTTTCTGAACCTATTCTTACGAAAGTTGCATTTTGCTCAAGGGATATTAAGAAAATTCTTGATAATCTTGATAGCTGGGGTGGAGAAGATCCTAACAGTTTCTTCCCTTTGTTTTTACATGCTTTTATTTAACTTGACTTCTACGTCTGTCTGTTTGGGTCAAATCTTATAACTCAATTTTTTACCTGTTCCCTTTGTCCGATGGACTTGAAATTTTGCATGGTTACTCAATCCTAGTGAAAATACTTTACATGATCAGTAGGTCAGTAGTGACCTCTAGTGAGCCAGTATCTCAGGATTTGCATAAAAATCTTCAGACTTTTCACACCTTCTTTGACTCGGTAGAATAAGTTAATAACTCGACGGATTTTTCAAACCTTTGGTTCAACAGGATATCATGTTCCATTTTTTTTTAGTTACAATCACAAATTGGTTACAATTTCTGTCAAAACTAAAAAGTACAAAATAAAAAATTTAAAAAAAATGTTAAAACACGCTTTCATTAAAATTCACTGAATAATTTTTTGAGACACCAGGATTTTCTTACAATTAATCATGTCTACAAAAATAAAAGCATGGGTGCCAAACATGGAAGGAAATACTAGATGAAATAAAAAAATATATTTCTCTTCTTGTAGCATTTCCTTCCATGTTTGGCACCCACACTTTTATTTCTGTAGACATGATTAATTATAAGAAAATCCTGGTGTCTCAAAATTTTATTTTGTACTTTTTAGTGCATTTTAATAAAAGAGTTTTGAAAATCTGTTTATATTATTTTATTTAAAAATGTTTCTAGCATGTTGCCTCCAAAGATTAGTTGATTCTGTAGATTTTTAGGCCAACATAGTATCTTTACAGATGAGCACAAGCTTAGTATATAATACACTGCCTGTTCTAAAGAGTAGCATATCTGCAAACGGCAGTAACTACAGGCTGATTTTTATTCTCCCTGTGCTTTCCAAAGTCCCACGTTATTTTTCATCACTGCCTCCCAGAGCTGGGATTGGGTAATTTGCACGCCTGCTGCCTTCCTTGGATGTAGTAGCTGTTTCTCAGGCTCCCTCTCTGGAATCAAACCCAGATTCTCCATCACCTGTCCCAGCCACTGTAGGTGCATAGCCTACAATCCACAGCATGATGAGGCAGAAACTCGAAAGATATGGAGCCAGTAAAGTTGCAGAAAAACAGTAATTTTTAAAGTACTGTAATCTGTATTTTTCCTAACACACAAACCTGAAGTTCTTTACATAAGATTTAGCTTATGGGTACGAGCTGGAACAGCCGTTTCAGTCAAGGTCATTAACTACCAATAGGCAGGGGGATGCCAAGCCCACCTGTCATACTGCATTCCACTTTGCCTTTAGGCCTGGATACCAAAATGAGGGGTGGTTGAGGTGGGGCGTGAATGTAAAGAATTTCAAGTTTGTATGTTAGGAAAAATGATATTTTCATAATAAAATAAATTTTTGAACATACTTACCTGGTAGTTATATATATAGCTTAAGTCCCTGACGTCACGGCAGAATTTCAAAAACTCGCGGCAATCGCCGATCGGTAGTCAGGTGAACCACCTGTGCGCCCTCTACCCAGGTACCTGGAACCATTCCAACTATTCCTCAGATCTTCCATACCCCTAATCTCTAGAGGGGAGGAGGGAGGGAATTTAATTATATATAACTACCAGGTAAGTATGTTCAAAAATTTATTTTATTATGAAAATATCATTTTTAAACATCTAACTTACCTGGTAGTTATATATATAGCTGATTGACACCTTTGGTGGAGGGTCCGAGACAGCTAACATCGTTGGAATTATAATTAAAGTTGCAAAACAACTCTAGGTTCCTACCTGTTAAGGAAGCTGACTTCAATGTTTTCCCTCATTATGTCTGCATTCCTTAAGAGATCCAGCGATCCACCCAGGGGGCTGAAAATCTCTAGGGGCTGTCAACCGGTGTATAACCTCCATGTGACTAGACCTCCTCTCAATACCCTTGTTCCGGGCGCTACCAAGGAACTTTCATCCCAATGATTGCGGAAGACTGCGTCCAGTCTTCACAAACAACCATAAAAATTCTCAATTCCAAGGTAAGAAAAAGGGTATTGGTTTATGGGATTGTAGGGGTATTCCCCTCTCCCACTACTGAATTAGATGCTATAAACGGACCCAGCGTATAGCAGTCTTCGTATAATGTTTGGACTTGTTTTAGATAGTGAGAGGCAAATACTGACTTGCTTCTCCAGAAAGTCGTGTCCAAGATACTCTGCAGGGACCTGTTCTGTTTAAGTGTTACAGAGGTTGCTACTGCCCTGACCTCGTGCGTCTTTACTTTCAGAATCTTGTGGTCCATCTCACTACATTCCATATGTGCTTCTTTTATCAACTGTCTGATAAAATAAGACAGAGTATTCTTCGACATCTGTACAGAGAGCTTTTTGACTGAGCACCAAAGCCCTTCTGAATTTCTTCTTAAGTCCTTTGTCCTATCCAGGTAGTGCCTTAGAGCCTTTACCGGGAATAGGACTCTCTCTCTCTCCTCCCCTGTGATGTCCGTTAGATTCGGAATCTCGAACGTTCTGGGCCAGGGTTGTGATGAGTATTCATTTTTTGCAAGGAATCCTAGTTGCAGTGAGCAGATTGCCTTGCCTTGTCTAAAGTCTATATTCTTGCTGAGAGCAAGTATCTCACTAACTCTTTTTCGCTGTGGCCAAACTGACCAAGAAAAGAGTTTTCATGGTGAGGTCCTTTAAAGATGTTCTCTGTAAGGGATCGAACCTACTCCCCATGAGGAACCTCAGGACCACGTCTAGGTTCCATGCTGGTGAGTTCTCTACTCTCTCCTTGGCAGTTTCGAAGAATCTGAGTAGGTCCTGGAGATCCTTATTGTTTTACAGGTCCAAGTTTCTATGTCTAAAAACTGCTGCCAGCATGCTCCTATACCCCTTAATGGTAGAGGTAGAAAAAATTAAGCTTCCTCTTAAGGTGTAGCAGGAAGTCCGCAATTTGGGTTACAGAGATACTGGAAGAGGACACATGGTTGTCCTTGCACCATCCTCTAAATACCTCCCACTTGGATTGTTATACCTTAATGGTGGATGACCTCCTTGTTCTTGCGATAGCGCCAGCTGCCTCCTTCGAAAAACTTCTAGCTCTTGTGAGTTTTTCGATAGTCCGAAGGCAGTTACTAGTAGCGCTTGTAGGTTTTGGAGATATCTTTCCAAGTGGGGTTGTTTGAGTAGATCTACTCTCAGAGGTAGGCTCCTCGGGATGTCCACCATCCATTCCAGTACCTCTGTGAACCAATCTCTTGTCGGTCAGTAAGGGGCCACAAGGGTCATTCTGGTCCCCTCGTGTGACACAAATTTTTTCAGTACCCTGTGTATTATCTTGAAAGGGGAAAATGCATACACGTCCAAGTTGGACCAGTCCATCAGGAACGCGTCTATGTATGTCGCCTCGGAATCTGGTACGGGAGAGCAGTAAGTTTCCAGTCTCTTCGTTTGCGCTGTGGCGAAGAGATCCATGCACTGACGTCCCCAAAGTCGCCACATGCTTCTGCAGACGTCCTGATGTAGCGTCCATTCTGTTGAGAGGACTTGATTTTTCCTGCTCAGAATGTCTGCCCTCACATATTTCTCCCCTTGGATAAAGTGGGTTACTAGTTTGACATTCTTCTCCTTTGCCCAGAGAAGTAGTTCTCTTGCTGTCTCGTATAGAGACCTGGAGTGAGTGCCCCCTTGTTTGCTGATGTAGGCCAACGCTGTCGTGTTGTAGGCGTTGACCTGCACCTCTCCGTTCTCCACTGTGTGTTCGAACTGGGGATGCACTTGGTCTCCAGTTCTATTTCCTTGTCCCAGTTCTGATTTAGATGAAACTGTAACGAGCGTAGATTCAATCTTCCAAAGGAGACAAACTGTTCTAGCGAGGAAAGGGTCCCCAGCAGACTCATCCATTCCCTCGCCGAGCATGTCTGTCTCTTTAGAAAGTCCTGAAATTTTCTTAAGGCTTGTCCCGTCCTTGCAACAGACGGAAAAGCCCGAAAATCCTGACTCTGAATCTTCATCCTAAGGTACCAAACCTCTTGGGATGGGATCAGCTGAGATTTCTCTCTGTTTATCAGTAGACCTAATTCCTCCTATACCTGAATCGTGGTCTGAAGATCCTCCAGGCAGCATGTGCGGAAAGGAGCTCTGAGGAGCCAGTCATCTAAGCACAAGGAGATTCTGATGTCTCTCGTGTGAAGAAAAAACCTGCTACATTGGTAATCATCCTTGTGAAAATCTGTGCTAGACGCTTGACGCCAGTGCATCCTGCGTCCTGAGCTACCTCCACATCTTGGCTTCCAATATCTTGACGCCTGACGTCCAATGCCTTGACGCTTGACGTCTTGGCCCCCAGTTCCTTGACGCTTGCCGTCATGGTGTTTCACTCCTAGATGCTTGACGCCAGTGCATCCCGCGTCTAGAGTTTCATTTTCACTACGTTCAGCGTCTTGAACCTCTGGACGTCTAGAAGCTTTAGTTGGACGTCTGTTATCCTTCTTCTCTCTGCCTGGTTGCCACGCTTGCACCAGAGAAGACAAAGTCTGCTGCATATTTTGCAGTAAAGCCATCTGCGGGGCTTCCTGCTGCTGGGGACAGGCTGGGGAAGCCTCAACTACGGGAATTATTTCCTCCTCATCGTCAATAATGGATCGTGGAGAGGGTTCAGCAGACGAGTACCAGTCCAAAGGAGGAAGAGGAAGATGTACGGAAGGCAGCACAGCGTCCACCACACTCTTGCTGCCTGGTATCCTGACTGAACAGGACTGTCTACGTTTGCTCTTAGTAGGAGAGCTACCCTTGGAGCTGGAAGGGAAGAGCTCCGGGCTGCTCCAGTGGCTACAACCTGGAGCCTGTGAAGTCCTATCATGACGTCCCTCAATAGGGGGTAACTTCCTCTTGAGAGGTCTCGACTCCGACACCAGATGCCAGCCCCGTCTGCTTAGGCCGAAACAGAGAGCTCGAAACTGGAAAACCTTTCCCCTGTGGACGAACCTCAGAAATTTCTTGGAGTTCGGGTGAATGGGGATGTGAAAGTACACATCCTGGAGGTCCAGTGAGGCCATCCAGTCGTGCTGTCTGACCGCTGCTAGAACCAATTTTGTCGTTTCCATGGCGAACTTTGTTTTCTGCACAAAAAAAGTTGAGTGCACTCACGTCTAGCACCGGTCTCCAACTCCCCAAGCATTTGGGGACCAGGAAAAAACGATTGTAGAATCCTGGGGATTTCGGATCTTGAACTCTCTCTATGGCCTCCTTTTGCAACATCATAGACACTTGTTGCTGTAGAACCTTTGCCTTGGTTCTGTCGTTGCATTTGGCAGAAAGGTCTATTGGTCTTGCTGCTAGAGGGGTCTCCTCAGGAAAGGGATCTTGTACCCCTTTTTGAGTAACTGAATGGACCATAGGTCCACTCTCTTTCTCCCACACTTGCCAGAAGTTGACAGTCTGGCTCCTACCGCTGTCTGAAGGTGCTTCACGTCAGACTCTGGCTCTTCCTTGCCTGGAGCTCCTCTTTGTTGATGTTTTACCAGCGGGTCTCGTATTTCGACTGAATGACTTTCCACGAAAGGGCTGAGTCACAGGAGCTTCTCCTTTATGCTTCTGCGATGAAGCTCGCTGGGAGCACTTTTCTCGCTGTCTTTAGTTATAAAATCTCGTGAGGCCTTTTGTTGCTAAGGCCTAAGTAAAATCTTTAACTATTTCCTGTGGGAACAGATGACGATAGCGGAGCATAACGGTTCTCCGACTTCTGAATGGGCGTGACCCCATTAGACAAAAATGAACAAAGAAGGGCTCTTTTCTTCAAGATGCCTGCTGAAAAAAGAGCCGCTAGTTCATTGGCACCATCTCTGATAGCTTTATGCATACAGGACATGAGGTGAATAAGCTCCTCTGTGCCAGTGTTCTGAAAGTCTTCCGTCTTCTTCCCCAAGGCTCCCAGGTTCCAGTCCAAGAAGTTAAAGACCTCAAAGGCCCTGGAGATGACCTTGAGGAGGTGATCCATCTCCGATGAAGACTAAAACTCTTTTGCCTTTCCCATGGCTACGCGGCATGAGGCATCTACGAGACTAGAGAAGTCCCCCTGGGATGAGGCAGGAACTCCCAGGTCAAGAGCTTCTCCAGTCTCGTACCAAATGCTCGATCTGGACGCTAGTCTGGCCGGGGGGAAAGAGAACATGGTTCGGCCTTGATCTTTCTCATGGTTTTCAATGCACGTTTGGAAGAGCGAGATATAATCATCTTCGTAAATGCTGTCTTCTTGGAAGTCTTCCCTAAAGTAAATTGAGAGTGGGGAGATCGAGGGGCAGCTGGTACAAAGTTCTCTGGAAAAAGTTCCGTAAACACCGACATCAGATTCTTTAAGTCCGACGAGGGGTGATTCTCTTCGTGTTTCTCTTCGTCGGGAACTAGGTCTAAAGAAAAGTCTGGAGAAGGAGGAAGATCGCCGCCCACCTCATCCAACTGTTTGGCCGTTACTGAAGTGGCAACGCCTCGCTTACTGGAAGTTGTATCCGAGCTGGCAGAGCGTTCGCTTTATCGCCCTGGCGCCCAGCTTCTCGACGCTGACGTCCCTGGCATCCAGCTTCGACTCTTGACGCCCTGGCGCCCAGCTTCGACGCTGACGCCCTGGCGCCCAGCTTCGACGCTGACGCCCTGGCGCCCAGCTTCGACGCTGACGCCCTGGCGCGTCCAGCTTCGACGCTGACGCCCTGGCGTCCAGCTTCTGACGCTGACGCCCTGGAGTCCATTCCTACTGCTTGACGCTTGTGGTGTTCCGCTTTCTGGACACTTGACACCAGTGCATCCCACGTCCAGAGTTACCTCTGCGATGGGGACTGCGTCGTCCGACGACGAAGAGTACAACATTACCCCGCCTTTCCTATGGCGAGGGTGAGCGTCCTGGGAAGCGTCAACAGGAACGCTCGAGGGGACGCATCGCCGGGAACTAAAACCTCTTGCCTCCCTTAGCCTATCGACTTTCCTTCTCCCAGGGGTTGGGGAGCTTGGAAGAGGTCTAGGCTAGAGCACGACAGGTCCGAGCGGTCGCACCCTCCACTGCACTTGCACTAACAACGCACTAACACTTGTATTCTTTAGATCTCTCATTGTCGACCACATATTATCCCTGTCATCTGAGAGGGATTTTACCTGTTGGCCCAGGGCCTGAATGGCCGCCACCATATCTTTAAGTGTTGGGTCTTTACCTGTTTCAGTAGGGGGTTCAGAGACTACCACTACGGGAGAAGGATCAATCGGGTAGTTAGCTAGGGGCAAAGAATTAACTATTCCCAGGCTATCTCTAGAAGAGCGAGAAATAGTACTCTTGGCTCTTCTGAGCCGGTCATTCAAGCTTTCTCACATACCGACTATAATAAATCCATTCCCGTTCTTCACACATACTGAGAGGGGATCCAAAGAGGCTTTAGCAAGCCGGATCTTGCATCCCCTCACACACATTCTCACACTCGATGAAGAGTCAGACATGTTGTAAGAAATTCCAAAAGCAAATCCAAAAAACCAGCGAAAGCCAAAGCCAAAGTGTACTTCACCAAAATAAGTTGCGAAAAAACACGGGCTACGAGCGAAATTCCAACGATGTTACCGGCACAGCGGCAGGGAAGATCTGAGGAATAGTTGGAAGGTTCCAGGTACCTGGGTAGAGGGCGCACAGGTGGTTCACCTGACTACCGATTGGCAATTGCCGCGAGTTTTTGAAATTCTGCCGTGACGTCAGGGACTTAAGCTATATATATTACCACCAGGTAAGTTAGATGTTTAAAAATACAATTACAGTCAACCACGCTATTCACAGTCTTCCAATTCGCGACTTTACCGTTTTGCAGATTTTTCTGTGAAACATATCCCCAAATTATTTGTGAAAAACTTGGCAATTCGCGACTTTTTCGTCAAGAAATACCCACTAGTTAGTGTATTTTGATGTTATTTTCATGACTAAATATATTTCTTGATGATAAAAACATGATTTACTAATTTTCAGATATTAATATTAAATTAAACACAGCATATCATAAAATGTATTTTATTTTATGCATCTGAGTAAATATTATACTACAGTATACTGAAACTGTGAATTCTAGTGTTTCCCTGTTCTGTAAAAAGAAAATGGGACAGCTTCAAAACTCTATGAGAGAAAATGGCTCTGACTGAATGTAGTATAATTTGATGTTATTTTCATGACTAAATACATTTTTTAAAGATAAAAACATGATTGACTAATTTTCAGATATTAATATTAATGTAAACACAGCATACAGTAATATTATAATATGTATTATTTTTCAGTGTACAGTATTTAAGTTCATACTGAACTTGTGAATTCCTAGTGTTTCACCCTGTTCTGTAAAAAGAAAATGGGACAACCTCACTCAATACTCTATGAGAGAGAATGGCTCTGATTGAATGTAGGGGGGACTTGAGTTTAGTTTTCACACTTAGCTGTAAGCCATATATTTTTAAGGGGCAATGTTGTAAGATGAATTTGAAATTATATTAAAATATTTTAGGCAGTTATCAATGTTTTTATAGGTAATCTACAAAAAGGCAAAGGACGGGTTGCCCTTGCTAAGCAATCACCTGCATAACTAATCCGTCCAACACGTGCGGCTCACTACCTGCCTCTCTGTCCTATGAGATGGAAATGTAAAAGAGAAAAGGGAGGAGACCAGTCACTTGCACACACTCTCCCTCGCTGCCATTCACCTCAGACAAGATGGTACCTGTCCCCTCAAGAGAGCTGGGTGAGCTACACTACTTGTTGGGCAGCCACCACAGGACCAGAGGAAAATGTGTCCAAGGACTTGTGGGCAACATCTCGAAGGTAAATGAGGCGTGGTCTGGAGCAACCAAACACCTGCTCACAATACCTGTTGAACCAACAATCTTCCAGAATGTAAAGGACAGGGAGATGCCCCAACTTTGTGAGCTCTTGCCCAGACTGAACTCGCATCTACCTTGGCAGGGGCAGCCAAAACCTGGGTGTCTAGGTGTGAAGCCACCGACACAGGCAGCTTGGTGAAAGCAGACATGGTGACAGACGTGGTGGTGGTAGTGGTAGCCGAGTGCGTTGTTACTGGAGCGCCAACAGATGAGATACCAGGCCCTCCAGTGACGGAACGCCAGGTAGACCCAAGTGTAACCAGGCTGAGGATAGGTCTGATACCTGGTTATCCACCCCGAAACCTGAGGAAATAATTGGGTTAAACTGGGAAGTCTCTGCTCGCGCTGGGGGAAAAATTTCCCCCCCAGCTCGAGAAGAGACCTCCATGAGGATGTCCTGATCAACCAACCCCCCCACGCCCTTCCACACCCGATAAAACGAATGAGGAAGGGGAGGAGGAGTCCTCACCCGAGGGAGAGGGAGCAAGCAGGGGAAGTTCGCAGGGAGGGAGAAACGAACCTGACACATTAGCCAACACTGGAGTCGTCGGGGGCATGTTACCCTCAGACGGTTCCTTGGCTGGCTTCCGACAGTAGCGTCTCCTCCCTTCAAACCTCTTCCATTGCTCGGGAGACCAGGAACAACACTTGCTACAAGGAACGTCGTGAGAACACACACGTCCCCTGCAAGTTGGGCAAAGGGTGTGTGGGTCCGTGTCAACGCTAGACCGAAAGGTATTACATTTCTTGCCTCCTACCCCAGGACACACATGCTGGGGATAGGAGGGTTTAGAAGGTTTATTAACATTCATACTGAAAACAAAAAAGGAATTTTCCCACCAAAAGGTTGAAATAGGGCAGTCAGGCAGACCGAAGAACAACGTCCACATTCCACGACGGCCGAAAGCAAATTGGAATGTTTACATCTGGGCAGGCGGTACTCCCACCTCCCGCATGGTAGTTAACTGCCTAACCACCTTGTTTGAAGTTCAACGGCTGTTTCCAGCCCACGCCTGAAAGTAATCCAAATGCAAAGGACCGAGGGTTTGTATATTGTGTCAGAACAAACTTTTGTTGTGGTTATTATCACATTTGTTTTTTAGTGCATCGAAAAGCTTCCGAGCCTTTGTTTGAATGGTTAAGAAGCTGAGTGGCATACTCTTCTGTATCTGGCCCTCCATCCATGTGACCAGTAACTGCTCCATTTCTTCCAAAGGCCCTAACCTCTTCTTTGATATAACTGTTGAATGAACTGAAGCAGATGCCTTTATAGCATCCATTATCCATTTCTCGTCTTTAAGGATGGTGGATGCCGTTGACTGTGGTAGATGTTCGTCAAGTGCGATTATCATGACTGGCTTTCCAGCGGCACGCTGGTTGATAATTCTCATTTTCTGCTCAGAGTGATAGATTGCCTTCTTTTTCACACTACCAGCAGGAGACACACTTGGGTGTTTGGCAGACGCACTGATACAAATTTGAGTTTTAGAGTTTACTTACAAACGCACAAAAATCGCAAACGAACACTGACCTATTTTAACTTCCTACACAGCGAGAGCAAGTGAGGTCGGCTCATTGAATTAATGTACCTATTCCAGCCTCTCACCCAACATATCGTACACCGTACGCTGCCTGATTGTACCCTGTTGCCTGCGCCAGTCGCATGGGAAATTTAAAAATATATATTTTCAAAATATTGTCGTATCGATATTAACTGCTAACCCCATTGTAAAAGCAATTTATCCTAAGTCAAATTATCGTACCTCAAACACTACCTGTAGGTGATGTGCATATCTAGTGTGATCATCCAATCGCCCTGTTGAATGGATGATAGTACCGACTGACTCGTTTCCATTTTGAACTTCGTCTTCTGGACGAAGAAGTTCAGAGCGCTGACATCGAGGACAGATCTCCAACCCCCCAATGACTTGGGGACTATGAAAAGGAGGTTGTAAAAACCTTTCGTTGAACAATCTTCTACCTCCTCTAAGGCTCTCTTCCTTAGGAGGGATGACACTTCTTTCAAAAGAGCCGCATACCTCGCAGTCTTTTGAGTAAGCCGTCAATGCGATCGATGTGGACACTAGTGGGGGTTGCTCCTTTAATGGTATCGAGTAGCCCTCCTTCAGGATCTTGACTGTCCAAGGCTCTGCCCCTCTGCCACTCCACCTCTCCCTGAAAAGGAGGAATCTGGCTCCCACTGGTGCACGAAGGACTGATGATGCATCATTCCTCTTGATAGACCTTTTTGTGAAATGAACCTTGGAGCAGGCTTTGAAAGGAAAACTCTGTCTACCTCCACAAAAAGGTTGCTGTTGTAGTGGAGAGACAGATTTAGCAGAAAAAGATAGTCATTTCAGGATCGCTTCGAAGTCTGCGTCAACAGGTCCTGAGTTGACTTTTTCTGTAAGTCAGTCGCTATTTCCTTTATGGTAGCCTGGGGAAAAAGATACTGCTGATCAAAAGGAAAATAAAGTAAGGCCAGTTTCTGTATAGAGGTCAATCCCTGAGTGGTAAAGGAGCACCACAATTCCCTCTCCTTAAGCACTCCTAAGGCAAAAAGGGCTGCAAGTTCCAAGGAGCCATCTCTTCTGGCTTTATCTGCACAAGACAGTACGCCAAGTCAGTCGGCAGAAAAGTCAGCCGTCAAATTATTACAGTCCTCAATCTTCTTAGCGAGAGCCCCCACTGACCAATCGAGGAAACTAAAAAACTTCAAACACTTTGAAGATACACTTTGAAGATACTCTTCACCAGATGATCTAACTCTGAGGAAGTGAACACCACTTTAGCCGATGAGAACAGCGGGCTGAGTTAATCGGACCCAAGAAGTCACCCTGGGATGAGGCAGCACCTCCCACGGATGGAGCCTCTCCTGTTGTCAATCTCGACAGCGGAAAGGCAAAAGCGGCCTTACCTTGCTCCCTTTTCACTGAGAGCCAATCTTCCACTTCTTTAAGAGCTTTGCTCGAAGAGAAAGAAAGGACTATCTTGGGAAGGCAAAGGCTGGCATCCACTTGGTTCCTCATAAGGAAAGTAGAGGCGGGTGAAACTAGTGCAGCTGGCTGAAAGTGAGACAGAAACGTCAATAGGAAGTATCTCAACGTAGATGCGTAAGCTGACGGAGCTGGTTCTTGTACTAATTCCTCCTCAACAGAACAGACCAGTGACATCAACGCAGATGTGTAAGCTGACGGAGCTGGTTCTTGTACTAATTCCTCCTCAACAGAACAGACCAGTGACAATCAACGCAAATGCGTAAGCTGACAGAGCTGGTTCTTGTACTAATTCCTCCTCAACAGAACAGACCAGTGACAAGAGAAGTCCTTAGTCAGTTTGGTCCCAGTTGGAGCCTCATGGAGCAAATCCAGAATGTCGGCCAACTGCTGCCTGATGGGTGCCAACGACGGATCTTCCACTACAGGTGCAGTAGAACTAGAAGCTTGCAAAGAGGCAGTCGGGCACTTGACAGCTGGTGCCAAACTCTTGGCAACTGGCGCCTGGCACGCAGAGGCTGGCAGTGGGTGCTCAAAAACTGGGACTGGTGTTTGTCGCTCATGAGAGTACACTGGGTGCTTGTGTGGGCGCCTAGATGAAGACAAAGAGCATTTCTTGACTAAGAGGAGCTTAGGCACCAAATACTTGAGCTCTGAATAAGAATGCTCATGCGAAGGTATTCTGGGCTGCGTCAAGTACTGCAAGACAGTTGAGGACTGAGAGGAGGATCTTTAACACGTTTACACGGAATTGGTGAAGTCACATTGTCTTTACATCTCTTCAGGGAAGAGTCGGCAGGACAGACAGCCACCTCCTCCACTGGCACAACACAGTTCAATTTAATACACTAGATTTAGGAGTGGGTTCTAAACTAAGAGCCCTAATTTTGGCTCAAGCGGACGCTTTCCTTTTTCTATCTCTATCTACTTTTTCTAAGTGAGATTTCAATAACTTGCACTGCCTTTCATCCCAATCTTTCCACACTCCTCGCATATTAGATCTTTCAAACACACTTGTCCCCTACAATTTGAGCTGACAGTATGAGTCATAAGAAACTTTAGTTAACCTGGTTTTACAACCCTTTCTACAATACCTGATGCTGGAGGAACTTGAGCCCGACATGATTAAATCAAAAAGGTATAAAAAACTATCTGAACTAAGTTTGAAGGCTACACAGAAAAGGGAATACAGTAATACCTCAATCTTACACGATTCAAGTTGCGCGATTTCACAGACATGCCAACTTTTTAATGGAACCTAACTAATTGCCATATGCGATTTTTTCACAGACACAACATTTGCAAATCCTCAAGAGGGGAGAGACAGAGATAAGGGTTGTCCTTACTTATGAGAGTGAAATTATTTATCAACTATTATGGAGAGAGAGAGAGAGAGAGAGAGAGAGAGAGAGAGAGAGAGAGAGAGAGAGAGAGAGAGAGAGAGAGAGAGAGAGAGAGAGAGACTGTCCTTACTTGAAATATCAAGTTAAATCATTTACAAATTATTATGGAGACAGAGAGAATAACATGGAGGGAAAGAGAGAGAGAGAGAAGTTATTCTTACTTCAGATATCAAAAGATGGAAATTCATGATTTATGAAGGAAAAAGAAAAAAGAGAGAGAGAGAGAGAGAGAGAGAGAGAGAGAGAGAGAGAGAGAGAGAGAGAGAGAGAGAGAGAGAGAGAGAGAGAGAGAGTACCAGAAATCCTTTGACATACTGTGGGCAACGATTGACATATTTGACAGCTTTGCCCTTGCCCTTCTCTTCAAAGGTTTCTCAAAAGATTGGGAAGTGATATTTGTTAAAAATATCACATAATTTACTGTAGAAATGTATAAATTTTGTAATTACAGTTAAATTATTATTATTATTATTATTATTATTACAGGCAGTCCCCGGTTTACGACGGGGGTTCTGTTCTTACACCGCATCGTAAGCCGAAAATCGTTGTAAACCGAAAAATTGTCGAAAATCGTCAAAAATCCTAAGAAAACCTGCCTTTTAATGCTCTGGGTGTATTGAAAACGATGTAAACTGCATTTTTATTGAGTTTTTCATCAAAAACCTCCAAATTTTTATTATTCTGCCGTTTTGGAGCCATATTTCTTCCGTCGGATCGGCGTGCGGCGACGTCGTAACCCTGGAACATGCGTCAGAAACCGGGAAATAATTTCTGATGAATATATCTGAAAAGCGCCAGAACCTCGAACGCCGTAGTTGTGACCCATCGTGAAACCGAAGACTGCTCTGTATTATTATTTGAAAATTAGTACTTATTAGGTAAATCATTTATTGATCAACAAAACAAATAAACATATACATGTAACCATAAACATTCTCTCATCCCGGTAAGAGATGAGAGAATTTTTATGGTTACATGTATGTATACATTTTATTTTTGTATGATAAAATAAAAATAATAAGTACTAATTTTCAAATATTAATAAGAATTAATAAGATTAAATAATAATATAATAATAATAATAATAATAATAATAATAATAACAATAAAACAAAATTCATACACTTTTATAGTAAATTATGTGATATTTTAAACAAACAAATATCATTACCTGATCTTTTGAAAAACCTTTGAAGAGAGGGGCATGGGAAAAGCTGTCAAATGTGTCAATTGTTGCCCACAGCGTGTCTCTCTCTCTCTCTCTCTCTCTCTCTCTCTCTCTCTCTCTCTCTCCGTAAGTGTAAAAACACCTAATGAGGTCAGAAAGGTCTTGATTTGAGGATATATCCAGATCCCTATGTCTGAACACAGAGCTCAGAATTGCTCTGTAGCCCTTTATGGATGAAGAGAATAAACTCTTAGAACTCAAGAATAAAAGAAAGTCTGCAATCTCTGTCAAAGTTGTCTCAGAAGAAGATTCTATTACTTTTGCATCAACTTCAGAAAATTGACCACTTCTCTGGTAGATGTTAGCTGAGGATAGACGACTACATTTTGAAATAGCCTCTGCAGCTTCTCTCAAAAAACCCTTTGCTCTGAGGAGTCTTTTGACAGTTTGAATCCTGTCAGAGTCAGCGAAGATAAACCTCGACGAAAGTGCCTGAAGTGGGGTTGTCTGAGAAGCTTTTTCTTCTGAGGGAGGAGTCTTGGAAAATCTACCAGCAGATTCATTAGCTCTGGGAACCATTCCCTCCATGGCCAAAAGGGGGCTACCAGAATCATTAACACATTCTGGTGCAAGCAAAATTTGTTTAGTACATCCCTTAACATCCCGAAGGGAGGGAAGGCAAACTGGAACTTGTCAGACCAGTTGAGAAGCATGGCGTCTGTGGCCCATGCCTGTGGATCTGGCACTGGAGAGCAGAAATGAGGAAGTCGATAATTCCTTGACATCGCGAAGAGATCCAGCATCGGCTTTCCCAAAAGTTTCCATAGGTCTAAGTTCCTCATTGGACGGGTTGGTATCCTTCTCAGCTAACACTCTGCTGAGCCCGCGTTCGACTCTCCTACCAGCCAACGAAGAATTAGAGAAATTTATATCTGGTGATAGAAATTCACTTCTCGTTATAATGTGGTTCAGATTCCACAAAAAGCTGTAGGTCCCGTTGCTAGGTAACCAACTGGTTCTTAGCCACGTAAAATAAATCTAATCCTTCAGGCAGCCCTAGGAGAGCTGTTGATCAGCTCAGTGGTCTGGTTAAACTAAGTTATACTTACTTCCATGGGTCTAGACAGACCAATGGATCGAGAGCCCACTCTGTGAGAATTACTGTACTTGGTTCTGTTGGCTTAGCTGATCCGCCAACACATTCAGTTTTCCTTGGACAAACCTGGTCAACAACTTTGTGCAATTCTGTTCCACCCATAAGAGGAGGTCCCTCGCTGCCTCACAGAGGGAAAAAGACCGAGTTCCTCCTTGTTTGCTTGGGAAAAAGACTGAGTTCCTCCTTGTATGCTTATGTATGCTAGGGGTGTTGTGTTGTCCGAGTGGACTGCTCCTGTCCTTCCGCATACTTCCAACGAAAAGGCCATCAAACCCAAGTGAATTGCCTTTAATTCTTTGACGTTTATGTGCCAACTCAGCTGATCTCTCAACCATGTACCAGAAATCTCCTTGTTCCCTATAAGTGTTCCTACCCCAGGTCTGATGCGTCAGCATAAAAGTTCAGGTCTGGGCTCCAAGGAAACAGAGACTTTCCTTCCAACAACCTGTCTCTTGACTTCCACCAAAGCAGGTGTCTCTTGATTTCTTGTGTTACTGGGAACATGAAGGAACCTGGAGATCTTTTTCTGTCCCATTTCTCCTTTAAAAAAAACTGGAACACCCTCACATGCAGTCTCCCTTGGGAGACGAACTGTTCCATGGACACTAATGTCCCTAGGAGGCTCATCCAGTTGTTCACCGAACACGCCTGGAGGCGAAGCATTTCATCTATTTTCTGTAAACATGATTCTACTCTCTCCTGAGAGGGAACAGCCCAAAAAAAATTATAATTGAGAGTCATTCCCAAATAAACTATCTCCTTTGAAGGATTCATGAGAGACTTCTGATGATTTATGAGGGCCCAGGTCTTATGCAAGAAGCAATGTTCTCTGAAGATCCTCTGTACATTGTGCCTTCGACGTGGGGAGAAGAGTCCAATCGTCCAAATAAAACGCTATGTTGATGCCCATCAGGAGGAGCCAACCTGCTAGGGGAGCAAAAACATGAGTGAATACTTGATGGGCTGTTGAAAGCTCGAAGCATAGGACCCAAAACTGAAACACCAGTTCCTGAAACACAAATCTCAGATATTTCTGAGAGTCCAGGTGTAATGGGATTTGGAAGTAAGCGTCTTGTAGGCCTATCAAGACCATTCAGTCTCCTTGCCGAATGGATGAAAGGATCGAACGGGTTGTCTCCATTTGGAATTTTGTCTTTTGAACAAAGACATTTAAGGAGCTCAAATTCAGAACTAGCCTCCATCCTCCCGAGGCCTTCAGGACTACAAAAAGTCGATTGTAAAACCCTTCTGAGTTGACGTTCGGAACTACCTCTATTGCCTCCTTTTTGAGGAAATGAAACTTCCCTTGCAAAGGCCGAAAATCTTCTCAAACTCTTGGAGTAGGCAGTTAAGGCAATCAGCGTCTTGACTAAGGGAGGTCTCTCTAGGAAGGGGATTACATAACCGTTCCTTAACACTTCCACAACCCACTGCTCCGCCGCTCTCTTGCTCCATTTCTCCCAAAACTGAAAGAGCCTGGCACCTACTGGAGTATGGAGGATACTCAAATCACTTTCTTGAGGAAGGTTTAGAGGAGGACTTCTTAATCATGTGGGACTGAAATCGTAAGGTCGGTCTTGCTCTTGAGGAGGATCTCTGCCTACCACCACAAAAGGGAACGGGTTGTAGAGGAGATGACAACTTAGAACGTGCCGAAGGAATTTCTTTAGGGCGTCTCAATGACTTCACTTAGAGACCATGTGTAGATTTCTTCTGTAAAGCAGAAGAAATTTTGTTGACCACTGAAGGAGGGAACAGACTATTTCTTGAAAGGGGAGCAAAAAGAAGTGCCGACCTCTGAATTAAAGTTACTCCCTTAGAGGTGTATGAACATCGTAACTCCCTCTTCTTTAACATTCCCATACCAAACAGTGAAGACAACTCCTGTGCTCCATCCTTTATTCCTTTATCCATACATGAAAGCAAACAGTGAAGCCAACTCCTGTGCTCCATCCTTTATTCCTTTATCCATACATGAAAGAAATCCAAAGATATCTGAAGAAAGTTCTGTAGGCAAGGCATCATATTCCTGTACTTTACGGGTGAGGACGCCTACCGACCAGTCCAAAAAACTTACAATCTCGAAAACTTTGAAAAGATTCTTCATAATGTGATCCATATCCGCTGAAGAGAACATAACTTTCACTGCAGAAAAGGCCAACCTACAGACCGAATCAATGAGGCCTGAGAAGTCCCCTTGGGAGGAGGCAACCGCCCCCAAAAGAAGGAGCTTCTCTGGACTTGTAATAAGAATATTTCCTCTTCAGAAGCCAGGAAGGAGGATAACTAATATTGTATTTCCTTTGTTCCCTCTATCAGCAGGCCAGGTCTCAACCTTATTAAGTGCTTTCCTGGCCAAAGTCGAAAGTACTGTACAGTAAACCCCCCGTATTCGAGTTCTCATGATTCGCAGATTCACGCATTCGCGGGTTTCTCTGTGGAACATATCTAGCCATTATTCGCAAAAAATTCACTCATTCGCGGTATTTTTCACTGAGAAATATTCACCAATTACTGTATTTTCATATAATTTTCATGAATAAATGCACTTTTTGTGATAAAACTATTAAAATACTCAGGTATAAGCATTTTTACAGGGTTTTTCTTGTGTTTAAACTATCAAAATGGGCAGTTCTAAGTGTTTTTAGAGGGGTTTTAAGTATTCGTGGATTTTAGCTATTCACGGGGGGGTGTGGGACGCATCCCCTGCGAATACGGGGGGTTCACTGTACCATATTTGGCAGTCTTGAAGATTCAATAGTGACATTACTCATTTGAAAGATGGATGCAGGAGAAGCAGGTGCAGCCGGAGAGAAAAAGGAAGGGAAATTCCAAGCAGAAAATTAAGCTGAGGGAGGAGATTCTGCTTCTTATCTTTGCCACCTTCCTCATCCGTCGCAGATACAGGTGAAAAAGACAAGTCCTTAGGCGAAGAAGGGTTTGAAGGTTTCTTCAAAATGCCTAGAATATTGTCTAGGCATCACTGTATAGGAGCAAGAGATGGATCCAGATCTGCAGTTGTTGTCATTCGTTGTAAGGGGGATAGCGCCACAATCTCAGGAATGGAAGTCAAAAGATTAAAATAATGTACAAACGAATCTGTACCGGCAGGTGCACCTGGGCACTTGGCAGCTACTAGGCGCTCGCGTGCTACCGGCCACTTGGGAGCAACTGGGCACTCTGAAACTGCTTGTGGTTCAGGAGCAACTGGGAACTCCAAAACTGCTTGTGGTTTGGGAGCAACTGGACACTTGTTGCTTGAAGAGAACTCGGGTGCAAGAGGTGTGGGCTTCGGCACCAATAAGCGCTTGTCAACTATTGGCTGATCGGAGGCCGGAGAAGGTTTGTCTGTTGAGACGTGCACTGACATAAAAGAGCGCTTACTCTTAGATACAGTTCTCGGAACCAACACTTGCCGTTCTCCTTCTACATGCACTTGGGAGAATTTTTCTGGACTATCCCAGAAACTACAGGAAGGAACTGCCTCCTTAACTATTTTCACTGACACCTGAGGGGTGCGATGCTCATCCACAGCTGACCTTTTCAAAGGTCTCGATTTGTCACTGCTACGCTACCTGCACCTCTGATCGGGGCTGGAAGCATCCGAACTAGAGGAAAGGTTATGTAAACCATGGAAGACACCCTCCCACTGACTCTCCATGGTGCAGGGAGTATGCCAGTGACCTTTGCCTAGGAGAATCGGCGGGCCGAGTAGCCAGCTCCTCCATCAAAATTGCACTCTCACTTGTTCCTTTCTTATTTTCCATAAAGGAATGAACAGACACACTAATCTGGGTCACAGTATTCACCAACATATCAAATTTACGATCAAATTTATGTTCAAGGACAGCAATGGCATTCGGTTCAGGAGTAGGGGAGCTGGGTAAGGAACAGGTGGAATAGAAGCAGGACTAGTAATAGGAGACAAAGCTGAAAAAGGTAGAACTGGTAAATCAACAGAAGATTTAGCTGCATCCTGACTAGCTAAACTTTTGTCACTCCTAGCTGTTCTTTTTCTCTTTCTATCTTTCTCCAACTTAGTCAAATGAGAATTCCATGCCTTCTTTTTTTACTGTCTCAGTCACTATATTCGGCACAAGACAAATCAACTGCACATACTTGACCCCTGCAAGATGTACACTGAGTGTGGGAATCATACTACACTGATGTAATTCTTGTATTGCAGCAATACAAAATACTGCTCGCACTTGTGTTGGACATCAGAACAAGTAGAATAGTCCAAAAAAGTCCAAGTAAATAGTCACAATCAGGTTATTCAAGAAAACCTAAATATACAAATTGCTGAGAGACTTACAATGCAAAATACCTCACAAAACAGTCAAAGACCCTATATAGTAAAGTTTGAGGATTTCAAAACCAGCTGCTGTTCACAACTGTCATCGTAAGCCAGCAGAAACATACTGAAGCCCTCTGCTCAGTTATTCCCCCTTTTCCCGGAAGGGGCGGGGTCAGTTACCTACGCCGTAACAAACAAATTCACAATTTTTGAAAGTAAATTGTATTTTTCCTAACTATACAAACCTCAGGTCCTTTACTTCAGGAATTACTTTCAGCATAGGCTGGAAACGGCCGTTAAACTCTTCAGCAAGGTGGTTAGGTAGTAACTACCGCCAGGTAGGCGGGAATACCCGCCTGCCCGTATGTAAACATTCCAGTTTGCCTTTCAGTCCAGGTTCAGATTGAGGAGTGGCATGAGGTGGGCATAATATGTAATGTAAAGGACCTCAGGTTTGTATACTTAGGAAAAATACAATTTACTTTCAAAAACTGTGATTTGTTCTAACACAATATACAAACCCTCAGTCCTTTACATTAGGAAGACTCACTGGTTGGAGGGAGGAATCTGAGTGAGTCGCCTGAACTGACTGGAGTTCTGCACACCTGGGCTGCTACTCCTGGTCAAAATAGCAAGGAGGAGTACCGAGCCTCTGACATATTGATCGGAGTGTAGGAACTGCAAGATCAAATGTCAGGTACTGGACCTTTTTGCATGAGTGAGGAAACGTAACTCATGCGAAATAGGCTGGAAGAATCTTAGAGTCGGAGGCAGTAAGGAAAAGCTGAGATAAGGTTTCCCTTATTGCCAGTCTCTCCTTCCTCCCCTTGCTAGAGGAGGGAGCGGAATTGCCTCTGTGATTCTAGGAGAAAAATAGAATGGGTGCTCGATGTGTAGTCTTACCATATCAGCGCCAGGTCCAGCAAGTATTGGTTCAAGTCCTATTCTCATCCCGAAGGAAGGGAAGTAGAAGGACAGGGAAGGAGGAGAAGAGAGGCCAGTCACTCTCGGCATCCTTCTCCTTCCAGAACCAACACCTTGGGTGAGATGCTACTAGTCCTCTTGAAGGAGCCGGGTAAGAAAACACAACTTGTTGAGCAGCCACCACAGGGCCAAGGAAAAAAAGGTTCCAAGGGCCTGTGGGCAAGACCATAGGAAGACAAGAGTGTGGTCTATGAGACCACGTCTTGCTTCCAGACCAACAGAAACTTCCAGAATGCGAAGGATGGACCAAGCCACTGAATTCATGAGCTCTTGGGTGGAAGGTATTGGTATCGTCGTTGTCAGCTGCCGAGTACCTCCTTCGATCACTTCACGAAGCCAGGAGGAAGTTGTGTCCTTAGACACTTCTTCCTTGGGAGAGAGAGAGTACTAGCAAAAATGTTGACGACATCCAGGTTAGGAGTGTCAAGCCTTTTTGGAAAGTACCACAGCTCCCTAAAGGACAAAGTAATGAATGATCTGGATCACTGGCACAAAGTCCAAGGAGGAGGAGAACAAGAAGGACTCGAACCCGACAATAAATGCCGAAGGATTCGGAGTCCACCTAGAACATACGAGAAGGAGTCAAGGTATTGATCCCCTTAACCTGTTCCATCTTCTACGCCAAGGCCGAAACAAGATGAGAGATGGTCCTAAGAGGGCACATCTCTATCCGACGACTCTCGTAAGGGCATGTGCAGCATGGGACAGGAACCCTACTTCAGATAAAAGACTAGGTCACAAGGGTCTACGTTCTTCACAAATGAAAGGGAGAAGCAACCCTTGGCAGAGAAGACGAGGAAGTCCAGACTTGAAGAGCAACTCTGACCCGAGAAGAAGTTCCATCAATGACAGCCACCAGTGAAGACGGCTCCATTCCCTGGGAGTGTTGCACAGGACTTCAAGAGATATCCAGCTATATCCATTGCCGTCGGCGAGAAAGCCTGTGCTTGCAAGGGAAGCTGGAAGGTCTCCCAGTCCCAAACACACCGGGATGTACTGCCCGAAGAACCGCTTCTTGTGTAGCTGCTACAGGAGGTTGGGTCAAGCAAAACTCTTTTTGCTTGAGGGGAATACGCAAGCATATTTGAAGGTTCCTTCAATCAAGCATTAGCCTAATTCTTTCCTCATACTTCGTAGAGGAAAGAAGGACGGAGGAATGGAATCAGACCTCCATTCTCCACCATGGGGAAGCTTCTGCAAGATGAAAGGATACCGAGACAATTAGCTCTAGCCGGGCTGGCCTTTCCCGAATCGGGAGCACAGAAGAGGAAGTGGGATGGAAGCTTGATGAAAAGAACTGCCGAGACCTAAGGGAAATAGATACTTCTCCTGAAGGAATCCATTCCCAGGTCTCAGCAATGTCGCTGCCAGCTCCAGAGACTCGATAAGTATCATTTCATCCAGGAATCTATAGTAGAACTTCTTCCTGGTCAATACTTCTTTCTCTCTTCCATTTTTCCCTCCTCCCTTATGGGAAAGAGGGTGGAAAGAGACACAGTTATGTGCACTTTCCTAGCAGAGAAGAAGAGGGCTATGTGTTCCGCAATCTTCTACCAAAGCCTGGTACTTTTTAGGAGCTGAGGGGAGTTGGCTTGAACTCAAGGTTAAGTCAAGATGACTAAGACCCAAAGGTCTTGGCCATTGTCCAAAGGACAAGGCAGTGCCCTGGTATGAACCTTGATTACCAAGGTATCTGGTAAATCTCTGCAAGAGAAAGGCAGAGCCAAGTAAAGGTTTGTTCCTAAGAGTCAAGCCAACTCAGGACTTACAAAACCGGAGATCCAAACTGGGACAAAGTCTTTCTTCTTAGCACCAGAATTACCCACAGAACTACGGTCGGCCAGACCCTCTGAGGCCAGAAGAATTAGTATTCTGTCAAGGCAGGGGAGAATCTTGGTGTCTCGACGTGAATGAACTCCTTCGAAGAAAAGAATTTATCAGGTCGAGAACGCTCTTGGAAGCAAGGACCGCGGTTGCCCCCGACACTCTCAGCCCCTTGGGAACGGCAAGGGTTGCGAGCAATGAAGATTATCTATTGGGGGAGCCGCGGTCCTGTCCCGGGGATCCTCGTGCTGACGAATCAGCGCGAAGTTCTCCAAAAAACGAGCGCGATCGCAACTTGAAGAGGAAGACCCTCGCTGCTTCCAAAGCGCGAAACTCCTGTACCTCTCCCCTTGGAGACCTTGACAGATCCCATGAAACCCTCCTTGGCTACCTGGTTGTACTACGAGACAATCGGCGGACCGACACCAAAAGCACACCAGGAAGCCGAACTCCGAAGGGCTCTCTCTGTCTGTCTCGCGCCTCTCGCAACAACCGAGAGGAAAAGAGAACAGGTGAGGAGAAAGAGTACCCCTACCTGTCCTGCCAGTAAGACCAGCAGGAGAGGCAGACAGTGAGCGATAATCAAGTAAGGGAGATTACCACCACATGGGGGAAGAAGAGCGCTTGTGCCGTGGCAAAGCGCTTTCCTGGGAAGAGCAGTAAGTTCACTCGAACAGAGCCAAGAACCCAATTCGGAAAAAACTGAGTGGGGCCGAGCCGAGCTGATCAGGCGAATGCGATCCACACTGGGAGGTATGCGGTGGACCAGGAGGCAGGTGGGGCAAGCCGAGCCAGTCTCGCAAGCGCGACCAGGGGCTGGATGGGGAGAGCAAGCCGAGCAAGCTGAGCCGATCCAGTCTCACAAACGCGACCAGGGGCCAAGTCGAGCTGAGCCAATCGCGTGAACACAATCTGAATTGGACAGGGTGGAACTCGTCTGCCGTGAACTATTGCTAGTTTCCCGAACTCTAAACTCCTTCAAGGTCGAGGCCCCTCGAGAAGAAGGTTCAAAAGGGAATTCCGTGTCTGCTATCCTGCATGCTCGAACCCTATGGTTCAAGACACGAGGATGAAAACCGGCCAAGCAACCGAAGCAGCTGGCGGGCAGTATCAAGACAGCCGGTGTCTCTCGTCCTGTGCCTCTTGTCAGGAGAGCGCTCGTGATTCATAGAATTCGAGTGACCCCACAAGACTCCCAAAAATTGGGAGCAGCTGCTTTCGGTTACCTAAGAAATCAAAAAGAGCTAGGCATGGAACCAGTCTTAGATGCAGACTTCCAGGACTGGCAAAGAGGGCGCGGCCTCTGGAGGCCGCACTTTCACGGCCCAAGAAACGTCAGACCCCACAGGAAGATGCAAATCGGTTCCCAGAAGAGAGTCAGTCCCTTAGAGGTCCCAAACTACAGAAGGGAATCTCTTCCCTGCTTCTTCTGGTGTTCGAACCGATGGGATCAAGACACCAGACTGGGAACCCGACCGAGCACTGGCAAACACTTGGGGAGCATTTACAGTGCTCCCGAACTGGGCCGGAGACAGTACTCTCCAGACTAGATCGGGATACTTGATATTCCACCGAATCTAGAGCACTCAGAGTGGCTCGCAAATGAGCGCCCGAAGCAGTCCCCATCTTAGAGGCAGAACCTCTAGGACTGGGAATGGGAGTGCAAACCGAGGTCTGTGCGCTCGCGGCTCCCGAAACACAAAATCCAGGGGTATACGGATCAGTTTCCTAACCCGAAGGTTGGGAAGAACCAACGAGAGACCCACTACCTCCTCGGAAGGAGGCAGTCCCTAGATGTCCAAGGGCATCGAGGGGAAAGAAGCAACCTTCCTCTCCTTCAGCCGACAGAGGTCTGTCTGGTTCCTGGGGCCACCTCGAACCTCAGGAAAGGAAGGGAAGAGGCAGCAGAAGATGAAATCGAAGATAAGTTGAAGAAGATGTCAGCTACTTCCACAGGGCAACTTCCTTCACCTTCACTCCGACATCTACAGGATGGTGAACACGAAACATCGTAACCTCCAGGGCAGCTAGGCAGGAACACAACAGAAGCGGCCCAGGACACGACCACCAGGAGAAGCAGCAGGCACGATCAGGATAGCCGATGCAGGAGCTACAAAAGCAGTTTGAAAGGCAGGAGCTACCGCAACAGCCAGGAACATCACTTCCACAGGGCGACTCCCTTCACCCTCACTCCCACATCTTCTACAGGATGGCAGACATCGAAACCTCCAGGGCAGCTAGGCAGGAACGCAACGGAAGTGGCCCAGGACATGAACACCAGGAGAAGCAGCAGGCACGATCAGGACAGCCGATGCAGGAGCTATGGAAGCGGTTCGGAAGGCAGGAGCTACAGCAACGGCCAGGAACGTCACATGAATGTCACCAGCAGCGACAGGAACGATCAGGATGGCTGCGGCAGGAGACCAGGAAGAGCTGCCCAGAGACTGTCGTCGAGTTAACAGAAGCATAACACAGGAAACAGCAGGAGCAGATGGACCACAGATACGCCAGAGGCAGTGCCACAGCATACATGAAAGCCAGCAATCAATCCACATCGGCGGGAACAGTCCGAACAATCCCAATGTGGAACTATGCCATTCCAACCAGGTACTGTGGTCGATCCCGAAGCAACACTGAATGAACATCAGGACTCCTTCATGCAAGATATCCCCTGAGATATCCAGCTAACTACTGCTATGCCTGCGATGCTCACTGTCAACCTGAAAGAAAAAGCAAAGATGATTAGTAGAGGGAGACTCCTCCCACTACTAGGGGAACTGCCCTACGCAGTGAGAGGAGGCCCCTAGAAAAGGTAGCTCGGCCGCCCATGCCCCCCCCTTGCGGTCTTTGCCATACAAGAGAGCAAAGAGGGCGAAGGAGAGAGATCTCTACCGAAGGAGAGAAAGGAAGAACTTACCAACGACGCCCGCAACCTCCCACCCACAACTCTCTATAGCGCAGGAAGCGAAAACAGCACTCAGCACAAGTAAGAAGGGAGTAGGCATGGCCCTGTACATGGAGGGCGGGAGCCCAAGAAGGGAAGCAAACTCCTAAACCCCGATCAATGAAGGGGATTGAAGATATTACGTCCCAACTAATATCTCCGAATGTACAGGGGAACGCTTCAGTATCTAAATAAAGGGCTACTGGAAGAGAAGCATTACCAATCGGTTATGCCCCTCTAAATACGCTCTTGGTCGTCAAGCCCGAGACACAGATGCAGGGGAATGACGGCTTATGCAAGGTTATCACAAATCGTGGGTTTGTATTAATAAATATCAAACACACGCAATATATACACAAAAATACAGGTAGATCCCACTGGGATAATAAAGAGCTTAACGACAGTCAGGCAAGAGATCCGAAAACAAGTCTGCGACACATGATGGCCGAAAGCAAACTGGAATGTTTACATCCAAGCAGGCTGGTATTCCCGCCTACCTGGCGGTAGTTACTGCCTAACCACCTTGTTTTCAAGAGTTTAACGGCCATGTCCAGCTTCACTGCAAGTAATTCCTAATGTAAAGGACTGACGGTTTGTATATCATGTTGGAACAACTACATGCGGTGTGACCGTCATACTTAGCTAGAGTTAATGTAGCCTTACAGCCTTTACTGCAGTATGTAACGCTAGACAGGCTAGAATCTGACATGATTAGTCCAGGCAAAAATAAAAGCCCGGAAAGTCACAATTAGGAATCCTGAATTAGCTAAGCTAATCAATAGTAGTACCCTACCAAAAAGCAAAGAGTACTTCACCAAATGAAGAAAATCTGCAACCATCTGGTGAAAAACCAAAAAACCAGAGCTGCTCAATAACCAAATGTTTAGTCATTGACCGGCAGAAATGAATTGAGCTCTTTAGTTGTGCTGTGCTTATCCTTCCCCGAAAGTGGGCGGGGCAGTCTACCTACACCCAAAACAAGAGCGCTACTGCAAATTTTGAATTTTGAGCTGCCACCTAAGTAGAAACTAACAGCTATATAATTATTTGGTAAGTTACTTTTATAAAAATTACTTATTATAATCATTATTATATTATTCAGAGTATGAACCCTATTCATAAGGAACAAGCCTACAGTGGCCACTGACTTGAAATTCAAGCTTTCAAAGAATATGGTGTTCATTAGAAAGAAGTAAGGGGAGGCAAAGGGAAATAAACATAGAAAAAGGATACAAAACAAGCTTTAGCATGTCAGAGTCTACCTAGCCTCTTCATCTATCAAACACTGCATCCCCACCCCCTCCCAGCCAGGGAAACTGCTCCCCAGCTCCACCCACCTTCCAACACAACCCCTTCTCTGGGTGAGTTCCTCTTTAGAGCCTTACTGCCTCTCCTTTCCCATGGTGCCCAGCCATCCAACCCACTCCCCCCAACCATGGGAACTCCTCCAGGCCTCCCCCACCCTCTAAACCTCTTTCTCAGTCTGTTTATGCCCATAAGCAGTGATGCCAGCATTTTCTTGAGACTGTGAAGAAGTGCCAACAATCACAGAGCAGTTTTTCAAATATTTTGAAATTTATATATCATATATATTTGGGGCCTTGGTCCCTGGTCCAGGTGTGTCGAATAATGTTGAGTTCCTATAATTGAAGGAATAATGTACATTTTATATGTTGCATACCTTCCAGGTTGAAAACTGACCTTTTGACAAGAAGGAAATAATTGTGAAAGCATAGAAAAATGTATACATCTCTCAAAGACTTCTCTTCCTTTTTAAATAAACGAAGAAAAATTTCTGCTCCCTGCCACCTTTTCAATACAGGAACCTCAACAGAATAAAATAGCCAAAAGTGCACCTGCACTAGGGTGTCACTGGGAATGTCCTTCAGTTGAAAATATAAAGGAGCTCTTGAAGAGACCACAGAGATTTGGAAATAAGTGAGGTGATAACTTCAGTGGTCAGAATTAACAAAATAATTTAGCGGGAAGCCTAATTTTGAAGCAACAAAATAACCCTGAGGTAAAAGAGGAAGCACTCTAGCAAAAAGCATTTGTGAGCACAGTACAGAAAGGAAGAGGCGTGACCTTGCAACAGAGCAAAAACCAAGACCCAATGTATCTAATGCCACTAATAAGACAGAATCTTTAGATTTTAAACATTGCCCTTTACAGTAACTGCAATTACATAAACCAGTTCACTACTATTATACATCCAAGCATGATCTGAAACTATTACTTTATTAATAAAGAAATTCAGATACTGGTTAAAATGATGATCACAGTTAGACAACAGCAATAAACATAATAAGGAATTGAACATCTCTATTTAGATTTAAAGTTCAAACTAATAGTTGTCACTGATAAGGCAAAGGACCAGGCCTAAGGAACTACAATAGCTAGAACTGAAAAGAGAATGTACAGTATTCACTCATTTTTTTTAAAATACCAATCCAGGTTAAATACAGTTTTACCATTACAATTTTATTTTGCTTTAACACCATAACAACCATCAATGCACATCCATAAAACACAAAACAAAACAAGAAACAAGACAACAACTTCACTTAGATAATATACAGCTAAACTGCATCTGCTGAAGCAAATTCTGTTTATGTAGACAATGATGACAATAGTAAACACAAACCCAGAAAGGTACAAAGGTACTATAAAATCTGTGAATTATCACAAATGATACAAAAATGCATAAGTGTAGCCTACAAATCAAATAACAATGGAAAGATTTAATCATAAGCAATAATTTTATATTAATTTCCCTACTTTCATGTCTATGTTTAAAACAAAAACACGTGTTGGTAAAAGTTCTGACCGGCTGATAGCAAAAAAAAAACTTTCTACAATAACACAATCACGGTTAGCATATACAAATAAGTTACCTGCGGGGACTACATATTTTGAAATAGAGAACATGTTGCAGTCATGGCTAATGTCTTATAACTTTTAATCGATTAATAATCACAGTTTTCTTTTTTCAAGGACTTCCATCTGCCCTCACTGTATCTGGTCCATCAGGTAATAACTAACACTGCCTTTAGTGATATGCATTTGCCTAAGCCTACATCTTTCCAACTTCCTGAATATATTTGACGCTTTCACATTTTATTTCTGGAACAATTACTCATATATAAATCTCACATGCTACCTAAATGTACCAAAAAAAGAGCATATAGTATCTTGCTAAAAGATACTGGGGTCAAGAAATATATTTTATGAATAGCAATAAAACAAGTAACTTAGCTCACTACATGGATTATGCTGCACCTAAATTATGAATGAAGAGTAAATTCAAATTTAACTCTTTAGTTAAAATTAAACTCCTGAAAAGCAATGAAAATGATGTTGAATATCCATCAGTTGAGCTCAATCATAGACTGTGCAAAACCTTATGTTGGCTGAATTTTATAAATGACTGACACGAAAGTATCTTCAAACAATTTGACTAAGCAGACGGGTTAAGTCCACGATCCTTCCCTGTGATTACGTAACTCAAGGTCAACAACATATATGGGTACCTTACCGTCTCACAAGTTGCATCATCAGCCTTGGTGGTCAAAATGAGAGTGTTGTCTAAATCGAAGAGGATCGTGCTCATGACGGGGTTTGCTGGGCTGACCCCATATTCGACGTCCGAGCCACTAAACGAGCTCATCACTATAACCAAGAATACCACAAAACACAAACGCGCCACAAGAACACCAACACTCTAATACATCTGACCGGTGCAGACCTTCGTCTAATAACTGCAGGTAACTGCTGAGCTACCCGAATGGAGTTTAAAAGCGTCATACTGAGTTTGCGTCACTACTCTGACGCAGTGTTGGGGCGGCAGGCATTCCAACTACGTTTTTCCCATGGCTGCGTTCTTCTCCGTATAAAGCCCCCAGGCCAACACCCAAATGTAAATTTACCTATCGGTATAACCTTATTAATGGGCCACTATCCTATAAAATGAATTTCAAACACCGTATCGTACGTCAGACAGCATCTGTAGCAGTCCCAACGAGTAAATCCCACCTTGCCCCCGTAACACAGCTAACATGACGTAGGCTACCTATCCTAAGGCCAAGGTCCAATGCCATAAAAGTCACGCTCAGGTTTTTAAGATAAGCTCGCTGCCCTACAACAGCACTTACAGATACTAAACCTTACCTGGGTGTTCAGCAATGACATCCAAAAGCCTCAAGGGAAGGTAACTAAACTTCCACCACGCAGCTAACTTGCATCTGTAGCTCTTTGACGCTTGCGATCCATCAGCTGAGCTGCTGCACCGTGCGAGAATTCGTGAGCCAACTTTACTGAAAACGTTTGCTATGGCCAAAGATCACATATAACGGTAAATGTTCGTAATTGTTAAATAAGAATGTCTCAAAACCTCATTTAGAGTGCATTATGATAATTATAATCAGTTATTGAACTTTAAATTTGTTCAATATCTTATTATTTAATAATAAAAACATAAAAGTATTGAGAAAACATTTGGAGGAAAACTAATTCAACTTACGATATATTCAAGACAAATCCTGATGCACAAATAAAATTAAATAACTATTGATTCAAAGCGTCATCATTCTTTCAGTTAAAAATGTTTTGCTTAGCTTATACCCATCTCTCTAAAATTAAAATTTGAAGTGAACAGCACCAGGGGTGTCGCGAATGAGTTTGTAAATTGGGTAAACATTGCCATCACTACTTCATACTATTCTTCTTCATTAATTCAGAAATGTACATAACGCCGTCAAAAGGCAAAGCCGGTTCATGGAGAGCAAAATGCCTTTCACAATAATTTGATCACCTATTGCGAATATATTTCCTATAGAACAATGTCTAAACTTTATATAATTTATTCTACAAGGTGGGAGTCTACAATGGCTTCATTTTCTGTTAGACATGTACTACAAATCTGGAATAGTTTCCCCCTGGTTATTTACTATGCAAACGCCTAGTATGTTAGCTGACAAATGCTTTACCCAATTTACCGTTTGTAAAACACGTAAATTAAATAGGTTACCACTTACCTGTGCCAAATATGTATTTTTCTTTTTTACTTTACTGGTAAATTATGTACATTGCTTTATTAACTTAACTACTATTGTGCAACTAATGCAAATATAGCAGATAATTTAACATTTGTAGTAACGGATGGTATGAATTATCTATATTTCAGATTTGATCAATAGGTATCCACTAACTATTGAAACTGGATTGTATTATACTGTATATCCCAATTTCAATCAATCAATAGAGATCTGTAACTGGTTTCCATCTAAAGAATTATTGGTTACAGGGTTTTCATATTAGCCACCATAAAAGTACCAAAACTTGCAGCACGGTTTATTCTAAAACGAAGCCTATCAACATTTTATTTTCTTTCACATTACGGTCACTTATTGTTCATTCTTTTGGCTGATTCGTTTTTTTTTTTTTCTTTTTTTCCCCCGTTTGGTACTCTCTCTCTCTGTAAGATACGTCTACAGCTCACGTGACTATGCATATAATTGGATTTGCAAATACTTCCATTTCCGTTACTGCCTTCGTTGTACTACGGCATTAAACACACTCACATACACATACTGTAAGGTTCAAGAGAAATGTCAAAAGAGAGACTGATTCTTTATTATGTTGTTTCAGATTTAGCTGGCCTTGTGCCAGCACGGGCTCTTGCTCCTAGAGCAGCCCGTAAAATCTCTTTTTATTATGTTGTTGTTGTTTCAGATTTAGCTGGCCTTGTGCCAGCACGGCCTCTTGCTCCTAGAGCAGCCCGTAGCTCTATGTTCATGAGTCTGTGAGATGGGTAGGTTAGATGAAAACTTTATTATGATGCAAGAAAGTGATTTTGGTGGGGGTCTTTATTATTCTCGACAGGTGTTTATAAAACAAAAAGCAGACGAAAAGGTAGCGGGCGACCCGAGGCCCCCCGCTGCGTACATACAGAATTTGTGTTTTCTGACAAGCATAAAAATACGTACAATATTCGTTACATGGCACATAAAAGGTAGATATACATATCAGCGGAAAGGCCGTACAATGATGCATAAGATAAGGCACATTAAGAATCTGAAATAAAGACAGGTAATATACATGACGTGATTAATGTACATCTGAAGGGAGAAACACAAGAAAGGAGAGGCGCGATTTGTTGCCTAAGCTGGTGCGTCTGCAGGTAGGTATTGAGGGCAGACTCTGGGGTGCCTGCCTTCTTCTTCGCGTACTTCGCTGTCCAACAGGAATGCGGGTTTTAGCCTGTCGGTGGTGATCCAGTCCTCCCACTCGTGGAATGTCGAGGAGGAATGCTTTGCTGGTTCGCCTGGTGACTCGGTTAAGGGCGGCCAGCGGGCGTCCACCCTGACGAAGACGTAGGCGCAGGAGTGTAAGGCGGGTGGGCTGTACGTGATGGTTCTGTCAGTGAAGGTCTTGTGGCAGGGCGCGAACTTCTGTGCGAGTTCCCTCAACCTCAGGAGAGGGGTGTCGGCGCCATCGGCCGACGGCGAGAAGAATTCTCCGAGGACGGCCAGTGTTTCCCCGTAGACTTCTCAGCAGGGGAGGCATCGCCATTTGCTTTCGGTGTGGTGCGCAGACCCGGCAGTACCCAGGGCAGCTGTTCCTTCCACCTCTCGTCGGTGCAGCATGCCATGAGAGCTGCTTTAAGAGAGCGGTGCGCCCTCTCGACCATGCCGTTCGCTGCAGGGTTGTATGCCGTTGTACTGTGTAGAGTTGTACCCATCAGGCATGCCAAGGAGACCCAGAGCTCTGACAGGAAGGCAGGACCCCTGTCTGCAGTGATGCTGTCTGGCACTCTGAAAGGCCGTACAATGATGCATAAGATGAGGTACATAAAGAATCTGAAATAAGAAATAAAGACAGGTAATATACATGACGTGATTAATGTACATCTGAAGGGAGAAACACAAGAATTAAGGAGAGGCGCGATTTGTCACCCTTACAATACATACATACATGCACAACACATACACACACACATCTATATCTATCTACACATATATATATATATATATATATATATATATATATATATATATATATATATATATATATATATATATATATATATATATATATATATATATATATATATTAGGGCACAAAGGCTGCTTCCCTCTCATACCATTATGGTTGAATATCAGTGCAAATTTATCACTAATCATTTTGTTCCCTAAATTTTCGATTTTACATAGTTTTCTCTTTGTGCTGTTGTTTGCTGCCGTCCGTTTGGTACAAAGCCATTTCTATTTATTTATTTTTTCCATTATTCTCTTTTACTGGTACTTCCTTTTCATTCTTACTTCTTCGTACAATATAATTTCTTTGTTATATACCTTGTTACCCACTAATGTTTTCTTCACAGAGACCGAGAAAGTTAAGAAACACTCTCTAAGTCCAACATCCTTTGCCTCCTGGTGGATATTAGGACCAAGGGAGAGTCTCCTTTCTTTACAGTCAGGAAGCCAACCTCTCAAATTTTGAAAAATGGGGGCCTGAGAGATAAACTTTTGTATCTTATATTCTACAACATTCCAGGAGCTTGGGAATGTAAGATACTAATAAAAATCTCATTGTGGAATCTATGGAATGAAGTAGAGTTCAGAAGTAACTCTTCGCGTTAAACGCGTTCAAGAAACGCCATTTTTGCAAAACCGTAGTGTTATATCCTTATAGTATTATCTTTGTAGCTCAAATGCACAAAATACCCTTCTATTAAGCCAGCTGAATAAGGGTAATTCTACAAAAATAACTTATACTCCAGTTTTATTACAAAAATACAAACAAAAGCATAAAATTTACTGAAAAAAATATGCATGTTTCTGACTAGTAGGTCTGAAATAGCTTCCAGGTACAATGTATCACATCTTTTATCACAGGATATACAGTTGCTGATGCTCTTTGGAATGATAACTACATTAATAGTTGATAACTATGGCAACATAGACTCTTGTAACCTGAAACTCAGAATTTTACTTTCCATACAAAATAAAGTAAAATTACTTTCCCACAGAGGGAGAATTCCTTTGCGATTATTTTAATGGAAGACAACATAAACAAAATATGAAATATATAATATTACCTCAACTAAAAGGCACTCAGTAAATGGAATTTCATACAGTATGGTTGCTGAAACTGACACAGAACGTAACTTTGTTATCTAAGAAAATTAAAATAACTTTACCACACTGATGCATCTTGTGTCTTCGTTATATTAGATATATACATGGGTAAATAAAAAGGAAAAGCAATAACATCATCTCACATCAATGAATCTTCATCTTCAGATGATTCTTGGGCTTCAGCACGTGAGCATTTATCCGCTTTACCTAGATATGAACAAACTATATAGCAGGGTACCTTTGCTTTTGCGCACAGGCAGTTACATAAACACTTTGATAGTTTGCACTTGCAAGAAGCTGATTTTGCATATGTTGGCTTTGCTGGTTTGGTCATCATTATGGGTTGCAGTATGCCATTGACAACTCTTTTGCCATACTGGGTGACAGGAGGAAGGGACCACTTGCACATGTGGGCTCGCTTGTAGATAATTAGCTGATATAATGCACGAAGTAAATGCTGGTGAAAGCATCTTCAGTTGGAGGTAAGTTTCGCATATCCGTTCGACTTGATGCAAAAATATGTTCTTCCAGTACATTTAAGTCTTCAAATGTCTCTGTGACATAAAGACTGACCATAAACGGTATGGCTTCATTAAAGATGCCACCTGTTACATCTACTAGTTCGTCACTTTCACCATATCGTGACAGCTCAGTATACTGGCCCATTTTCTGTAAAGCTATCTTGGCTGCCTTCCTTTTACCACTACGGTAAATACCAGTGTTTGTAAGGGTCTGTTTTTCTGTTGGGTATTTATATGACAACACCTCTACTAGTTCATACACTGATAAATATTTGTCCATCTTCTGGATCCAAATCTCTATTACTGCCTGTAAGTGGCAATAATGATGGGCTACATGGACGAGACAATGATGTCTGTGTCTGAAGCTTGGATTATTACACGTGATTGTTGATAAAGTCTAGTTGCATATACAAGATGAGCTTGTAAAGTCCCCACTAAACGGGTTTTCGGTGAAGAACCTCCCGTTTTCTACGGTGCCTTCTCACCTGACCCTAGGTCAGGGCAATCAGCCCTATTTTTTACTATGTAATTGTACATTCATTACTTATTCATTGTTGCCCTTGTATATTGTGTATGTGTCAGAGTATCTTTGTGTTTAATCTACTATTTTTATTGTCATGTTATCTGTATGTACCTGTCTTGTTTTGCATAGAGAATGATTGACCTCGAGTCACTTGTATGTCTTTGTACTGACGTCCACACGCCGCTTTATAAGCGGGTTGCTTCCTCAATAAACTAGCAGTAATTGTCTAACTGCTCTTTTTTCGCACCCTCTCACAGTGGTGACCCCGGGAGTGGTTCCTGGAGCCATTAACGGACCCAAATGGCGACTTGGGGCATCACACCGAGTTGGGGGCAGGCAACTTTCCTCAGCCGGGAAGACCATTTGGGCACATCCACGTCGACGTTGTGGGTCCTCTTCCCCCATCAGGAGGAGTCAGATACCTTCTGACAGTCGTTGACCGCTCCACCAGGTGGCCTGAAGCGACGCCCATGGGAGAAGTCACTGCCAGTGCGTGCTCCAAGGCCCTCCTCTCCAGCTGGATCAGCCGGTTCGATGTCCTGGACCACATAACTACGGACAGGGGCCCAGCTGTGGACCAGCCGGTTCGATGTCCTGGACCACATAACTACGGACAGGGGCCCAGCTGTGGACCGGCCTGGCACACCTGCTGGGGACCACTCACCACAGCACCACCGCCTACAACCCCACAGCCAACGGATTGGTGGAAAGGTTCCACAGGTCCCTGAAGGCGTCCCTCATGGCTCGTTGCACCACTGACAATTGGAAGCACCAGCTGCCCTGGGTCCTCTTCGGGCTGCGGACCACCCCCGGAGCCAACGGCGACCCGTCCGCAGCAGAAAAAATCTACGGGGAGTCCCTCGTCGTCCCAAGCGAACTCATCACTCAGGACCGGGACAACCTAACAACACAGAGGCTCCGCGACAGGGTTGGAAAGTTCACCCCCTGCCAGCGGACGTATACCGACAGGACATCCCCCTTCATGCCTCCCGGTCTGTCCTCCACCACCCACATCTTCGTCAGGAACGACGCCATCCGCCCACCCTTAACCAGCCCCTACAGGGGGCCTTTCCTCGTGCTGGAGAGAAACAAAAAGACATTCTGGGTGGCCATCCATGAGAAGGACAACTGGGTGTCGGTAGACCGCCTCAAGCCCACACTCCTGGAGGAGGATGTTGGTAGCACTCCCCAGTGGCCCCAGCAGGAGACGTCGCCCCCTCAGCCCACCCCACCTACAAGGAAGTCGCGCGGGGGCCCCCTAAGGCCCCGTGCCCAGGCAGGGGAACAACCAGCCACTCCCATATGCAATGCACCAGAGTCAAACTCACCCCCCAGCTGACATCGAGAAGCTGCGGCCCTCTCCGCTGCCCCAGCAGATACCTGCCTTGATCAGACGTTACCTATGTCTTGGGGGGGGGGAGTATTGTAAAGTCCCTGCTAAACGGGTTTTCTGTGAAGAACCTCCCGTTTTCTACGGTGCCTTCTCATCTGGCCCTCGGTCAGGGCAATTAGCCCTATTTTTTGCTATGTAATTGTACATTCATTACCTATGCATTATTGCCCTTGTATATTGTGTGTGTCAGAATATCTTTGTGTTTAATCTACTATTTTTATTGTCACGTTATCTGTATGTAGCTGTCTTGTTTTGCATAGAGAATGATTGACCTCGGGTCACTTGTATGTCTTTGTACTGACGTCTGCACACCTCTTTATAAGCGGGCTGCTTTCTCAATAAACTAGCAGTAATTGTCTACCTGCTCTTTCTTTCGCACCCTCTCACTAGTGGATCAAAGATTACAATGAGATATACTTGCTTTTATGGGTTGCCAATATGGACGTGAATTTTATCGGTGAAAATACGGAAAGCGTTGGTAACTACATTGTTTCTTACATAACAAAAAAAGAAACAGCTGCCTTATAAGAAGTGTGGGAGTCTGTACAGAAAGATGCTTCGATCTGGAAACGCCTGTTCAATTTCGACTGTCATGCTTTATCCACACGTGAATGTGGGGCTTATGAAGCAGCTGATACAGTTACGGGCCAAAATCTTTTTGGAAAAACCTGGTGCGCAGTTTAGATCTGCGCACGTAAGCCTAGTTATCGTCCAAGACAGCTGAAATCATTCACAAAACTGAAAGAAATGCATGAGAAAGATCCAAATCAAGTTCGTGATCTATATGATAAGAATTGGATAAGCATGTATTACCAAGATCGCCCTGATTCAGTGGGAGACATGTGCCTCTATGATTTTCGGAGCTTGCATGATCAATCCTCAGAATGGGTCTCTGATACTGCGAAATAAGCCATACCTGATTAATCATCCACACTTTAACTATAACAATAAGAAAGAAGAGTATTGCTACTGCTTGTTGCTCCTATTCAAACCATTCCAAAACGAATCTAAGGAGTTGATCAATAGTGCAACCAGAAGTTTCATTCCAGTTTTTGAAAAAGAGCTCAAGATAAATCCTAAACTCACTGCCTATTTTAAAGAGCAGCCCGAGAGACAAATACAAGCTGAGAGGAATTGCAAAATCATCAAGGAATATAAGAACCAGAAAGCACAGGAGTCTCAAAAATCAAAGGACTCTTCACAGTGGCACGTGCTTGGAGCGCCCATTGAAGCAGCTCTGGCCATGCCAGAACTGCATGATGCTATGCAACAAGGTCCTGAAGAAAACCTCAAGGAGAGTCTGGCCAAAATGAATGAAGATCAGCACTGGAATTTCAATAGAATAACTGAACACTAGAGCAACACAGAAAACAGCCAACTCATGCACTTTATCAGTGGCAGTGGAGATGTTGGAAAAGGTTTTTTGATCAATGCCTGAAAATGTGGGCCAGAGAAAAGTTTAAAAACGATGAGAACAATGGATCTACTGCTGCAGTCGCCGTTGCTGCTCCAACTGGCCTGGCTGTATTCAGTGTCAATGGGGTTGTGAGAGGTGCGAAATAATAAGCAGGAAGACAAGTATTACTGGTTTATTGATGAAGCGACCTGCTTATAAAGCGGACGTCGGCGTATACGCAGAGACCACGGGTACAAAAATTTACAAGTGACCTGAGGTCAAACTATTTCTCTACACAAAACAGGACAGGTACATATAGAAAACATGACGATTAACAATAACTGGGTGGACATAAAAATACTCTGACACATACGTGGTACAAGGGCAAATGAACAGGTAATAAATATACAATTCACAATAATGATAATAAGATTGTGTTCGTCCGGCCTTAGGTCGTATGTGAAGCCACTGCAGAAAACGGGATGTTCATCATCGAGAACCCATTGAGCGGGGACTTTACAATACTCCCCCCCCCCAAGACATAGGTAATGTCTGAGCAAAGCAGGTATCTGCTGGGGAGGCGGAGGTGGCCCCGCCTTCTCGATGCCAGCTTCGGGGGTGTTCATTTTCTTCAGTGCCCTGTGGATGGGTGTGTTGGGTTGCCCTCCTGCCCGGTCCCGGGGCCTTCCGGAGGCGCCCACAAGGTTTTCTTGTGGATGGGGCAGACTGGGGACACCACCTCCTGCGGGGGGCTTTGGGAAGTGCCCCCCACGTCTCCCTCCAGAAATGTGGGCTTGAGGCGGTCTATCGATACCCAGTCTTCCTTCCTGTGGACGGCCACCCGGAATGCCTTCTTGTTCCTCTCAAGTACGAGGAAAGACCCCTGTAGGGCCTGGTTAAGGGTGGATGTACGGCATCATCCCTGATGAAGACGTGGGTGGCGGACAGACCGGGAGGCATGAAGGGGGACATCCTGCCGGTATATGTCCACCAGCAGGGGGCGAACTTCCCAACCCTGTCGCGGAGCCTCTGCATTGTGAAGTCGTCCCGGTCCTCTGTGATGAGTTCCCCCGGGACTACAAGGGTCTCCCTGAAGACCTTTTCTGCTGCAGACGGGTTGCCGTTGGCTCTGGGGGCGGTCCTCAATCTGAGGAGGACCCAGGGCAGCTGGTACTTCCAATTCTCGGAGGTACAATGAGCCATGAGGGATGCCTTCAGGGACCTGTGGAACCTTTCCACCATTCCGTTGGCTGCAGGGTTGTAGGCAGTGGTGCTGTGGTGAGTGGTCCCCAGCAGGCGTGCCAGGGTGGTCCACAGCTCGGATAGGAAAGCGGGACCTCTGTCTGTCGTTATATGGTCCGGGACACCGAACTGGCTGATCCAGCTAGAGAGGAGGGCTTCTGTGCACGCACTGGAGGTGGCTTCTTCCATGGGCGTAGCTTTGGGCCACCTGGTGGACCAGTTGACGACTGTTAGAAGGTACCTTGCTCCTCCTGATGGGGAAGAGGACCCACCATGTCGACGTGGATGTGCCCGAAATGCTTCCTCAGCTGGGGAAACTCGCCCACCCCAGACTTGGTGTGCCATCCTACTTTGCTGGCCTGACACTGCATGCACTGCCTTGCCCAGGCTGTCACGTCCTTCTGTATGCCATGCCAGACAAACTTCTCCATCAGTAGCCTGGCTGTCGTCCTTCCGGAGGGGTGGGATAGTCTGTGGATGACGTTGAAGACCAGCCGACGTCAAGAGGCGGGCACCAATGGGCGGGGCAGCCAGTGCTCACGTTGCTCAGCAGTGTTGACCCTCCAGGGCCGAGGGTCACATCTTCCCACTTCAGCGACGTGACGGCTGTGAGGTAGGCTGGGGTCTCTGGGTCGGCAGCCTGTTCACGGGCAAGGTCCTTGTAGTCGATTCTGAGCTGCACTGCGCCGATCTCGATCCTCGAGAGAGCGCCGGCTACTGGGTTCTTCCTGCTGGGGAGGTATCTGATGGTGCAGGTGAACTCAGCGATGGCCGCGAGGTGCCGCTGCTGCCTAGAGGACCATGCGTTCCCCAGCTTCGTGAAGGCGTGGACCAGCGGCTGGCGGTCAGTCCAAATCATGAAGGGTGTACCCTCCAGGAGGAACTTGAAGTGGCCTACCACCTGGTATACTGCAAAGAGTTCCCTGTCAAAGGTGCTGTAGTGGGACTCAGTGGGGCTGAGTTTCCTGCTGAAGAAGGCGATGGGCTGAGGGTTTCTGCTGATGGCTTGTTCCAGGACGGCTCTGCAGGCGACGTTGCTGGCGTCCGTCACAGCTGGAGGGGAGCGCTGGGGTCCTACTGGCCCCACACTAAGGTCTTTGGACGACCCTTGAGGACCTCCGTTAGTGGGGCCATGGTGTGCGTGATCCCCGAGATGAATCTCCTGTAGTAGTTGACCATTCCGAGGAATTCTTGTACAGCCCTGATGTAGGTAGGGGTGGGGAACTTCTCAACAGCCTTGACCTTTGATGACATTGGGCGGACGCCCCCTGGGGATATCTCGTGGCCCAGGAATGCCACCGTCTCAATGCCAAAGGTGCACTTGTCGAACCTGACAATGACGCCACTCTCCTGCAGGTGCTGCAGAACCTTCCGGATATGCCATAGGTGTTCCTTGTGGGATCTGGAAAAAATTAGGATAACATCGACGTAGCAGACGCAGAAGTCCAGGTCCCCCAGGATGCTGTCCATCAGCCTCTGGAAGGTCGCACCCGCGTTCCTCAGGCAGAGGGTGGAGAAGGGGAAGACATAGGACCCGAAAGGTGTGACAATGGCGGTTTTGGGGATGTCTTCTGGTGCTACTGGTACCTGAAAATATGATTTTAAGAGATCTAACTTTGAGAATATTTTGGCCCCGTGGAAGGAGGCCATTAGGTCCTGCATGTTTGGTAGAGGGTAGTGGTCGGGTTCTGTAGCTAGGTTGAGCTGCCTGTAGTCGCCGCAGGGCCTCCAGGTGCCGTCCGCTTTCTGCACCATCCCACAGGCTGGGAGTCTTCTTGCATATGCCCATCCTTTCCATCTCAGCAAAGGCCTTCTTGGCCTCTTGAAGGTGCTGTGGGGGAAGCCTTCGGAACTTCGAGTGCATCGGGGGCCCCTTTTTTTTGATGTGATGATATATCCCATGTTTGGCGGGGCCACCGGGCACCTGGTGAAGCTCAGGTTTGAAGACTTCTGGGAATTCCTTCAGGAGGGAACCATACTGATGGGGCACGACGGAACAGATGGCAGGCTCCCTGGGCCCAGCGACAAGGGCAGGGACTGGCAGGACTGGGTGTCCAGCAGGCGTTTGCAGCCGACGTCGACTGCTAGTCCGAAGTGGGCAAGGAAGTTCGCACCTAACGTCCACGACGATGAACTTCCACCTGTACCTCCGGCCAAGGATGGAGATTGACAGGAGCTTGGTGCCGTAGGAGAGGATGGGGGACCCGTTGGCGGCTGTCAGGGAGGCAGCCGGGTGCAGCAGACATCTGCAGTCCTCTCTGGAAGGCGAAAACACTGACCGCATGGCTCCGGTGTCAATCAACATCATCCTGCCGAAGATGGTGTTGCAGACGTAAAAGCCTACTGGTGCGGGGCCCCCGGGTGTTTCAGTTGCTGCTGCCATGGCGGCTTGTGTGTGTGGCTGCCGCCTCCCCCGTTTTTTGGAGGGAAGAAAAGGCAGGGGGCTTCGCAATTCCGGGCAGCTTTCCCGAACCTCTGGTGGTAATAGCAAAGCCCCGGCCACTCCTCCTGCTGGTGGGGTGGCTTCCTCTGGGCGACACTGTTGATGCCCTCTGTGGTGGGGTCCTCAAGCTGGAGGCAGTTGATGGGGTGTGCAGGCATGGACACCCACTTTGCCGCCTTCATGGAGTCCGTCAGCTGCTGCACCACCCTGATCAGGTCCTTGATCGGCAGGGTGTATGCCTCTGTGATCTGCCCACGGACCTCTGGTAGTAGCTGCTGCAGGAAGATCTCCCTCGACAGGCTGATCTCTTTGTGCTGGTTGCTGCTTTCAGTCTCTGGGGAGGAAGAGGAGGTCCTGGAGGGCATGCCACATTTCCAAGAGGTTTCCCTCCTGCCGGGAATTGAGGGCGAGGTCGAGGGCGCGGCCGGCTCTCTCGGAGACCAGCAGGGAGCAGGTCTCGACAAGAGTGGCTTTTAACTCCTGGAAGGTGGCGGGGCTCGACGTCGTCATTAACCACAGGGCGATATTCTTGTATATCTCCTCCAGGAGGGCGTTGATGGCGATGTCCGCCTTCAACACCTCGTCGGTTAGGCCTGCTATCCTGAATTGCCCCTCGACCCTGTAGACCCAGGACACTGCATTTTGATGGGTGAATGGCGGCAGCCTTATGCTGAGGGCCGCCTCTGGTTGGTCCGTCAGGGGGGTCATCACGCGGGGTGCAGGTACCAGCATGGAGGAGTGCTCGGGAGGGGGTCGCGCTAGGGAGACGTCTGCCTCCGAGAAGTTCACTGTAATTTGTATGTGGTTGGGAATGTCTGCATCCATGCTCATTCCGCGCTCTCACTTGGTGTGTGAGGGAACGCTCATGTCAATACACGCTTGGGGGCGTGCCGTGTGGGTCCGCTAATGATGCCGCTGACCTGCTGACGAGGGTCAGTAACACCCGGATACTTTGTTAGAGTGCCGTAATTAGTCCGTTAGGGGCATGGGTTGGTTCATCGGACCAAGACTAAGTTGCCATTTGGGTCCGTTAATGGCTTCTGGGAACCACTCCGGGCGTCACCACTGTGAGAGTGGGGCGAAATAATGAGCAGGAAGACAAGTACTGCTGGTTTATTGATGAAGCGACCCAATTATAAAGCAGCGTGCGGACGTCTGTGTATAGTGCAGAGACTGCGGGCACAAAGATTTACAGGTGACCTGAGGTCAAACTATTTCTATATAAAAAACAGGACAGGTACATACAGAAAACATAGTGATTAACAATGTCTGGTTTGACATAAAAATACTCTTTTACTTATACATAGTACATGGTCAATTGAACAGATAATAAAATATACAATTCATAATAATGATAATAATATTGTGTTCGTCCGATCCGAGGTCGAATGTGAAGGCACCGCAGAAAACGGGATGTTCATTACAGAGAACGCATTGAGCCGGGACTTTATAATTCCATTATTGGCAAAGCCAAAACCTCTGTGTTTACTGTCACTCCTAGGGTCACCAGTTGTGAGGTCAAAGAAGACAGAACTGGGTACTGATTAATTTATTACCTGGGCATACAGTACACATAGCAGCATGCGGACGGAAACGTGGTGCCCGACCCCAGGTTTCTGTGACCTGTACGCTGAGTGAGAGTAATTTGTGTTGGTTAGCAGCCAATCAAATAACAACAACAAGAGACATAGTGTACATACAGTGATAAAAAAAAAGTATACCTTAGTTTAACCAGACCACTGAGCTGATTAACAGCTCTCCTAGGGCTGGCCCGAAGGATTAGACTTATTTTACATGGCTAAGAACCAATTGGTTACCTAGCAACGGGACCTACAGCTTATTGTGGAATATGAACCACATTATATGAAGAAATGAATTTCTATCACCAGAAATAAATTCCTCTTATTCTTCACTGGCTGGCCGAAGACTCGAACTTGGGCCTATCAGAATGCTAGCCAAGAACTCTACCGACTCGTCCAATGAGGAACTACATACAGTGATAAAACATATTGGCAAAAAGGCCAGGAAATTCTACATACAAATATATACATGAACTGGTATGTGCTTATTGTGGATCTACCAAACATACCACACAGTGGAAGTGCAGTGAACCTAAGTGTATAAACTGGGCAGAATCATCATGCAACATCCAAAGAATGCATGTATTATATATAAAATACGGAACTAAAAATACTACAAGAACGAACAGGGATGCCTATAAAAGAGGCTAAGTTGGAATTAAAAGTGAGAGGACTTCAAGATCTGTCTAAGAAACATACATATTCTTCAATAACAAGAGCTGTAAGGGTGTCAAATCGCCTCTCTTTCTTCCTTCATATGTACATTAATCATGTCATGTATATGACCTGTCATTATTTCAGATGCTTTATGTACCTCATCTTACACATCATTGTACGGGGCCTCGGGTCGCCCGCTACCTTTCTGTCTGTTTTTTGCTTTATAGACACCTGTCGAGAATAATAAAAAGTCAGTCTCTCTCTTGACATTTCTCTTGAACCTCACACTGGTGACCCTGGGTTAGGAACGGGTAGCGCAGTTTTGGCCCAGCCATTAACGGACTAACGACGGCCGCACCCTACCATCAGAGAGCCTTTAGAGGACTAACTACGGTGTAAAGTTTAGGCCTCTGATAGCACCCTCCCTGGCAGAAACCATGCCATTAACAGACTAAATACGGCATACCCAAAAGGGCACGTTTTGGCACTTCGTTCGACCATTCGAACAAATCAGCACCATTAACGGATTCAATACGGCACATTTTCCCGCGTTTTGGTGCGTGAGAAGTAAAGATGTCAGAAGCAGAACCTCAATGAGAACACCTGAGCATTGTCTGTATGCCTTTCTCGCCAACAAAACCAGACACAGTCAAACTTCCCCCATTCTCAGGGCAAAACACGGCATCATGGTTCCGGCATGCAGACGTACACTTTCGCATGGCACACATCTCAGATGATGCTACCAAATCAGACACAGTCATGATGGCGCTCCCAGAAGAAGTATTCAACAGAATCTCCCCCTGGCTGTACGCGCAACCGGACAAAGTCACATACACAGACTTAAAAAATAAACTGCTGAATTCTTACTCCGTGCCCATGTCCGAGAGAGCGCAGCGCGCATTCGACCTGTTATCCCAGCCCCTTGGAGATGCATCACTCAGAGAAGCCTGGGGCCAACTGCAGGGTTTGATAACACTCCCAGGCTGCGACGAAAATGGAAGGAAAAGGACGATAGACCTAACAAAAGCAATTTTCCTTCAGCGCCTTCCGTGGGAAGTTTGGCGCCAGATAAGGGATGCAGAGAACCTGGACATGGATGCCTTAGTCGACGACGCCCAGAAACTATACAAGGCCACCAAGGCCTTGACACACGCCACTACCTTTGTGGCTGCCACCCTGGAAGCCGTTTATAAGAAGAGAACGCCACTCAGAGAGCACAGGACATGGTCAAACCCGGCATGGTGTTTCTACCATAGAAAGTTCGGGACCAACCCCAGAACCTGCAGGCTTCCATGTTCTTTCAAAAAAAACGACAAAGGAGGCCACAAATAACAGCTGTGGCCGTGAAATCCAACTCCCCCCGCCCAGCAGGCTTTTTCATCACGGACGAAATTTCCAAACGGCGCCTGCTGGTAGATACGGGGCAATGCAGTCGGTCTTCCCGCCATCCAGGGAAGGTTTAGGAAAAATACCTGACTCAATACCCTCCCTCATAGCAGCAAACGTAACTCCCATCCGCACTTGTGGCACGACGACCCGGGCTATCTCAATCCTGGGGTGCAGATACCACTGGCCTTTCGTCATAGCGGATGTTAAGTTCCCCCTTCTGGGCGCAGACTTCCTAGGCCACCACAGACTTCTAGTCGACGTCACCAGACAACGCCTCCTCCACACAGAAACATGCCACTCTCATCAGCTCTCCACCCGACCTGGAATCCCCATCATCTGCTCCACAGCCCCCAACAGCTACACGTCCCTCCCACAGGAGTTCCCTGACGGATTCGAACCAGAACTGTGCCAGTCACCTGGGGCTTCTGCAAAGCTCGGCATCTTCCACCACATCACAACGACAGGCCCACCAATCCATGCCAAGTTCCGACGATTGTCCCCACAGAAGTTACGAGACGCTAAACGGGTCTTTGCAGAGATGGAACATGTGGACATCTGTAAAAAGGCATCAAGCCCCTGGGCATCTCCCCTCCACATGGCAAAGAAATCCGATGGTTCATGGAGGCCCTGCGGCGACTATCAGCGCCTGAATTTAGAAACAACACCAGACCACTACCCCCTCCCTAACATGAAGGATGGACCTACTGAAGTCACACTTCCAAGTCCCTGTACATCCCGAAGACGCCCCAAAAACAGCCATTATCACGTCTTTCAGGAGCTACACACTTTCCTATTCCATTTTCAGTCTCAGGAACGCAGGGGCCACATTCCAGCACTTGATGGACACCATCTTGGGAGACCTGCTTTTCTGCATCTGCTACGTCGACGACATCCTCATCTTCTCCAAGTCCCAGAGGAACACCTTTGCCACGTCCGCACCATCGTGAAACAGCTGCACGACAGCGCAGTAGTTGTCAGGTTTGACAAGTGCATTTTCGGGAAAGAAAAAGTAGACTTCCTGGGCCACGAGATTTCCCCAGGAGTGTGCCCCATGGCCTCTAAATTAAAAGCTATAGAAAATTTCCCGGAACCACAAACCATCAAGGCCCTTCAGGAGTTTTTGGGATGATAAACTACTACCGGTGCTTCATCCCAGATATCACCCACATCATGTACCCCCTGTCGTCAATCCTGAAGGGGAAACCAAAAACACTAACATGGGAAGCTCCGCAGCAGCAGGCATTCATTCAAACGAAAAGGAACCTCTCCAGTGCCACCAGCTTAACTCACCACAACCCCACCTGTGCCCTCAGGTTGACAACGTATGCCAGCAACAATGCCTGCAGTGCAGTACTTGAACAGCTGTTGAACGGCACACCATAGCCCTTAGCCTTCTTAGCCGCAAGTTTTCACCAGCTGAGACCCGCTACAGCACCTTCAACAGAGAGCTGCTGGCTATCTACCAAGCTGCAAGGCACTTCAAGTACCTGCTGGAGGGAACCGAATTCACAATCCTAACAGATCACAAACCCTTGGTACACACATTTGCAAAGAAGGGGAACGCGTGGTCTGCAAGGCAACAGCGGCACCTGACCACCATCTCTGAATTCGGTTGCACCATCAACTGCATTCCTGGCAAGAAAAACCAGGTGGCCAACGCTCTGTCAAGAGTAGAAATCAATTTCCTTCACTACGAAGACCTCACGAGAGAACAAGCAGCAGACCCAGAGACGGTGGACTACAGGATGGCAGTACAGCTCTCAAATGGAAAGACATGCCCTTAGCAAACTCAGACACAACTCTCTTCTGCGACACCAGCACAGGCCGCCCATGCCCCCTGGTGCCCGCATCGAAGAGAAAGCATGTGTTCGACATAGTCCACAGTCTCTCCCATCCATTGGGGCGCACAACGGCGTGCCTCATGACTGACAAGTTCGTCTGGCACGGCATCAACAAGGACGTCCGCCAGTGGGCAAGGAGCTGCATCCAGTGCCAGACAAGCAAAACATCCCGGCACACAGAGTCCGGGATCGGCGATTTTCCCCAGCCTTGTCGACGGTTTGGCCACATCTACATCGACGTTGTCGGGCCCCTTCCGCAGGTGGGGGGGGAGCCAGATGCCTCCTGATGGTTATAGACTGCTCCACTCAACAACATCATGCACAGAGGCCCTCCTCTCCAGTTGGATCAGCCGCTTCAGAGTGCCAGACAGCATCAATACGGACAGGGGTCCTGCCTTCCTGTTAGACCTCTGGGTCTCCTTGGCATGCCTGATGGGTGCAACTCTACACAGTACAACGGCATACAACCCCGCAGTGAACAGCATGGTCGAGAGGGCACACCACTCTCTTAAGGCAGCTCTCGTGGCACGCTGCACTGACGAGAGGTGGAAGCAACAGCTGCCCTGGGTCCTGCTGGGTCTCCGCACCGCACCGAAAGCAAATGGCGACACCTCCCCGGCTGAGAAAGTCTACGGGGAAACACTGGCCGTCCTCGGAGAATTCTTCCCACCGCTGGCGTCGACACCCGCCTTCCAAGGTTGAGGGAACTCGCACAGAAGTTTGCACCCTGCCACAAGACCTTCATCGACAGAACCATCACCTACAGCCCACCCGCCTTATACTCCTGTGCCTACGTCTTCGTCAGGGTGGACGCCCATCGGGTGCCCTTAACCAGGCCCTGTAGTGCAGTGGGCCATGAGGGAGCCTTCAGGGACCTGTGGAATCTCTCCACCAATCCGTTGGCTGCGGGGTTGTAGGCGGTGGTGGTGTGGTGAGATGTCCCCAGCAGGCGTGCCAGGGCGGACCACATCTCGGACGGTTAGTCCATTGGGGGCATGGGGTAGTTCATGGAGCCAAGACTAGGTCGCCGTCTGAGTCCGTTAAAGGCTCCGGGAACAACTCTGGGGTCACCACTTTAAGAGGTGCGAAATAATGAGCAGGAGGAAAGTTACTGCTACTTTATTCAGGACGCAGGCCGTTTATATAGCGGCGGACTGACGTCACACAGAGGAATACAATAGAATCTTGGTGACCTGAGGTCAATTACTCTCGACAATAATTACAATAGATAAATACAAGTTGTGTAAAAAGAAAGTGGACAATGACTGATCTAACAATATTCTAATACATGTGCAAAAGAAACAGATACAAAATAAGTTAGTAATAGGTACAAATTTACAAAGATAAGCATGGTTAATTCAGTATGGCTGATCCTGCTTGACCCGCTCCTATAGGAGCGGTATTGAAGAAAACGGGTCGTTCATCATAGAAGACTCGCTCAGCAGGGACTTTACAATCGCACATAAAACATGCAGAGCAAATCATTAATAAAACTATAATAAAAATAGATGAATGGGTCTCATCTGTAGGCTTTAAATTTTCTATACAAAAAAATAAAAAGTGGAAAAAGGTGAAGAAATAGATTTAAAAATCAGAAATCATTCCATACCAATTGGCCAAACAGCACAATTTTTGGGATTAGTATTTGATACTCACTCAAACTGGAAAGCCCACATAACATACATGAAATCAAAATTTAAAAGAGCATTAAACCTAATTAAAAAATTATTGAACACTACTTGGGGAGCCGATAGACATACCCTTACTGTACTGTATAAAGCGACAGTGCTGTCTCTCATTGATCATGGAAGCGAAATATATGGCTCGGCATTAAGCGCAACGCTGAAAACATTATAGTCAGGGGAAAAACTGCAAACTTGCTGCAAATGTGGAAAAAAACATGAAACTTGAAACAGTAGTATGTTTTGGTAGTAGAAACATTTTGGTCCTAAAGGGCAAAAGTTTCAAGGTCAGGGTCAAGGTCAGCAATGTCATAAAGGTCATTTGGCGATAAGTAGCTATATTTCAGCCTTCAGAAGGCCTAGAAATGTGGTTTTGGTCTCAAAATGATCCCCATTTTGTGAGAAAAGAAAAGAATAGAACTAATTTTATCCATCAGGACTCTTATTTATTTAAAGACAGATAATGGATAAAAAAATCTCCGCTAATTTTTTCCGATTGAAGATTCAGTTATTGAATGACAGTATGATCTCTTAAAAAAGGGCAATTTGATGAAACAAGGTTAAACAAGACATTTTAGAAGTACAAAATAAAATTAAGGTGATACTCGTTCAAAAAAAAAACATATAGAAGTGTAAAAACGGACAGTACGACAAGCAAAGAATGGGAAATCATAGTTACTTAGTTTCATTTATCTAACAAGCAACACAAAATTTCTTTGGTGTGTTTTTCTTTAATTCTTCCAAAATATATTTAGAAATTATGAAAAAAAGAATATATATATATATATATATATATATATATATATATATATATATATATATATATATATATATATATATATATATTCCATTTCAGGAATTAGAAAAATCTATGCAATCAAGCAATGTGAAACATTATAGTCTATATGCATACGAAAAATGCTAGGGATAATAACGAAATATTAATATAGAATGCTAGCATACTGACAGAATTATCATAAAAACACTGGATGCTATATCAAAATCACATTCAAAATTAAATCGTGAAAGGTTGAGCATAGTTTAAAAAATATGTATTTCAGTTTTTTTGGATGCTTCCAGCTTTAGAACTATCGATAATAATAGGTTATCGTCTTCTCATATTGTGCACTGCGATGTCTCTAAGATTCACTAGTTATTAAGTTATTCAATACAGGAACAACTGCAAGTCGGGTGAAGGACAGAGAAGACTTTTTGCAGATGCAAGAACTGCAGGTTTGTTTGCATTTGCAGTGTTGTGGTGGAGAACAGGGAGGCTGTGATGTCCACCGAGGAATCCATGATTTGGAGTCTGCATCCGTCTTCCACCCATAATCTGCTGGTGAGGGCATATTCAGTAATGGGCAGTCACTTCTGGCCCAAATATAGGCTTGGTAGAGAGATCTGTTGGTATGGAGTAGTAAAGCATCTTGAGTTGGCGGAAGGCACTCAACTCTCTGGGTCTTTCGACAGAACATTGCTTCTCTTAGTATATTGACATCTTCCAAGGCAGTGGTTAGGTCATACAACTTACATGTGAATTTTTGGAGAGTTTTAAAGGCTTGATCCTCTGAAGTAATAGGTCTGAGGTCATTAGATGTTAAACTACCCATTACTTCAATTAATTCCTCACCTAATTTTGTCCACGCATTCCAAGCCATTACCTTTCCTTTTCCAAAAAATGCAGACACCGTGTCACATCCGGTGGATGCATGAAAAAATGGGAGTGCCGTGCTATAGGTGGACCTAAAGATTCTATAACATCATTTATACAGAGTTGGGTTACATTATTTCCTTTTCCCATCACAAGCCAAACTTCAATATCAGGAGGTAGGTTGATCATTTGTCTGCATAAGACAACTGCCACATCTGTGTCCATGGTTCGAACCTATGAAGAAATACGAATGTTCCAATTACTTACCTAACTATTTTTCAACTATCAGCACATCAATCATGATGCACTAAAAAATAGCAATTGATCTATCATTCTCAAACAAATGCTGGAGTTGAAATAAAAGGCAGCAATTATCATTACCTTGATCACAGAAAGATTTGATGCTGCATGCACTAAATGAACAGGAATGCGAGAGTCAGCCTCTTCATGGTCACATCTTGACATGTCAGGTCCTGATCCTTTATGAAGAACATCAGTGTCTGCGAAGATTAGCAAAAGAAAAGAAAAGAAAAAACAAAGAGGTTCAGTATGATAAAAGAATTAAAAAAAAAATTATATTCAGGAAAAATCTGGAAACTATTACATTAAACAGAATGCAATGAGAAAGAAAGATAAAACAGACTATGCACATAATATGGTAACCCGTGATGAATGATTATGAGAAATGGATTATTGTAACTTTCATAATGTAAACTACTTGTGCTGAGAACATAGTTGTTAGAGCTGATTTCAATTTACCTGCAGTGACATAAATGTCCTGAACATATGATGGGAGCTCTGTGAGTGATAAGATCTTTGCAATGATAAAGTTTATGACCTCCACTTTGTTTCCAGCATCATGAAGAAAATCCATCCACCTGTTTCCCGTTGGTATTGGAGCATAGCCACTTTGATTCTAGTACCTGATCCTCTTTAAAGTCTAGTATGTTCTTTAAGGGTGTTGGTCCAGTACTCATCGCAAACCAGATCTATCCTCTGGCAACTTACAGAGAAGATATATTTTAAAAATACTTCAGCATAATCATCAAAAGTCTTGCAGGTTGTATCTGGAGTAAATAGCCTGAGAATTGCTGAACCATCAGAAATTACACAACTGAAAGATCTAGGATAGTTAGTTTGCTCCTCCAAGTTATGTACAACTTTCTACAAGCAAGCATCCCATTAGATGACTCTTGGTTCCTGAATACATAGATCCACTCCCCGCTAGTGCCGGGGGATATTCATAAATTTCGTGAGAGAAAAACTGCACGAGATTCACATTTCTATGTTGGGATGTGATATATATTTGGCCACAAAGAGATGCAGATTGTTTCAGAGTTTTCACTTTTTCTATCAAAAGCTTCCTCTTCATTTTTCCTGTTGAAATAACAAAAATCTTGAGATTGTTTTTTGGAATTACAGCTGTAATGGCCTTGGAATTATTAAAAAGTCTTTCTTGGCAAAATGTGAAATACTGTTCTTCTCCAAGATTGTTGAAGGTTGTTAGGCACTGCAAGCGATAAACTGCATCGGCTGCCATAAGATCACCCCAAGGAGGTAGTCTAGCCATAATTTCATAATCCTGAAGAATTTGAATTCCCAGCTTAATGTTGCCATCCTGGGATATAGTTGACACCCGGTGAAGGGTAGTTTTCCCTAATTGTCCACAAAATATGCATTCTTTATCATCTGATGTAGTTCTACACATTCCTAAAAGTCTGGGCTTACAGTGGCGTCTTTTGACTTTGATGATGATGTCTGTTCTGATTAATTTGATGTTTGCTGAACGATTTTAGCATTTGCTCCCTGAATAGACCTAACTGACACTTTATCATAGCATTCCTTGCGCCATCTGGCCTCATTACACACGCAATCCTCTACAGTAAGTTCACTCGGCTTGCACAGAATGTCTTTAGGCAGACCTCCCAGTTTTTCAAATTCAGTCAGTCGTGATAGCACTGTTTCATACGCCTTTGCAGCTCCACCTGACACCATTTAGGGGACACACTTAATTTTTTTTAGATGATCCCTTGCACAAAAAACATCTTCCAGGATCCATGATCTCATTTCATATACTGAAAGATGAACATAATTTGATTGGTGTACATATTACAAAATTATTATTATTATTATTATTATTATTATTATTATTATTATTGATAATGGTAATAATAATAATAATAATAATAATAATAATAATAATAATAATAATAATAATAATATAATAATAATAATAATGTTGTTACATTGCTGCTGATGAGGACAAGAATGACGCTGAAGACATTGATGAAGATTTTGTCGGTGGCGATGATGAGGATGATGATGATGATGATGATGATGATGATGATCATGTTGATCATGAGGATGATGATGGTGATGATCATCATGATATGTAGGAGGAGGAGGAGGAGGAGGAGGAGGATGACACAAAATCCTCATGCAATCATTAGAAAAACTTGTTTATGAATGTTTAAGATCTCCCGCTTGGTAAACACCTTTTTTTATTGACCTTCTCAAAATAATTTTTATAACAAGAGAGGGTTGTAGATAGATTCTGAGGTATGTTTTATCATTTCAGCATTCATTGTAGTATTTTAAAACCAAACTTAGATATCTACGCCCTCTGAATACTAGATTATGGCTGTTTATTGTAGTTTGACCTTTATACTCTAGTTGACCTTGACCTTGACCTTTAAACCTTTGCCCTTTAGGATAAAAATGTTTCTATATCCAAGATATAAATATGTGCCAAGTTTCACATTTTTTCCCACATTTGCGGCAAAGCCACAAAATTTGACAGATTTTCCCCTAACTATTAGACCCAGTTCATAATTAAGGCATTAGAATATGTTCAGGAGCTTTTCGATGATCACCAAAGTCATCTTTGTAAGTTGAATGTGGTGAACTACCTCTCTCTCTCTCTCTCTCTCTCTCTCTCTCTCTCTCTCTCTCTCTCTCTCTCTCTCTCTCTCCATAGAGAGCTAGTAACAATGAAGAGTACTCTGAGAATTCAGACAAATGGTTCTTCACCCAAAAAATTATTTGGATTAAGAAATGTGTTTATAAACAATCATCTATCTCCTTTCCCAATTAGAGCTAGAAGATTGTTTGAGTCGCTAAATATAAATATACAATTGCCTTTAATATTAAAATTACCTCCTCCTTGGACAATGAATAAAATGAGAATTTGTACACACTTTAAATATTTATCAAAAAGTTATTCATATACCCCAGAAAACCATAGACAACATACATTAAAACATATAATCCGGAAAGGTCCACATTACGCAATATACACCGACGGGTCTAAGTCACAATACGGAGTGGGATGTGCTGCAGTATCCCAGGACAAAACAAATCAGTTCTCTCTACCAGATGATGTCTCAGTATTTACAGCTGAGTTATGTGCAATAGCATCAGCCATAAAAATAATTAAAGAAACCTCATTTAATAATTTTGTGATTTATAGCGACTCCAGAAGCACTGTAGAAGCCATTCAAAGCTAAAATATAAAAAATAATACTGTACAACAAATTAAGTTTTCACTCTATAAATTGTATAACAATGGAAAAAATATTGAAATATGTTGGATCCCTGTCCATATAGGGATTAAAGGAAATGAAGAGGCTGATAAAACAGCTAAAGAAGTACTCCACATGACAAGAGCAAATGCAAACAATCCTATTAGTGACTATATAAGATATATAAAAACAATCATTGTAAGTAAATGACAAAATATATGGAATGATGAACCTGAAAATAATAAATTAAAACAGATAAAATCCAGTGTTGGAAAACGGAGTTCATGTCAAAGAGCGAGACACACAAGCAATTCTGACGCATCTTTGAATAGGCCATACTCGTTTGACACGTGGGCACTTAATGAACAGTCCATGTGGCCCTCCTCCCGAATGCCCAGATTGCAAACTGTTGATAACAGTTAAGCATGTACTATGTGAAAGTCCAAAATATAACCTGCAGCGATTATCAAATTTTGGAAATAGATCAATAAAAGAAATTTTGTCGGAATCTTCAACATTTTCAATAATACCCATTTTAATGTTCATGAGGAGCTGTGATTTAATTGATAAAATATAAAAAGTAAATAATAGAAATACAAATACTCTTAGACGTCTAATGAATTTTAAAACAACTAAATTTAAAAATTTTACTTAATTTATTTTGAATTTTAATATACCTTTTTAGTGAGTATATACGGAAACATGAGTATAAATGTATTTATTGTGTGAGTGTATTCCAGTATGAGAGTGTATGCCTTTGTGCAGCTTTTAATTTCATTTTCATTCATTCATCACTACCGAGTGCCCTATTTGGTCCCACTGCTAGGCTTCTAGCCTAGACCTTCCATTTCATCCAAATCCTTCGGACCAGCTCAGTGGTCTGGTTAAACTTTTTTAATAATATAATAATAATAATAATCCTTACTAAGATCATCTGCGCAGAGAGAACCCAAGAACTAATCACTAAATTGGGACTATGTCTGCTGTAAAAGTGCCACTGATTTAGACAATACCTTACTTGTCACTTATACCAAATAATGGTTTTATTATTGTCAAATTTGCAGGTTCATATTTGCCAATTATTTTTGCAATGCTAATTTGTAGTTTATTTATTCTGTTACTAATAAATATTGTTTACATTTTATACCTGTCGACAAAATCTTCTGCAGGGAATTTGCCTACAAAACCTTCCATCTAGTCAGGTTTAGAGATCAACAGAAAATAGCAGCCGTGATGACTTACATGGAGGATGAGTGGCTGATGTGGAGTTCCAAAATGGGTCTGATTTGAAATGATTGTTACTATTTCCTTTGTTACATGTCTTGTTATTGGGGAATGCACTACACGTTGCACGTTTAATGAATTAGAGTTATGAAGCTAAGAAATTTGCTTACAGTAATGTAGTTAAAAACTTGAAATTTCTGAAGAGGAAGCTCTTTGATGAAGCCAGACTGAAGCGCCCTCCTCACTCATCTTCCAGACACGGAGTACGAGTAGATAGATGCGTTTTTTGTGTCATGGGCGACCATCCTGCTAGAATAGTTCACAAAGCCTTAGGTAATTGTAATGTTTTTTGATCGATGCCCATCTTAGCCTTGTATTGATATGTAGCATGTCACGAAGTAACACCACATTTGTAGGCTCAGTCAAATTACGATTTCAGTGATTTTGTAACAATATTAATGTAACTTTTTGTGTCTTGCTTGCTGTCCCCCCACCCCCACCCCCCACCGTGTTCCAGAATTCATCTTTTGTTCCTTGTTCAGTTCCTTCTTCACTGTATACCCAGCTATAATTTGAATTAACGTAAAATTATTGTAAATTTGCATATATTTTGTCATATTAACGTATTACATAGTTTGGGTGTGTTGTTGTGTTATAGTTTATTTTTGTAGTAAAATCTGAAAATGGACTTGTGTTCGGTGTGGCCTCCATCTTGTTGTGCTGGTTCGAAGCCGTTATTCTTTGATTGAGTATCCCTGGCCAGAACAGAAGGCAGGATTCAGTGTTAACTGAGTTATTGTTGGGAAAAATTCTCGACATTTGGTCCTTCGACAGCGGATACTCAGGTAACGAGCCAGGATGCACGTGGCTAGACTATGCCATTCCAGGTGGCATTTGGAATTCTGGACACATACGAATGATTTTGTTGTCTTAAATATCGGCGATAACGATCTAGCAGTGGACTCGAACGCTGGTGATCTGCAGTGCCGAACTGCAAGATTACCCAGCACGTAATCGTTTTAACATAACCACAGAGATTTGCAATGCCCGACTGTATAACTATTAACGTAGTCAAGATGGAGGCTAAAACAACAGCCCTTATAGGCTAACCCTCCTCGGTCATCATGTCAAAGAGTCCAACCGAGAACTGCTACAGATTCAACCTGTAGAGACGTAATGGGATCTCATCCAAAAAAATCAACCAAGATCATGATGCACTTAACAACATTTTTAGGTCTGGTGTTAAGTTAGAGGATCTCTCGAATGAAGACGTGTGCAGTTCACTCAGCGAGGCTGGAGCGGCTAAAGTTGCCTTTCAGGCGAGAGTCTCACAGCTTTCCCAGACTTATTAACCATCTCAATGGAAATTAAGGGAGATTAAATTACCTGTCTGTAAAGGGGATATGAGCGAGTACACAACATTCAAATAGCTTTTCGATGTATATGTGCACAACCGTTCAGAGATAAATCCAATCACTAAGTTCACACACCTACGTAGCGTGCTAGAAGATGAGCCACTTGGGTTGATAAAGTCATTAAGCATCACTGCGGAGAACTATGATGCAGCAATCTGTTCGTTAGACAAGTCGTATGGTAGCTCAAAACAGACATTAGCTCTGTTATTCAATCACCTCGTGGATATGCCTACCCTTACCTTTGAGAACGAAAGCCTCAAAAAGTTTTGAATCAAAATTGCTATTGTACTGGAGCAAATTAACAAACTTAGGCAGGGACGGGATAGTACTTAAATTAAACAAGAAACTTGTTGAAGGGGGAGTCTATCCTCAAGTTGTCAACTTTATGTGCAAGTCAGATTATTCAGTAAGCGAGCTGCATGACACTAGACTTCCACCTTCATACTTTGAGCAACGTTAAGATTATGACGCCATCGTTAAACTCCATAAAGCCTAAGATCAAACAGCCATCAGGTGCTGGTCCCGTCAGATCTTGTCCCTCTTGCAACAAAGGGCAGTCTGCGAATGATTGTCGCAAATTTGTCAGTGTGAACAACCGTAAGAGGGTCTTACTGCAAAATCAACAATGTTTCAATTGCCTTATGAAAGGACACCATAGTCATGAGTGCCATAGTAATCAAAATTGCTAAATTTGTGGAGGACGTCACCATACCCTCATTTGTTCCAATAACGTAAAATTTAATCGAAATCTTAATGTAGCTTCACCTAGTAACACCGTTCCTAGATCCAACCTTGTGTCTAAAGCCACCACTCAGATCCAGAACCAGCAAAAAGAGAGCCTGAAGAGAAAGTTTAACGTAAATGATCAGTGTAACAAATCAGATGAGAAGCCATGCTAAAATATTAAATTCTTCTATTAGTGTGGACTTGCTACCTACTTGATTGCCAGCTGCTTCAGCTACCATCCGTGGTAATAATAATAATAAGGAATGTGTGACCCAAGTATTTTTCGAATATTGCACCCTCTGCAACTGACGTGATTGCAGGGGAGTTTAATTTAGTAGCGTGCCGGCCGAGAATAGGCCAACGAGTCCTGAGGTTACGGTTGTTAGTTCATGATAAGGTAAAAACACCCATTCACAACGTTGGGCCGATGAATGTAAGAGAGCAATTGGAGCAGAAAGGCTTGCTGATCAAGAGGTTGAAAGTGACATAGTACTTGAAAATGTGCAAATTTTGATTGGAGTCGATTATTTCAATTTTTTTGTGGATGGCTTAGAAAAGTGTGATGGTGTCAGCTCATTTGTCACACCTAATGGATTATCCCCTTATGGGAGACTGCCAGGATGGGCTAGACAGGGCGTTGTACGTCTGTCGTAAGAACATTACGTGTGTGTAGAGTTCAAGCGACTGAGCATGATGTTGATAAGTGGTGGAGATTGGAAAGGCTGGGCATTCAGCCCGATGAGCAATTCACGGTTGCACACCACGCCCCGATGCGACGTATTTTGAGCAGTATTAAACAAACCTCGCAAGGTTACCAAGTCAATCTGCCATTCTGTGATTGCGAGAGGCCGAACACTAACTATAAGCTTGCAATCGTTCACATGAAATCGTTAGAAGCTCGTTTCAGTCGTGATCCGTGTACTATCAGCAATATTCCGATGTGATCCAAACTTACGTAGATACTGGGTTCATTCGAAAAGTGCCAAGCCCAGTCATCGAGGGCTATTATATACCTCACTTTGGGGTAGTTAAGGAAAGCACAACCACACCACTACGAGTAGTATTTAATGCTTCTTCAAAGCATAGTGGTTAGCGGTCACTTAACGAGTGTCTATATGCCGGCTCTATATTGGTAGAAGTGTTACAGTATTTGATTTGTTATTAAGATTCAGGTCAAAGCTTATGCTGTTCCCGCTGTCATTTCTAAGGTGTTTCACAGCGTTATCCTAGACCCCAAAGAGGCCAAATATGCTCGTTTTCTGTGGTCTGAAAATCCATCCAAAATTACCACTTTTGAGTTCAAAGTAGTTCTGTCTGGTGTAATCTCGAGCCCCTACCTCTTGCAGCAAGTCTTACAAACTCATCTGATGAGGGAGGGTGGAGATGAGCTCATAAAGCACTTTTACATTGACAATTTTATTCAGACGTGTGATTCAGTTGAGAATATGATTAAAGATTCATTTCAAGTCAAAGCAATTTTGGAACACGCTCACATGCCACTCAGGGGATGAGCTAGTAACAATTCACAATTTGATTCTGAGGTTCATGTTGAAGAGCCAGTAGGAATTCCAATTCTTGGAATGGTTTGGAACAGCGAGTCTGACACTTCGTCACTTAAACTGTTCAAGGGGAAGGGAGTGATAAATGATAAATGGGTACCCACCAAACAGAAGATCCTATCCTTAGTTGTCCAACTTTGACCCTTTAGGCCTTGTATCCCCAATTTTTGCCAAAAATAAAAACTATTTGCAAGTTCTGTGGAACGAGAAAGTGGGTTGGGCCTATGTGCTAACACATGAGAGAGCAGCAGAAGCGAGAGAAATACGCACTTATTTTACAGAGATTGATCAATTAAAGTTCAAAAAGGGAGTAGTTTCAGAGAATTCAGAAGTGCACGTTTTTTGTGACGCTTCCAAGGAAGCTTATGGGGGAGTAGTTTATGCTAGAAACGTCAATGGGAAGACACATCTATTAACAACAAAACTTAGAATTGCCCTCGAAAGAAACACACGCTAACGATTCCACAATTAGCGCCAATGGCTTTACTCATTGGGGCCAGACCAGCCAAGTATCTAAGCCAGACTTTTAAATTTAGTAAAGTAACAATCTAGGGAGATAGTAAAGTAGTTATTGCATGGGTCAGTAGTAAAACTGAAAATAAGTATACATTCATAGCCAACCAGGCATGGGAGGCATGTTTTATTCTACAGGAGTGCGGATTCGACTTGCAGTATGTTCCCACCAAGCAGAATCCTGCAGAGGTGCTGTCCCGCAGGGCAGACATTAAGCAACTTCACGAGCAATCCTTGTAGGCAAGAGGCCCAGCAATGTTACATAACCCAGGTCCCGTGGCTGCAATTGATGACTCCCGAGATGTCACATTTTCGTCATTAATAATGTCTGCAACATGAGAGTTACAGACGGAACCTCAGCCAGCACCACCTGCTCTGTTACTTCACTTTTGGGAGAGTATATCCAAGTACAGCTCTCTTTACAATATAACGAAACATATCTGTAAATTTCTGAAAATTAGAGATAATCCCTTAACCAAGATAGCATATGTTGAACAATGCCATCATTGGCCCATTGTGGCGGAATTCAAAACCACAAAAAACAGTACACAACACTCACCCTGATCCTCGGTTGCTGGAAGATGGAGTAAGGCGTCCACGGTCGCCAACACAGCACCCAAAACCACACAAACAAAACAAGGAAACATAAAAAAAGAAGATAGAACTATATACACAACAAGAACAGCACACTAACAAGAAAAACCAACAACTCTCAAAAAGCACACAAAAAAACTGTCCAAGACCAAACGACTGACCGGCACTAGCTCTGACTGAAGACTCCAGAACCGAAAAAATCCTTCACATATTCCACAGACAGACAGCGCCGTAAACAAACTAATGACCTCATCCCTCTTCCAACTACCGAAGCACTCACTAACGACAATTACACTCGCTCGCTCTCTCTCTCTCTCTCTCTCTCACAAAACGTTGGGAAATGCTAAATACAAACAAATTTATTCATCCCTCTGTAATTCTCCCCCCTTTTAGCATTTCCCAACCAACACCTTTCACACTGCATTCAAATCGCCTTACGCAACACCCATGGATGCTCACTAGCAGGTCCTCTAGATCGCGTTCGCGGGCACGCAGTCATTCTCTCAGAATCATTCTTTCTTCTAGCAACATTCAAATTCACATCTTCTCCTCCATTCTCTCTGATTCACGCTATCTTCTTCACTATTACCACTCTCAATTTCATCCACAATCTCATCTATACCCTCTAACTCGTTCCCAAATACCTCCCCCAATTCTTCAACTAACCCATCCCATTCACTCATTGACCTTTCCAATTATTGCAACGATTCATTCATGCTTTCAATCACTCGTATATTACTGCTACGCTCTCTTACGCTTACACTTTCGCTCACCTCCAACCGTTCACTAACCCCTACGCGTTCAGTCAACTCAGTTATATCAAACCCGCATATGCTATACGTTCTATTCATACCATCCCATTCATCCGTATTACATGCTTTATCACTCATTTCCACTTTGGCACTCACACCCCTATCACACAACTTACGACCATTCCGTTCACTTACGTTCTTCCCTTTCTTACGTTTCCTACCATACTCTATCAAAACCAATTGCTGATCCTCCTCATGCAACAACCCCTCACGTACATGCATCACACGCACCGCTTGCATCCTGGAGGATCCACCCATTTGAACCCCCTTCACACTCAGTTTCCCGAATCAGTGTCACAGTCACCCTCTTTCGTCTACATACACTTGATACATGCCCTTCCATTCCACATACAACACACTTCGCTCTCGGTTCTGAACACATTCTCGTATAATGCCTATTCTTACCACAGTTGCCACATATTACATTCACTCGGGTACCCCTACAACCATTAGCAATATGACCCACCTGTCCGCACCTGTAGCATTTAACCCCTATCTTTCGTACACTCCTTACCAAATGTCCCGATTGCCCACACCCGAAACACGCTCCTAAAGCCCACCTACACTCATTCTTTGTATGTCCTTCCTTTCCACATCTAAAACACTTCGCTCGACTTCCACTCACCGACCTTCCCCTTTGTACACTACTATCCCTAACCCGTCCAACCCGTTGTTCCCCTACAAACCCACCATTCATCCTCACTGGCACCTCCACATTACTTGCTCTTACACTCCTATCTATTACACTATCTGCCATTCCCATTGGGCCCCTCAACACTGCATCCTTAAAGCTTCCAAACTCTGGCACTCTCTCATCTACCCCAGCCCTTACACTCACACTTCTGCTCTCTTTTATAACCCTGTCAAGCTCATAATCTACAATTTCCAAAATTTCTCCCCAAGTCAACCTTTCACTCGTCCATCTTTTCTTCTCCTTCCGCTTCAAGTTCACAAATTCTCTCACTCCATCTGGCACTGTCTCTAACAACTTTCGTACTAACTCCTTACATTCATCTATCCCATCATCCCCAAACTTCTTCCTCGCCAATGTCTCCAGCCTACAAGCATACAGTGACAAGGGTTCCCCAGCTTTCATTCTTGCCTCATCAAGTCCATTCTTCCTCTTATACTTAACACTCGCTTTCATACGCCTCGCTTGCTCAACTAGTCTAGCTTTCACCTTGTCATACTCAACATCTCCCACACTCATAATAACCCTATACATATCAAGCAAAAACCCAGTCAAATATTCTCCTAATTCTCGTGCCCACACTCTCTTACTCTCCCCATACTTATCCTGACAAAACCTTTCATACTCCCTAAAGAAATCATGCACATCCCTACTTCCATACTCATTATACCTTTCACACCGGGGTACCTCCCTCACATACATAGCCTTTCTCACTTTCACTTTCGCTACTTTCACTCTGTCCTTTCATACCCTCTTCCGAATACAAAGAGTCCACTTCCGCACTTACATTCATCTTACTCATTACACTCTTCCTCTTCCTCTTTTTATCCACTTTTATCCATTCACCTCCATCCACCTCACTATCACTAATATCTTCACCCTCTCCCTTCTTTCCTGCCTTTCCCACTTCCTTGCCCTTCTTACCAGTTTCCTTTCCTTTTCCCTTCTTCCCTTTTTCTTCCCCTGACTTATCCTTACTTTCCCTCTGTTCCTTCCCTTGCTTTTCATTCCCCTTTTCCTTACCCTGCCTCTCATTCTCTCGTTTCTTACTTCCTATTCCCACATCACTTTCATCACTCACGCTTCCATTCACTTCTTCCTCCTTTTCTTTCTCTCTTGCCCCTTCACGCGTTCCAGAGGACCTGCCTCCAACAGCCCCTTCTCCAGAAACACCCTTGAACATACCTTTCACCATTTCTTCCACACTTTTCATCATTCCCTCCAACTTTTTATCCACCCTCTCTTCCATTCTCTCTTCTGACTCTTTCATCTCCCCTTTCATTTCCTCTTTCGCTCCTTTTACCAATGATCCCATCTCTTCCAACTGAAGCCTCAATCTCTCATTCTCACTCCTCAGCCTCCCATTCTCCTCCTCCAGCCTACCCTGGAGTTCCCTAGCCACTCGGAGTTCCTCTCTCAGTTTCTCTATCTCACTCATCCTGACCTCTTACTCTCACTCTACCCACCACAAACAATCCTAACAGCAATTATACAACAGCCCCACGTTGGGCGCCAAATATTATGTGGTGGAATTCAAAACCACAAAAAACAGTACACAACACTCACCCTGATCCTCGGTTGCTGGAAGATGGAGTAAGGCGTCCACGGTCGCCAACACAGCACCCAAAACCACACAAACAAAACAAGGAAACATAAAAATAAGAAGATAGAACTATATACACAACAAGAACAGCACACTAACAAGAAAAACCAACAACTCTCAAAAAGCACACAAAAAAACTGTCCAAGACCATACGACTGACCGGCACTAGCTCTGACTGAAGACTCCAGAACCGAAAAAATCCTTCACATATTCCACAGACAGACAGCGCCGTAAACAAACTAACGACCTCATCCCTCTTCCAACAACCGAAGCACTCACTAACGACAATTACACTCTCTCTCTCTCTCTCTCTCTCTCTCTCTCTCTCTCTCTCTCTCTCTCTCTCTCTCTCTCTCTCTCTCTCTCACACACACACAAAACGTTGGGAAATGCTAAATACAAACAAATTTATTCATCCCTCTATACCATTTTATATAGATATTTGGAGAAGGTGAAGCTTCTCATGAAATAGATAATTTTACCAGACAGTTAAATTTAGTTTTCATCAGTAATGTATTATATTCTAGATATTGTTTGAAAAACACTACTAGTACAATAAACGAATTGAGTTGTAATGTTGTATCTCAAACATATTCACCAAATTAATTTTCACTGGCATCAATACAGTTATCTCATTTTTCAGACAAGAGTGTTGGATGCCAGCAGTGAGAATGTTGTTTAAGAGAATCATCAGTCAGTGTTTAGAGTGTAAGCGAACACTCAGAGCTCCATTGTTGCTGCCTCCTCAACCCCAGCTACTGAGCCCTTGTGTGACTCTGATGACGCCATTTCACTATGTAGGAATTGACCATGCAGGCACAATCAACATCTAGGAGGATTATGCATACATCCCCTCCTAATTACGTGCCTCAGCACTCATGCCGTCTTGCTGGATCTGGTGGCTAACCTCAGTGCTGACAAAATATCCTGTGTCTTGGTAGATTTGCCACCTGTCACAGCGCCTCGGCTACCATCTATTTGGATAACCATGCCACTTTCAAGTCTGCAAGCAACTTGTTAGCTGAACTCTGTGATGAGGACGTAACTCAACCGTACTTGAGAGAAAGAGGGATACGATGGTATTTCCAAACTCCACGTTAACCTTGGAAGGGTGGAATGTTTGAGAGACTAATCAGGGTGACGAAGCGTACCCTGGCAGTCTCACTCGATAGAGCATTGTTCAACGAGGAACAGGCAAGAACGCAAGTTAAAAAATTGGAGTGTGTCGTCAACAACTACCCTCATATTTATTGTGGTGACACCCACGAGGATGAGGTTCTCAGTCCGTTGCATCTCCTACGAGGTAGGACCATCCAGTGGCTGGCTGCTGCAGCCCCGAATGAAAGTATGCCTGACACCTTCACAACAAAAAAGATTCGAGCTGAATACTTCAAACTAGTTGATGCTCTACGTGCTTTTAGGCTACGTTGGAACACCGAATACCTACAGGCTGTACACCAATGTCATGATTTTGGCCCTGGTGCGCCACCTCCACTCAGATGCGATGATGTCGTCTTAGTGAAGAAGACCGATCATTGTCATAAATTCTGGCCCCTTGGAAGAATATACAACTCTACTCAGGAGAGGATGATGTTCAATCTGCGTAAGTCCTGTGTGAAGGTGAAGAATGTCTCATGCCAATTGAGCACATTACCTTGTTGGAAGTAAATAACAACCATGAAGACCATAACTGTGATATCACGTCATGTGAAGTGAACAACGATACCAAACTCGTAAGTGTTGAAAGTGGTAATGACAGTAACGTGCATGGCAGTGAATATTAACAGTCACGAACTAATTGATTGTGATTTAGAAACAGTGGGCGAGGATAGTAACGAAAAACAGTATAAAGTGAATACTGTATGGACAGAACTCAGGGTAGACCCAAAAGAAAAGCAGCTCTAACCCAATGAGAGAGAATGGGACATTGGCTCTGTGAGGACAAACTATGGTGTTGTATAATGAACATTTATTCCTTGAGGAGAACAATATGGAACTGTGAGAAAGTCCAGGGACCCTTATAGTTAGGATAGGATGTTTATTCTACGTGCTACCGAGAGAGAGGAGCAGCATTGTGCGATTTATTCGCATTCTCATTGTTCTTATGCACTTTTTTATGTCATTGTAAGGAAGATAATAGTGTTCAGTATTGGCTCCCAGTGAACGCTAGAATAGAATATAAAATACTTCTCACAGTCTTTAAAGCACTAAAATATGGTGAACCAACATATCTGAGAAACTGCTTAAGCTTCTTTAGACCTGAAATCAATATTGTAATCAGACATGCAAGTGAAGCATATAGGCTATTTGAACATAGAACGAATTGTAAGTCAGGCGAGAGAGCATTTGTACACTGCATACCAAGACTATACAACAAAATACCGCCTGAAGTGAAGAGCATACAAGAAGAAAGCAAATTTTTAAAAAATGAAGACTCCCATTCTGCAGGAACTATGATACTGACGAGAAAACACTAAAAGCCAATTATAAAATATAAGAAGCACCTTATTTTGAAGACGTACAAGGGCCTGCCAGAGAGGAAATCATTCCTGTGGAGGGCTGTACGTAATACCAAACAAAGTGCAAGTGAGTGAAATCGTAATAACTGTTAGTTTCCCCTCGGTGGGCACACGATTACCTGCACCTTCTATAATGTAATCTTAACTCTGTATCACATGTCCCCTTCAGGTTAAAATCTATGTGGTTTTACTTCTTACATAGGACTTATGTGTAAAATATCATAAAAACCTTTGCATCTGGGTTTACCAGCACGTATTCGTTTCTGATGTAAGTCTATTTTAAGACCTCCCCTAAAACAAGAGCCCGTGCCAGCAATAAGACTGGTTTGCTAAAAAAATCACAATATCGTGATAAACTGTTAAGTAATAAAACTCCATAATTATGTAAATAATATAAATTGTATTAATATGCAAAAATTAAAAACATCTTTTGCATATTATTCCGAATATATATTTATAATTGTGGATTTTTATTACATAAGGCTGACTTAATCTAACACGACGAAGTACGTTTTTTTAGACGAACAATGGTTTTCCTTGCTTTAGGTGCTGTTCGTTGCTGTTAATCGACAATCTTTGTAACTCTGGATGCAATTGAACTCGAGGCTTCGTTTTGCACTGTTCGCAAATTTTATTACTATTTTTCATTTTCGAGTATTAAATTTGCAGAATTTAGAATTCAGTTAGCAAAAGAAATTTACTTATAGTTTTTTCGCTTTCAGGAATTTATAAAAGATTCAATCCTAATAAAAAGAGCTTAACTGGCTAACAAATTCATGAAAAGGGATCAAACTGTTTACCTTGAAACCCACGTCAGTGTTACCAACTTAGAACCAACAAACATCTAAGCATGCAAAGGTTCTAGTAGCATCTCTCTCTCTCTCTCTCTCTCTCTCTCTCTCTCTCTCTCTCTCTCTCTCTCTCTCACCATATACGATTTATATGGAATATGTAACATAACTTCGAACTTACTGAAAATTGAATTACCAGCCAGCTATCATAATTATCAGCGTCAAGTATGACGACGATGTACAATGGCAAGGGAAAATTATCTAAACGCACATCACAAACATCTACACTAATCATTGTACTTTTTCATATCTACAATCTGTGTTTAGATATCAGCATTAATTAATCGTGACAGATTATGAACAGAGATCCGTACATAATTAGTAGCGAGATCAAAAGATAAGTAAAAAATGCGCCGAAGTTTCCTCGGCGCAACCGAGTTTTCTGTACACTGTGTAATGCTGCATGAAACTCTCAGCCACTTCCCATGAAACTATCAACCGCGGCCAATGAAACTTTCAGCCACGGCCCGGTGGTAGCCTGTGTTGTTGGCACCTATTGCGATGCCAGACGCACGATCTGGCTAACTTTAACCTTAAGCAAGATAAAAAAAGTAATGAGGCTAGAGGGCTGAAATTTGGTATGTTTGATGATTGGAGTGTGAATGATCAACATACCAATTCGCAGCCCTCTAGCCTCAGTAGTTTTTAAGGTCTGAGGGCGGACGGGAAAAGTGCAGATCACAGACAAATAGCCATCTGAATTGATTTCTTGCAGAAAACTAAAACTGACCAAGTTGCAGCAGGTAAACAAATTTCTTGTTTTAATAGTCTGCATAGCTTATTTCTTTTTCCATATAACCCGGTTAGAAAGATATTCATTAAATATAAAATTAAGGAATTTGGTGGTGGGTTTGGTTTAGATCATCGAGGTCTCTAGGCTTTTAATAGGCTGGCGTTATGTTTGCCCAGGCTCCTTCCTTTGGATAGAGTGATAGATATGGAAAGACATGCAAAGGAGTAGGTTACTGGTCTTCGATCTCCGTTCTCTTCCCAACTAGCAGAGACGGTAAATAATACAGCCTTCGCCGGTTGTGTTACTGGAATCTAGAGCTATCTATAGAAATGGCTATATTTGCAAATCCTCTCGCCAGTTTTCTTCAGATGAAAATCTTACAACTGATCAGTGCAGAGATAAACTTCCACTTTAAATCAATAACTATATAAATAAAGGAAATAAGTTAATTAATAGAGGTTAATGGGTATCGGTGTCCACGTAAACTTGGCGAGTTGTCAATGCTATAAGGGGTTTTCCATTTTCAAAAACTGGCAACAGTGCGTAAACACTTCCGGGGACTTGTGGTTTATTGAGGGTTGCGATAGACCCGTAAACAAGACGTCTATTTTCTAACCAAACCTTTGTAAGTACTGCTGCAAGCGTCATTTGTCATAAGGTTGCGTATTTCACATCTCCCACTTTTTATTATAGAGCGAAGGCTGACATGCGTGGGGTCATCGAAGGTGGTCGCCATTGGATGGGAATCGCCACTTCGAAGCCTTTTCCGACAGGCGAGCGAGACAACATCCCACCCACTCAGGCCATCGTGCTGTAATTAGACAGAATGAAATAGGCCAAGGGATATGTTGACGGTTTTCAGGATCATTTATAAAGGTGATAGGCCATGGTTAAATGGGACTGGTAGGATAGACCGCTCGCTACTACTTCAGGTTAGGCTAGCCTCGACCTGCCCTTCGTCGTATCCTTCCCGTGACGTTGTAGGTCAGGGTGTTTCTGAGCAAGAGCTCCGCACGAAATATGACTTGGAGATTCATTTTTCCTATACTTTTAGTGATGCTGATGAAGGAGGTGGTGTTGTTTATTGTTGGTCAATTATTATCAACCTCATATCTACCCAACATGGTTGGGGACCCTTTGGGAATGTGGGGTTTTTGGGTGGGGGAAATTGTTGGGAGAAAGACCAGAAGAGCGTGTGAATGTCTGCGGCACACCCAATTTGCCGCCAAAAAAATGCTATTGAAAATGCAACAAATATGGCTCGCGTTTGATATTTGTAAAAAAAATCACTGCTGTATTTGGTGGCGCAACAAAAAAAAAAGCAACAGGAAAACTACTACTGGGGTTTTGGGTGGGGGGAAGCAACAGACGGGTTTTACGCCACCCGTAACGTACGGAATTCCTGATTTTCTGACCCACTAATCTGCATACAAGAGGTTGACCCGCTACTCTACGTACGTGAGGCTGACCCGATACTCTGCACACAAAATGTTGTCCTGCCACTCTGCTTACAACAGACTACAACATTTGGGTAGTCTACCCTGATGCACCTACGGACACCACTAGCCTAGGCTACTTGTAGCCAACATAAGAAACATAGGTTAGGCTACTCCCTACCTACATTAGAACGGACGCTACTTTTTTAACGCTGGTTTTTTTTAATATTTCTGCTTTCAGTTTGGGGGCGGTGGAACGGCGCTTCACGCCTTATCCGCATTTTGAAAGGGTAGAACTAAGTAGCTCTGCGGGGGCGACAGCCTACTAACTTGACTTTCTCTACAGGTTTTGGGTTGCTAATTACAGATTTACCTTTAATTTTTGTCGGATGAGTGTAATTAACCAGTAATTATCCCCTAAAGTTCATCCAACAAGGTAGGGGACCCGATGGGAAAGCAGGGTTATGGGTGGGGTATACCCTAGGGACAGGTGATCTGCTCCCCCATCCCCCTCAACCAACAAGCTAGGTGACCCGATGGGAATGCGGGGTTATGGGTGGGGTATACCCCCGGGACAGTGTTATTTGGCTATGTAACAGCTCGCCAGCTTGTTTCTACCCTACAATTTAGGGGACCCCTAGGGAAAGTGGGGTTATGGGTGGGGTATACCCCCGGGGACAGTGTTATTTGGCTCTGTAACGGCTCGCCAGCTTGTTTCTACCCTACAATTTAGGGGACCCCTAGGGAAAGTGGGGTTATGGGTGGGGTAGATGATGAGGCATGAGAATCCGGCCAAAATTTACTTTTTACGGCACCCCAGACATGAGAAACTGCTAAATAAACAGAGAACAAACAACAACATTAAAGAGCCGACAGAAAGGCAATCCCTCCCATTACTACTGTCGTCACGAACATATATTGGGGAGCCATTGGTTCATTCCTCACTCCCCTACTGAGGAAACTCAGAGTTTGGGGGCTAAACCCCCCAAACGCTTATCTAACCAATCACGTTGCGTTGTTACCCCCCTATTGAGGAAAATCCCCTAAATGTTACCACTCAAAGTTGCTAACACGCCCCCCTACTTGGCGGGGCTGTGTCTTTTTTCCGGGGTTCACATACGCGTCCTGCACATGTCAGGGCACTGGTACGTCTGTTTTGAACCTTTCATATTAAGTCCGGCAAGTGCAATAGCTTGTTAATCTGTTATCCCTATGCATGAAACTAACACACCCTGCATGTAATCCTCCCAAACTATAATTGTTCCGACACAATATACAAACCCTCGGTCCTTTACATTAGGAGATACTTTCAGGCGTAGGCTGGAAAAACGGCCGTTGAACTTCAAACAAGGTGGTTAGGCAGTTACTGTCCGGGAGGCGAGCACCACCTGCCCGGATGTAAACATTCCAATTTGCTTTCGGCCGTCGTAGTGCACGGACGTTGTTCTTCGCTCTCTGCCTGACTGCATCTTTTCTCTTCATCATTCTTGGTGGGAATTTTCCTTTTTTTTTTTTCTGTTGTTATGGATAAATCATATAAATCCTCCCATCCCCAGCGTGTGTGTCCTGGGGTGGGAGGAAAAAAGTGTAATTCTTTTAGATCTAGAGTCGATGTGGACCCATACGCTCTCTGCACATCTTGCAGGGGGCGGGTGTGTTCACGCGACTCTACTTGTAATGAGTGTTGTTTGTGGTCCTCCTAGCAATGGGGCAAGTTCGAAGGGAGGAGATCTTACCGTCGTAAGCCTACCAAGGAGTCGTCCGAGGGAAATATGCCCCCGACGACCCCGTTGGTGGCCGATGTTTCGGGTTCGTTTCTACCTCCCAGCGAACTTCCTCTTCTTGCTCCCTCTCCCTCGGGTGAGGATTCCCCATCCCCTTCCTCTTACGTTTCTTCGTTTGTGGAAGGGCACGGGGAGAGTTGGACCAGCGACATCCTTTTGGAAGTCTCTTCCCATTCCGGAGGGGAGTTTTCCCTTTGGGCGAGTGGAGGCTTCTTCTATTAACCCGACTTTTGCTTCAGGTTCCGGGCTGGATAGCCAGATACCAAGCTCACCCTGGCTGCACCTGGGCCTACCTGGCTCGGCTCTGGAAGGGATTGGCTCCCATGGCCCCCCACTCCAGTCACGACCCACAGCAGCAGCAGCCACTACCACAACTGTCACCTTCAGCGGTTTGTCCAGATGCGATTTCAGTTGCTTCGCATCTGGACACCCAGGTGTCGGCGTCATCCAGCGGGCCAGCACGCTGTTCCTCTGCCACCTGGCTTTCTGGCACCATTCTCGCGCACTGGCCCCTCCTACATGGTGACGTCATCGTTACCCGTATGTGACTGTTGCTGCCCCCGTTGCTGAACATGGCCTGGCCTTGAATGCGTTCCTCGTCTGTCTCTCCAGCCCGGCCCCTTCGTCTGCCTCAGTTCCCTTTCCAGCGACCTTGGCGGCGGCCCGTACCAGATCTACACGCGGGAGGGGCGGCGCTTGCATCCCTGGCCCCGCCCACTTCGGTTCCTGGCCGACACGCGGCTCTCGCTGCCCAGGCAATTGCTGGTCCGACCTCCGCTGTCTCTGCCCGGGTTGCACCTTCTGCTGTTGTGGCCCCTCCTGCTGTTCCTGAGTCCGCGTCCTCGCTTTCCTGGATTGGTGATCTGACTGCTTTCCTGAAGCAGATGGTGAAGAAGAAGAAGAAGAGGTCTAGGAAAGGTGTCATCATCTTCATCTTCATCTTCATCTTCATCGTCGTCTTCGTCTGCTGCTTCTTCCTCTTCTTCTTCCAGGCTTGCCGGCCGAAGAAGAAGAAGTCTGCCTCTCCCCCCCTAAGAAACCTCGTACTGAGATTTCTAAGGGTCTGCCTCCTTCCACAGGGAAGGCAGTGGGTTCTCTTGTTGGTTCTTCCCAATCTTCGGATCAGGGAACCGCTGTTCCGGCCTCCGGGCCAGGGGCAGCGGGGAGCCAAGGGCGTGCAGACCAAGGTCGGCACTCTCCCGCTGCGCCTAAGAAACCTCCTGCTTCTAAGGCCAGCGAGACCGCGTCGGACTCTCGTTCGCGAGTTGCTCCGGTACCGGGTCTCCAAGGAGACCAGGATACCCCAGTCTGAAACGGTGGACACTTCTCGCCATTGTACAGACCAGGGCGTGGGACGAGAGAAAGAGCCGGGGCATGCAGGTGCCCCTCCTCTTTCCTGCTGGCACTCCATCCAGTGCCAGGTCAGGTTCCCGGGATAATGCTTCAGCCCGAGGGGCCGAGTGCATGGAGAAACAGGGGAAGAAGTCCCCTGCTCCAGTCTTCCCGAGAGGCTTCGGCCTCGAAGAAGTCTGGGGCGCGTCTGAGGACAGTGCAAGCTCACGCCAGCCAGCCCCTCTGCGTTCGACTCCTCCCAGTCCCAGGCCACGCCCACGCGGCCAGCCTGGCTCAGGGAGGGCGGATGCGGCGCGGCTCGGCCTGGCGCGAGCCGCTCCGCTCTCCTCGGGAGATTGTTTCACCTGGGCTGAAAGCGTTCTCCTCGACCTGAGCCCCGTCATCACCGCGGGTTGGTGACCGCCCTCGGCCTGCTGCCTCTGCTGGTTCTGCCAGTAAAGGGCAGTGGGAGCGCCCGATCTTCCTCGCCTGTCCCCTCCGCTCCTTTGGTCTCCTCCAAAGGGCGTGAGTCGGAGAGGAGGAACTCTGGGGAGTGTTCTCAGAGTTCAACTGCATGGGGTATGTTCCTGGCTCGGTCCTTGGCTCGACCAGGTCCCATGCCCGTGTAGTTCAGGAAGGTCCTCAGGGTCTGCTGAGGTTCTCCCTCCTGCAGGGAGAGTAGTTCAGGAGGACCGCACCCTGGAAGGACTTGAAGGTCCTCTGCCCCAGGATGCGGACACCCCTGAAATACAGAGGACTTTTTCAGAGGTTATCGCGCTGATTCGTTGGCACAATGACCTCGGGGAAGGGACCACGGCCTCGTCTGTGGATTGTCCTGTCACGCCTCGAATCCTTCTGGGGACCTAAGAAGGAACCCAAGGCTTCGGTGGGGCTGCCGTGGTCCACGCTTGCCGAGGGGGTCCTCGATCAGGTGAACGGTCTTGTGTCTGGGCAAGACAGTTCCCTTTGATCGAGCTGCTCGGACAAGCTTCTTCCTCCCCCTCTGCCTCGTCAGAAGCGTTTTTACTCTCCAGTGGAAGGGCGTTGCTGACTAAACAGGTTGACCCGGACCTGACTTCGTCTGGATCCGGGTCTTCGTTGCAGCAATTGACTGGCAGAGAAATGTTTCTCTCTCCCAGCAAGAAGCTGCAACCCTGGAAGCCACCACCATGGTGGCCTTTCAAGCAGTCTCCTGGCTCGATCTGTGGTCCTTCACAGTATCGAAGGTAGCTGCTTCCTCAGGCGCTATCGTACCTGGGGAGGACTCTGCTTTTGGGAGACTGTGCCAGTCTGGAGGTAGGGCTGTTTCCTACCTCGCCCACCAGACTGCAAACCTGTGGGCAAACCTGGTGTTAAAGCGAAGGGATGCGTTCTCTCTCTCCAGGTCCTAGGTCCCGAGTCAGCTTGGCCCTGGGACCGTTGCTGGGTTCCTCCTCTCTCTTCAGAGAGTTGGTGGACGCCGCGTGCAAGTGCGATGATGACAGCGACCGGCTTGTCCACCAGGCAGTGGTTAAGACCTCTGGGTCTTCTCATTCCACTGCAGCCAGGTCTTCGGGCCAGGCTGGCTCTTCCTCGGCCCCTAAGAAGTCCCAGTCTTGAAAGGGGTCCCAGGAAACACCCAGCCTTCTTCTTCCTCTGAAAGGGGTTACTCCTGTCCTTTTCAGCCCCCTTTCCAATCCAGTAAAGGGGCAAGGGTAAGAAGAAGAAGGGGAAACGCTAGGGGCGGCGTTCCCCCCAAAAGCTGCCAAAGGTGGGGGTTGCCTGTCGAGCCATTGGGCAACATGGCAGCGACACGGGCCGAGACCTGGATAGTGGATGTCCTTCGGGAGGGATATCTCCTACCCTTCGAGTCTCGGCCTCCCCTCACCTACACTCCGGTCCATCTCCAAACTTATCTTCCAGGTTCATTGAAGGACACATCGCACTACAGCAAGAAGTGCAAGCCATGCTGAGCAAGAATGCTGTAGAAGTCGTGTCGGACCAGTCTCCAGGCTTTACAGCCGGATCTTTCTCGTAGAGAAGGCATCAGGGGATGGAGACCAGTCATAGACCTCTCTCCCTTGAACCGTTTCCTTCGCCAGACTCGGTTCACGATGGAAACAGCGCAAATCTGTGCTGGCCTCCATCAGGGAGAACGACTTCATGCTTACGGTGGACTTGAAGGATGCGTATTTTCAAATACCCATCCATCCGTCCTCTACGCAAAGTACCTCCGCTTTGTCCTCGGGAGTCGGTCTTCCAATTCAGGGCACTTTGTTTGGGCTCTCGACCGCTCCCAGGTGTTCACGAGTGTTCTCTCTTGTGTCAGCTTGGGCCCACTCGCACGGGATACGTCTTCTGAGGTATCTCGACGACTGGCTAGTCCTGGCGAGCTCTCGCTCGCAGTTGCTACAGGACAGGGATCGGTCTCCTCGAGTTTTGCCAGGATCTAGGGATCGTGGTAAATCTGGAGAAGTCAGATCTCACCCCAAGCAGAGGACAAAATACCTGGGCATGCTGATAGACACGGTGGCAGCAAAAGTCTTTCCCTCGGACTCTCGTATCAGCAAGTTCAGGCAGGCAGCACAGTTGTTCCTGTCACGACAGGAGCAACCAGCCAGGCAATGGCAAGTCGTCATCGGTCACCTGTCGTCATTTGGAGAAGCTAGTACCTCATGGGCGTCTTCACCTGCGGTCTCTCCAGTGGAGACTAAAGGAGCTCTTGTCCCAGTCCCGAGACCCCAGTCCTTCCTCATTCCTCTTTCCGAGGAGGTGAGAAAGGACCTTCACTGGTGGTTGGACGACAGGAACCTCTTAATAGGAGTATCCCTGCATACTCCCCCTCCGGACATGCTTCTGTTCTCGGACGCATCGACCGAGGGATGGGGCGCACACCTGGAGGAGTTGCTGACTTCAGGAGTGTGGCACCGAGACGACAAGCACCTTCACATCAACATCCTGGAACTCAAGGCGGCCTTCCTGGCCCTCCAGGAGTTCCAGGATCGAGTGATGGGACACTCTGTGGTACTGATGAGCGACAATACCACGGTAGTGGCATATGTCAACAAGCAGGGGGACTGGTGTCCCATCCAGCTTCATCAGTTGACGATGCAGGTGCACGAGTGGGCCATGGCTCACTCGGTAGAGCTGTCAGCCAGGTACATTCCAGGCAAGAGGAATGTCGTGGCAGACAAGCTCAGCCGCCAGAAACAGGTGGTAGGGACCGAATGGTCCCTCCATCAGGAAGTAGCGGAAAGGCTGTTCGACCTGTGGGGCGTCCAGTGATCGATCTGTTCGCCACCCGGCACAACAGAAAACTCCAGGTCTTCTGTTCTGTCGTGCCGGACCCATGGGCCGCTGCGGAGGACGCGTTCCAACACCCGTGGGACAACCTCGACGACTTTATCACGCCTTTCCTCCATTCTGTCTGATTCGCCGGGTGATCAGCCAAAGTGATGATCACCCCAAATCTCAGAATGACTCTGGTGGCACCCAAATGGCCCCAGGCCAATTTGGTATCCCGGACCTGCTAGCTCTCCTCTCCGAGGCACCGAGAGAGATTCCCCTGGCCCAACCTTCTGCGTCAACCTCACGCAGAGCCGGTTCCACCTGGCAGTGCATTCCCTGTGTCTTCACGGCTGGAGGTTATCCACCATCTCTTGCGAAGCAAGAGGCTTTTTTTTCGCGATGGCGCAGCAACAGAGATGGCAGGATACCTCTCAGAAGATCCTCCAGCGGTATACCAGGGAAAGTGGTCCGTCTTCTGTGGTTGGTGTCGTCGAAGGGGTATCTCTCCGGTCAGAGCTACTGTTCAGCAGGTCGCGGACTTCCTCATCTTCCTTCGCGAGAGAAGCTTCTCTCCATTTCAGCTGTAAAGGCTACACGTGCCGCACTCGGCCTAGTCTTGCAGCTGAAAAGGAGTAGACATCTCTTCCTCTTTCGAGATTTCTCTACTCATGAGAAGCTTTCTAACAGTCTTGCCCACCCAGGGATCTCAGGCCCCTGCGTGGGATGTGACTCTCGTCCTAAGGAGCCTGACTTGTGCACCTTACGAGCCTTTAAGAGAGTCGTGAGACAGGGATCTGACCCTCAAGACCGTTTTCTTGCTTGCCCTGGCATTGGCAAAGAGAGTTGGCGAGCTTCACGGACTTTCCTTTGATGTTAAACACTCAAGGGGATGGGGATCAGTTACGCTCGATTTCATCCCGGATTTCTTAGCGAAGACTCAGAATCCTTCGGTCCCTGACGCACGGTTCGAGTCCTTCACGATCCCCTCCCTAGAGGACTTTGTAGATAATGATCCAGACGAGATGCTACTGTGTCCTGTTAGAGTGCTGCGGCGCTATCTGAAGAAGACTCAAGACACCTCCGGCCTGAGTGTCGACGACTCTTCGTTAGCACTGGCTCGACCAAGAAAGAAGTGTCCAAGAACACCATCTCTTTTGGCTTCGTGAGACAACAAGGAGAGCGTACTCTGCTGCAGGAGAAGACGACACCCATGCGCTTCGTCCGAGAGCTCACGAGGTCCGCAGCATTGGTCCATCCCTCGCATTCCGGAAGAATATGTCGGTACCACAGGTGCTGAAGGCAGGTGTGTGGTCCCACAGACTACCTTCACTTCCCTTCTACCTCCGGGATGTTGCACACAAGTCCTTGGACACTTTTTCCTTGGGTCCTGTGGTGGCTGCTCAACAAGTTGTGTAGCTTATCCAGCTCCCCTAACAGGACAGGTTGCATCTCGCCTATGTTGTACGGTTGGATTGGGAGATGTTTGTTGAGTGACTGGCCTCTTTTCCTTCTCCCCATCCTGGCTCTCTTCCCACGGGCAGGGAGCGGACGTGCCGTTACAAAGTGGATCTGGCGATCGAGGCAGGTAAGCACATAACGTGAGCTTCCCGTTCTATTCCTTTTCAGGTTATAGAAGCAACCCCACTCCTTTCTCTTGCAAGGGGAGGAAAGAGAAATGACTTTGAGACAAACCCAATGCTTGTATTTGCCTTATTGTCATCCGACGTCAAATTCTTCCTAGCCTATTTTGCATGAACTGACGTTTCCCTCTTTCATGCAAAGGGTCCCAGAAGTCTGACAACTGATCTTGCGTTTCTTACAACCCGATCTTTTGTCAGAGGCAGTTTTTTCCCTTCCTCGCTCTTACGACCAGGAAGGGAAGACAAGGTGGTGAACTCCAGTCAGTTCAGAGAGACTTTTTCAGATTCCTCCCTCCAATCAGTAAGTCTCCTAATGTAAAGGACTGAGGGTTTGTATATTGTGTCGGAACAAATAACAATTTTTGAAAGTAAATTGTATTTTTCCTAACTATTGAAAACCCGAGGTCCTTTACACTTTATGCCCACCTCATGCCACCCCTCAATCTGTACATGGGCCGAAAGGCAAATTGGAATGCCTGTTTACATCCGGGCAGGCGGTGCTCCGCCTCCCGGACAGTAACTGCCTAACCACCTTGTTTGAAGTTCAACGGCCGTTTTCCAGCCTACGCCTGAAAGTATCTCCTAATGTAAAGGACCTCAGGGTTTGTATAGTTAGGAAAAATACAATTTACTTTCAAAAATTGTTATGTTAAAACAGTAAAGAAAAAAACACGTACGTTTTTTAGTTTATTCTTGTAAGTTTCGACGTTCTTGGTTGCAGTTACCCGCACTTGTTGCAACACTGGTACCCCCCGGACTAGTATTGAACGCGGTGCAGGAGATTATATTCCTGGAGGACCTACTCCTAAAACGGCCAAACAGCATTTTACCCAGGAATAAATTTCTTGGTACTAAACTCAGTGAAAGTGTATCTGTACCCAAAAAAAGGTTTCCCTAAACATTTTTCAATGACGACTGGAGTTCAACATCGTTTCTCTGCTTCATTATCATAACCAGAATAATTCCATTTCCCCAGACCCATTACTAAACACAGCAAAATGCATTTAACCCAGTAACCCAGTACTAAGCACAGTGAAAGCATATCAACAGTACCCAAAAAAAAAAAATTGACATTTTGCCCAGCCACTTTTTTCACTGACTTTGGTTTCAAGTTGCTTTGTCACAACCAGCATGAAGTTGTAGCAGGCTGACTTTTTCAACAAAATGGTTCCTGTTACCTGTGTGTAAGTTTCCCCCTTCCCCAAGCACCTCACATTTAACCTTCCACCCAACACCCAATTGTGCCAAGCCCAGCCCCCACATCCCCCAGTTCCCACCACAGCCCTTATCTTGCTACCCATACCTGCGCCTTCAAACATACACATTTTTGCGTTTCTTGTTCAGTACAATGGCTGAATCCCTTCCATCCACATCACATCTGTCTGAGCCGATAACCCGGCACACTCTCCCAGTGTCTTGCACTAACTGCTAGCCTATATCAATTACCGCAACTTTTCTGCCTACTACTTAGGCAACTACGAGCGGTTAATCAGGCTTTGCCACGATCACGGCATGCTAAGGACGCAGTGCTTTTGTCCCCGCTGCGGAAGGGAGTGCTGCCTCGACCTGCAAAAGAGGGCATTCAGGTACGACAGGACCTATGGTGCAGTGCAGAAGAAGGGCCGGAAGAGGTGTAGTTTTTACCAGTTGCTGTTCCGGAAATCCTGGTTCTGGTTCCCACCTTGATGTTGAGATTCCTCTTCTTTTGCTTTATATACGTGTCAAACTGGTTTTCTTACGCCGCTGCTAGATCAGAACTTAATTTGAGCGATGTTGCCATTAATGACTGGTCTAGTTTCGCGCATGAGGTAATAGTTAACTGGTGTATAAAGCAAAACAGGAGGATTGGTGGGCCTGGCACGACTGTCAAAATTGATGAAGCCAAGTTCTGCAAGAGAAAATACAATGTTGGCAGGGTGGTTGAGGGCCAGTGGGTGTTTGGCACTATTTGTAGGGAAACCTGGGACTTTTTTGTTGTGCCTGTGGAAGACTGGAGCGCTGACACTTTAGTGACCATAATTAAAGAATTCATTTTGCCCGGCACGACTGTCGTCTCGGACTGCTGGAAGGCCCACGATTGCCTCGGGACCGAAGGCTACACCCACCTGATGGTCAACCACTCCTTAAACTTCGTTTACCCGGAAATTGGTGCCCACACCAACACCATGGAGAGGAGGTAGCAGGAACTCAGAGCCAGCACCCCCAGGTACAGCAGGAGGAAGGACAATTTTGTAGGCTACCTGGCTGTACCCTATTTTAAGATCGACTTCCTTGACCCCAACACCAGATTCCACACATTTTTAAAAGCAGCGGCTGATATCTACCCTCCCAGTCCCTGAGGTAAGGCCAGTTAGTTCTGTTGGTGTTAACTTTTTTTTATCTGCAAATTGTTTTTTCTTGCCAGGTTGCTCATTCCAGCCAGCACTAAGTGCCTACCTGCTCTTGTTTTTACCTTGGAAACTTGTTTTTTCTCCACTTTTACGGCTTGTGGTAAAGTTGGTGAAGTTTGTTTTTTGTCGGCCATACTCTTTGTCCCCGTCCCCGTTACCGGGCAGTGTTTCCTCCCTCCCCCCACCCCCAGTGTTACGCTTCTACCCGCACTCGTTCCCGATGCGTTTCCCTCTTGCGCAACCTACCTCCCACCCTCTTCTTGCACCGCTCCCCGCTTACCCCTGCTTTTGGGGGGCGTGAGGAAATTCCTCCCTCCCTGCCTTGTCACCCCCCCACCCTTTCAGCCGCTCCCTCCCTTTTACATATGGCTCCCTCTCATTTTCCCCACCAGCCAGCGCCCCTGTAACAAACATGTCCGCTCCACTTCTCTGTTTTCCCCCCACCCAGAACCCCGGATTCCCACAGTCCCCCTTTACTGTTGAGTAGACTTAGGGGGCAAATGACACTTGGCCGCCAACAAACAAACTCGCCTCCATTATCAGAAGCCGTAAAAGTGGAGAAAAAACCAGTTTCCAATGTGAAAACAGGCGCGGAGCTAATACTTAGAATTCCTTTGAAAGATTCTTGGCAAGCTCATATGTTCTGGCAGGCAGTAAAATTTTCTTGAAGCTCACCAAGACTGTCGCAGAAAAGCCCCAATCCTCAGGGGTTACAAAAAATGAGCGACATGAGGAAGGTAGTAACAGAAAACAGGGTCATCTAGCTCTTTCAACAAACTGCATACTAGGCTCTGTTCAACTGCTTACTCCAAACAAGGGTTAAGTGTACATTCGGACTTGATTGGCCCAGGCTACTTCTTATGTTTACGTAAACAAACCCCCACAACATACGGTTATTGTTCTGGCTGAGTTCATAGTCCGAACACGTGGACTGTTCTTAGCCTGAGTGGATGTTCGGACAGCGTGAGCGGCCCTGACTTCCGCGTGCCCACAAGAACATTTACCTAATAAGTGCTGCCTATTTGCTCTTAGCCTTGCTTAGGGACCATTTACCTCAGCCTTCATATACATCAATGAACTTACCTAATTGTTGGGAGGTCTCAGTTCATGTTCTGCTAGGGAAACAGGAGGTGGGTAGAGGGTGGCGACAGCACGCATGAACACGTGAAACTGGGCTTCGTACAACGGGACCACAACATCATTTGTTCTGACACAATATACAAACCGTCGGTCCTTTACATTAGGAATTACTTTCAGCGTAGGCTGGAAACAGTTGTTAAACTCTTAAGCAAGGTGGTTAGGCAGTAACTGCCGCCAGGTAGGGGGGAATACCGCCTACCCGGATGTAAACATTCCAGTTTGCTTTCGGCTGTCATGCATTGCAGACATGGTTTCAGATCTCTTTGTGTGGCTGTCATTAAGCACTTTTTGTTCCGACACGATATACAAACCGTCGGTCCTTTACATTAGGATTTTAAACATCTAACTTACCTGGTAGTTATATATATAGCTTAAGTCCCTGACGTCACGGCAGAATTTCAAAAACTCGCGGCAATCGCCGATCGGTAGTCAGGTGAACCACCTGTGCGCCCTCTACCCAGGTACCTGGAACCATTCCAACTATTCCTCAGATCTTCCCTGCCGCTGTGTCGGTAACATCGATGGAATTTCGCTCGTAGCCTGTGTTTTTTCGCAACTTATTTTGGTGAAGTACACTTTGGCTTGGCTTTCGCTTGTTCGCTTTTTGGATTTTCTTATAACATATCTGACTTCATCGAGTGTGAAAATGTGTGTGTGGGGATGCAAGCGGCTTGCTAAAGTCTCCTTGGATCCCCACTTAGTATGTCTGAAGAACGGAATGAAAGACCGGCTCAGAAGAGCCAAGAGTACTGTTTCTCACTCTTCTTGATATAACCAGGGAATAGTTAATTCTTTTCCCCTTGATAACTATCCTATTGATCCTTCTCCGTAGTGGTAGTCTCTGAACCCCCTACTGAAACAGGTAAGGACTCAATACTTAATGATTTGTTGGCTGCCATTCAGACCCTGGCCCAACAGGTAAAATCCCTCTCAGAAGACAGGGATAATATGTGATCGATAATAAGAGATCTAAAAAATACAAGTGTTAATATGTTGTTTGTGTAAGTGCAGTGGAGGGTGCGACCGCTCGGTCCTGTTGTGCTCCTAGTCCTAGACCTCTTCCAAGCTCACCAACCCCTGTGAGAAGGAAAGTCGACAGACGAAGGGAGGCAAGAGGCTTTAGCTACCCCGAGCAGTCGTCCCTCAGCGTACCTGTTGACGCGTTTCCCAGGGCGCTCACCCTCGCCATAGGAAAGGCGAGGTTAAAGTGTTTTTTCGTCCATTGGTTGCTGTACGTCAACCGGAGGAAGCTTTTGACCGATGTCGCACAGGCGACCAGTTCTCAAGTAACCTCTAGGTTTGATGGGACAGCGAAAGTTAGAAGTTCGGACGCCAGGACATCGAGCGTTGAGAAGCTTCAGGCGTCATGAAGCTGGACGCTAAGACATTAAGCTTCAAGAAAATGGACGTCAACACGCCAGGCGTCAAGAGACTGGACGCCAGGACGCCAGGCGTCAAGATGATATTTTGAAAGACGTCGCTACTTCCGTCTTCGTAAAATCGGAAGAAGAGGATGATAATATCTCGCATTCTCCTGTGAATCCTATTGTAGAGATTTCTGACGAAGACAATATAAAAGGCCATCAGCTTTTATCAGACTTGAAAAGGCTTATGAAGCTATTTTCGGAAATTTTTCCCAGAGAAATTTATCCTGACTGCTCCTCGTTCCCGGCTTCAGAATTTACTCTTGTGAAGGCGTCTAAGAGGGCAGCATTTAAAAAGAAGAATGGATACTTTCGAAGGAGAAACAATGAAAGACAGCCTTTGTTTTTTGAAAGACTTCCAACCAAACTAGCTCAAGGTCTAGCGTTTAATATCAAACTGGAGAATCGTTCGCCTCTAATACCTGCCCCTTCCCAGGAACCTTCTCGAATCTTGTTGACTCTTCTCGTTTGTTGGCCATGGGGAAAACGGGTTGTTGGTCGATATCAGAATTGGACCACCCCCTCAAAAGAATTTGGAGATTTAATAAGGAAGATGGAATTATTCAACACGACTGACACCGAAGAACTCATATATCTGATGTCGTGTATGGATAAAGGACTCGGAGATAGTTCCAACGAATCAACTGCACCTTTCTCAGAGGGACTCCTGAAGAAAAGGGCCCATCTTGGCTCTTTCCTGGCTAATGGGGTCACGTCCAATCAAAATGAGAATTGATTTATACCTCTTTTTTCTCTCACCCCTTCTCTCAAGGTTTGGTATAGAGGCCTTTTCATCTTTGGCCCAGAAAACCACGTAAGATTTAAGATCTAAAACAGCAAGAAAAGTCCTACCTCACGACTTTCATCGCTAAACAGAGTAAGGCTGAGGTTCCTGTGTTTCAGGTATCTCAGCTCTTTCGTGGTCGGCCCTCCAATAGAGGTTCCTCTAGGGCGGGTAGATGAATGACAACGAGAAGAGGCTCTACACAGGGAAGAAGGAGGACCTGCCTTTCTTCTCCTGCAGACTGCGGTAGGAGCCGGACTGTCCAGCCTGAGTAGGCCCCCTCTAGTAATAAGACAATTCGACCTTTCTGCCAAATGCAACGACAGAACCAAGGCAAAGGTTCTACAGCAACAAGTGTCTATGATGTTGCAAAAGGAGACCAGACAGAGAGTTCAGGATCCGAATTCCCCAGGATTCTACATTCGGTTATTCCTGATCCCCAAATGCTTGGGGGGTTAGAGACCGGTGCTAGACGGGATTGCACTCAACTTTTTTTTGTGCAATAAACAAAGGTCGCTATAGAAACGACAAAATCGGTTCTAGCAGCGGTCAGACAGCATGACTGGATGGCCTCACTGGACCTCCAGGATGCATATTTTCACGTCCCCATGCACCCGATCTCCAAGAATTTTCTGAAGTTCGTCCACGGGAAAAGTTTTATAGTTTCGGTCTCTCTCTTTCGGCCTAAACAGAAAAGGTTGACGTCTGGCTCTGGAGCCGAGACCTCTCAAGAGCAAGTTACCTAATACAGGCAGTCCCCGGTTTACGACGGTTCCGACTTCTGTTCGAGGTTCCAGGTTACGGCGCCAAATATATTCATCAGAAATTATTTCCCTGGCTTACGACGTTCCGGGGTTACGACAGCCCCGATCCGGGAAGAAATATGGCTTCCCAAAATGGCAGAATAATCATAATTTGAAGGTTTTTTGATGTAAAACTCAATAATAATGCAGTTTACATCGTTTTCAATGCACCCAGAGCATTAAAAGTAAGGTTTTCTTATGATTTTGACGATTTTCGACGATGTTCCGGCTTCGATTGATTTTCGGTTACTGACGTCTGGCGCGAAGAACGGAACCCCGTCGTAAACCGGGGACCGCCTGTATTGAGGGACGTCATGATAACACTTCATAGACTACAGATTGTAGTCATAGCAGCAGCCCGGAGCTCTTCCCTTCCAGCCCCAAGGGTAGCTCTCCTACTAAGAACAAACGTAGACAGTTCTATTCAGTCAGGATACCGGGCTGCAAGAGCGTGGCGGACACTGTGCTGCCTTCCGTACATCCTCCTCTTCCTCCTTTGGATTGGTACTCGTCTGCGGAACCCCTCCACGGTCCATTATTGACGATGAGAAGGAAATAATTGCCGTAGTTGAGGCTTCCCCAGCCTGTCCCCAACAGCATAAGCCCCATTTTTACTATAAAATATGCAGCAGACTTTGTCTTCCCGGCTGCAAAGCGTGACAACCAGGCAAACAGAAGAAGGATAATGGACGTCCAACTAAAGCTTCTAGACGTCCAGAAGTTTAAGACGCTGAACGTAGTGAATGAAACTCTAGACGCTGGATGCAGTGGCGTCAAGCATCTAGGAGTGAAACACCATGATGACAATCGTCAATGAACCCAAGGCGTCAGCGTCAAGGCATTGACGTCAGGACGTCAGGCTTCAAGTTATTGGAAGCCAAGACGTGGAGTTAGTTCAGGACGCAAGATGCACTGGCATCAAGAGTCTAACAAAGAATTAGGTCTACTGATAAACAGATAGAAATCTCAGCCGATCCCATCCCAAGAGGTTCTATGCCTTAGGATGAAGATTCAGAGTCAGGATTTTCGGGCTTTTCCGTTTATTGCAAAGACAGGACAAGCCTCAAGAAAATTTCAGAACTTTATAAAGAGACAGTCATGCTTGGCAAAGGAATGAATGAGTCTGCTGGGAACCCTTTCCTCGCTGGAACGGTTTGTCTCCTTTGAGAGGTTAATTCTATGTCCGTTACAGTTTCATCTAAATCGGAACTGGGACAAGGAAATAGAACTGGAGACCAAGTGCATCCCCATTTCGGAACCAATAAGACCGTATTTGTAGTGGTGGAACGTCCCCGTCAAGCTCCAGGAGGTCCCTTCTCTATATTAGAGGAACCCAGACCTAGTGTTGTTATCCGACGCGTCGGACTCAGTATGGGGAGCAACACGAGGGAAATAAAAAGTCTCGGGCTCCTGGACCAGAGAGTAGGAGGAGTTAAACATCAATTAGAAGGAACTAACTGCAATCCTTCTAGCTCTCAGGGAGTTTGAATACAGTGGGGAACAAAGAGGTGCAGGTCAACACCGACAACACGGCAGCGTTGGCCTACATCAGCAAACAAGGGGGCACTCACTCCAGGTCTCTATACGAGACAATAAGAGAATCTCTTCTTTGGGCAAAGGAGGAGAATGTAAAACTAGTAACCCACTTTATCCAAGGGGAGAAAAAATGTGAGGGCGGACATTCTGAGCAGGAAATAAAGTCCTCTCAAAAGAATGAACGCTACATCAGGACTTTGGGGACGTCCTTGCATAGATCTCTTCGCCACAGCGCAAGCGAAGAGGTTGGACACTTACTGCTCTCCAGTACCAGATCCCGGGGCTATATACATAGACGCGTTCCTGGTGGACTGGTCCAACTTGGACGTGTATGCATTTCCCTATTTCAAGATAATACACAGGGTACTGAAAAAATTTGTGTCACATCAGAGGACCGGAATGACCCTTGTGGCCCCTTACTAAACGACAAGAGATTGGTTCCCAGAAGTACTGGATTGGATGGTGGACATCCCGAGTAGCCTACCTCAGAGAGTAGATCTACTCAAACAACCCCACTTGGAAAGATATTACCAAAACCTACAAGCGCTACTAGTAACTGTTTTCGGACTATCGGAAAACTCACAAGAGCCAGAAGTTTTTCGAAGGAGGTAGCTGGCGCTATCGCAAATCAAGGAAGTTATCCACCATTAAGGTATACCAATCCAAGTGGGAGGTATTTAGAGGATGGTGCAAGGACAACCATGTGTCCTCTTCCATTATTTCTGTAACCCAAATTTGTATATAGAGAACTCACCAGCATGGAACCTAGACGTGGTCCTGAGGTTCCTCATGGGGAGTAGGTTCGATCCCTTGCAGAGGACATCTTTAAAGGACCTCACCATGAAAACTCTTTTCTTGGTCAGTTTGGCCGCAGCGAAAAGAGTTAGTGAGTTACATGCTCTCAGCAAGAATGTAGATTTTATACAAAGCAAGGCAATCTGCTCACTGCAACTAGGCTTCCTTGCAAAAAATGAATACTCGTCACAATCCTAGCCCAGAACGTTCGAGATTCCGAACCTAACGGACATAACGGGAGGAGAGAGAGAGAGTCCTATTCCCGGTAGGGGCTCTAAGGCTCTACCTGGATAGGACAAAGGATTTAAGAAGGAATTCAGAAGGGCTTTGGTGCTCAGTCAAAAAGCTCTCTGTATAGATGTCGAAGAATGCTCTGTTTTATTTTATCAGACAGTTGATAAAAGAGGCAAATATGGAATGTAGAGAGATAGACTACAAGATTCTGAAAGTAAAGACGCACGAGGTCAGGGCAGTAGCAACCTCTGTAGCTCTTAAACAGAACAGGTCCCTGCAGAGTATCTTGGACACGACCTTCTGGAGAAGCAAGTTAGTATTTGCCTCTCACTATCTAAAACAAGTCAAGACATTATGCGAAGATTGCTATACGCTGTGCCCGTTTATAGCATCTAATTCAGTAATGGGAGAGGGAATACCCTACAATCCCATAAACCAATACCCTTTTTCTTACCTTGGAATTGAGAATTTTTATGGTTGTTTGTGAAGACTGGACAGTCTTCCGCAATCATTGGGATGAAAGTTCCTTGGTAGAGCCCGGAACAAGGGTATTGAGAGGAGGTCTAGTCACATAGAGGTTATACACCGGTTGACAGCCCCTAGAGATTTTCAGCCCCCTGGGTGGATTGCTGGATCTCTTAAGGAATGCAGACATAATGAGAGGGAGTTCATTGAAGTCAGCTTCCTTAATCCAATCCTATAAAATAATACCCTTTGTTCTTGCCTTGGAATGGTTGAAATTTGATGGTTGTTTGTGAAGATTGAACGCAGTCTTCCACAATCATTGATTTTAGTCAGATGATCATTTTGTTCCTTGGTGACGCCCGGAACAAGGGTATTATAGGTTGTCTGTCGCATAGAGGTTGGTACACGGTTGGCAGCTCTAGAGGTCCTCAGCCCCTGAGTGGATCGCTGGACCTCTTAAGGAATACAGACATAATGAGGCGGAGTTCATTGAACTCAACTTCCTTAATCAATTCCATAAAACAATACCCTTTGTTCTTACCTTGGAATGGTTGAAATTTTATGGTTGTTTGTGAAGATTGAATGCAGTCTTCCACAATCATCAATTTTAGTCAAATAATCATTTTGTTCCTTGGTGGCGCCCGGAACAAGGGTATTATAGGTTGTCTGTCACATAGAGGTTGGTACACGGTTGGCAGCTCCTAGAGGTCTTCAGCCCCTGAGTGGATTGCTGGACCTCTTAAGGAAAGCAGACAGAATGAGGAGTTCATTGAAGTCAGCTTCCTTAATCCAGGTAAGGACCTTAAGTTGGTTTATTAACCCTTAAGCAAATTCCAACGATGTTGGCTGTCTCTGACCCTCCACCAAAGGTGTCAATCAGCTATATATATAACTACCAGGTAAGTTAGATGTTTAAAAATGATATTTTCATAATAAAATAAATTTTTGAACATACTTACCTGGTAGTTATATATATATTAAATTCCCACCCTCCTCCCCTCTAGAGACTAGGGGCATGGAAGATCTGAGGAATAGTTGGAATGGTTCCAGGTACCTGGGTAGAGGCGCACAGGTGGTTCACCTGACTACCGATCGGCGATTGCCGCGAGTTTTTGAAATTCTGCCGTGACGTCAGGAACTTAAGCTATATATATAACTACCAGGTAAGAATGTTCAAAAATTTATTTTATTATGAAAATATCATATTACTTAAAGCGTAGGCTGGAAACGGCCGTTGAACTTTTGAACAAGGTGGTTAAGCAGTTAACTACTGTCCAGGAGGCGGGAGTACCGCCTGCCTGGATGTAAACATTCCAATTTGCTTTCGGCCATCATAGACTGCGGATGTTGTTTTTCTTGCTCTCTGCCCTTTCCTTTTTTTGTTTCAAGTATGAATGTTGATAAGCCCATGAAGCCCTCCTACCCGCAGCGTGTCTTCTGGGGTGGGGGGCAAAAAGTGCCATACTTTTAGATCTAGCATTGACATGGACCCACATGCCCTGTGCCCCATTTGCAGGTGAGTGTGTGTTCGCGCACTTCGCCTTGTAGCGAGTGTTGTTCCTGGTCTCCCGAGCAGTGGAGGAAGTTTGAAGGGAGGAGACCTTACCACAGGAAACCCGCCAAGGAATCATCCGAGGGTAACACACCCCCGACGACTCCTGTGGTGGCTGATCTGCTGGGTTCGTTTCTCCCTCTGGGCAAGCTTCCCCTTCTTGCTGCCTCACCCTCGGGTGAGGACTCCCCCTCCACTTCCTCATTCATTTCATCGGGTATGGAGGGCCGTGGGGGAGCGGTTGCTCAGGACATCCTCATTGGGGTCTCTCCTCACTCCAGGGGCAAATTTCTTCCCCCGGAGCTAGTAGAGGCTTCCATTTTTTACCCGACTTTATCCTCAGGTTTGGGGGTGGAAGCGTCCTCTGTTGGCCAGGTACCCGATGTAACGTCTACCTGGCTGCACCTGGGTCTGCCTGGCGTTCCGTCACTGGAGGGCTTGGTGTCACACTTGTCTGGCATTCCGGTGACAACCCGCACAGCCATCGCCTCCACCACCACGAATGTTACCATGTCGTCTTTCGGCAAGCTGCCTGTGACGGTGGCCTCGCACCTCGACAACCAGGTTTCGGCCGCTCCTGCCACTTTCCACTCTGTGCCGCTGCCTCCTGGGTTCCTGCCCCCATTGTCCCTGCCTGGCCCCTCACACATGGTGACGTTGTCAGTACCTTTCATGACTGTGCCTGCTCCCGTTGCTAACCAACGCTCGTTATTGACCACGGTTCCAGCTCCTCGCTTCCCTGACACTTGGCCCGGCCTGGCTCCCCATGTGCCACCCGTGCCTCCGACCCTGGCTTCGTCCCTGGACTGTCCTGGATCCCGCACTGCTCTATCTGCCCCGGTAGCTACTGGCCCAAGCACTGCCTCCGCTACCCAGGTTGCGCCTGCTTCCTTTGCCCCCCCCCCTAGTTGCGCCTGCTTCCTTGGCCCCCCCTGGTTGCTCCTGTGCCTTCTGCTGCTCCTCCCTGGTTTGGGGATTTGACTAAGATCGTGAGGAAGATGGCAAAGAAGAGATTGAGGAATGTGTTGTCGTCTTCGTTGTCCCCGTCTGCTGCCTCTTCTTCCTCTTCTCCTTCTAAGGCTCCCCAGCCAAGGAAGGGATCTCTCGTTGGCTCTTCCCAATCCGTGGATCAGGGAACCCCGCTGCATTGACCCCAGGGTCAGTCGTATCGGGAGCCGAGGGCGTGCAGACCATGGTTCGCACTCCCCCCGCTGCACCGAAGAAGCCTGCGCTCCTAGTACCAAGCCGCTCTCCTCAACCTGGGCTGCTGTAACTACTGCAGGTTGGTGACCTCTCCCGACCCGCTGCCCCTGTTGGTTCTGCCAGAAAGGCCAGTGGGAGCGCCCAGTCCTCCTCGCCTGTCCCCTCTACCTCCTGGGCTCCTTCGGGGGCGCAAGTCGGACAGGAAGAACTCTGGCGAGTTGTCTCCCCAGAGTTCTACCTCGGGAGCATACATTCCTGGCTCGGTCCTCAGTTCGGCCAGGTCTTACGCCCACGAGGTGCAGGAAGGATCATTGGTCTGCCGAGGTTCTCCCAACTGCAGGGAAAGTAGATCAGGAGGACCACACCCTGGAAGGACTTGAGGGTCCTCCTCCCCAGGATGCGGACACCCTCAAGATACAGAGGACATTTGCTGAGGTCATTGCGCTGATTCATCAGCACAGCAACCTTGGGGAAGGTACCACGGCCTTGTCTGAGGATCATCCGTCGCGCCTTGAATCCTACTTGGGACCCAAGAATTAACCCAATGCTTCAGTGGGCCTGCCATGGTCCACGCTTGCCAAGGGGGTATTCGATCTTATGAATAGTCTTGTGTCTGGGCAGGACAATTCTCTCCAGTTAAACCACTCAGACAAGCTACTTCCTCCTCCTCCGCCTCGCCAGAAGCATTTCTACGCACTGTCGGAGAGGTCATTGCCGCCTAAGCAGGTTGACCTGGACCTGGTTCGTCTAGATCTGGGTCTCTCATTGCAGCAACTTACTGCAGAGAGTATCTCCCTCTCTCAGCAAGAGGCCGCAACCCTGGAAGCCAGCGCCATGGTGGCTTTCCAGGCAGTCTCCTGGCTGGATCTGTGGTCCTTCACAGTATCCAAGGTGGCTGCTTCCTCAGGCACTATCATATCCAGGGAGGACTCTGCTTTTGGGAGACTGTGCCAGTCTGGAGGTAGGGTTATCTCCCACCTCGCCCACCAGGCGGCAAACCTGTGGGCTAACCTGGTCCTGAAGCAAAGGGATGCCTTTCTTTCTGGCTTCTCCAGGTCCATGGGGTCCAAGTCGGCAATGACCCTGCGGAATGGACCGTTGCTGGGTTTCGCTTCTCTCTTCCCTAGAGAGTTGGTGGTCGCTGCGCTGGACAAGCGCCAGACCGTTGACAGCAACTGGCTTGTCGACCAGACAGTGGCCAAGACCTCCGGGGGTTTGTGTTCCACTGCAGCCAGGCCCTCGGGTCAGGCTAGCACATCCTCGGCCCCTGAGAAGTCCCATTCTTCGAAGGGGTCCCGTGGAAACACCCAGCCTCCTTCTTCCTGTAGAAAGGGTGGATCTTCCCCCCCTCCCTTTCAGCCCGCTTTCCAATCCGGAAAAGGGGGCAAGGGGAAGAAGAAGAAGGGGAAACGCTAGGGCCGGCATTCCCACCAAATGCTGCCAAAGGTGGGGGTTGCCTGTCGAGCCATTGGGCAACATGACAGCAACACAGAGCCGAGACCTGGATAGTGGATGTCCTTCAGGAGGGATATCTGCTACCCTTCGAGTCTCGGCCTCCCTTCGCCTACACTCTGGTCCGCCTCTGCACATGCGTCCAAGGAACTCTGAAGGACTTTACTACAGCAAGAAGTGCAAGCCATGCTGAGCAAGGGTGCTGTGGAAGTCATGTCGGACTAGTCTCCAGGCTTTTACAGCCGTGTCTTCCTTGCAGAGAAAGCCACAGGGGGATGGAGACCAGTCATAGACCTCTCTCCCCTGAACCAATTCGTTCACCAGACTTGGTTCACAATGGAAATGGCGCGATCCGTGCTCACTTCCATCAGGGAGAATGGCTTCATGCTCACGGTGGACTTGAAGGATGCGTATTTCCAAATACCCATTCATCCATCCTCGCACAAGTACCTCCGCTTTATCCTCAGGGAGACGGTCTTCCAATTCAGGGCACTCTGCTTTGGGCTCTCGACCACTCCCCAGGTGTTCACGAGAGTCTTCTCTCTCGTGTCAGCTTGGGCCCACTCGCACGGGATACGTCTATTGAGGTATCTCGACGACTTGTTCGTCCTGGCAAGCTCCCACTCGCAGTTGCTGCAGGACAGGGATCGACTCCTTGAGTTTTGCCGTGATCTTGGGATCATGGTGAATCTCGAGAAGTCAGATGTCACCCCCAAGCAGAGGATAAAGTACCTGGGCATGCTGATAGACACAGTAGCAGCGAAAGTCTTTCCCTCAGACTCTCGTATCAGCAGGTTCAGGCAGGCAGCACAGCTGTTCCTGTCACGACAGGAGCAGCCAGCCCGGCAATGGCAAGTCGTCATCGGTCACATGTCGTCACTGGGCAAGTTGGTACCTCGTGGGCGTCTGTACCTGCAGTCTCTACATTGGAGACTAAAGGAGTATTGGTCCCAGTCCCGAGACCACCAGTCCTTTCTCATCCTTCTTTCCGAGGAGGTGAGAGAGGACCTTCACTGGTGGGTGGACGACAGTACCCTCTTGATAGGAGTATTCCCTGCATACTCCCCCTCCGGACATGCTGCTGTTCTCAGACACATCAACCGAGGGATGGGGCGCACACCTGGAGGGGTTGCTGACTTCGGGAGTGTGGCACCGAGACAACAAGCACCTTCACATCAATATCCTGGGATTCAAGGCAGTCTTCCTGGCTCTCCAAGAGTTCCAGGATTGAGTGATGGGACACTCCGTGGTACTGATGAGTGACAGTATCACAGTAGTGGCATACATCAACAAGCAGGGGTGTCTAGTATCCCTCCTGCCCCACCAGTCGACAATGCAGGTGCATGAGTGGGTTGTGGCTCACTCGGTAGAGCTGTCAGCCAGTTACATTCCAGGCAAGAGGAATGTTGTGGCAGACAAGCTCAGCCACCAGAATCAGGTGGTAGGAACCGAATGGTCCCTTCACTCGGAAGTGACGGAAAGGCTATTCGACCTGTGGAGGTGTCCAGTCATCGACCTGTTTGCCACCCGGCAAAACAGAAAATTCCAGGTCTTCTGCTCTGTTGTGCCGGACCCATGGGCCGCTGTGTAAGACGCGTTCCAGCACCTGTGGGACAACCTCAACGTTTACGCCTTTCCTCTGTTCTGTCTGATTCGCCAAGTGATCAGCCAAGCTATGACCACTCCAAATCTCAGAGTGATTCTGGTAGCACTGGCCGTTTGGTATCCCAACCTGCTAGCTCTCCTCTCCGAGGCGCTGAGAGAGATCCCCCCCTGGGCAAGCCTGCTGTGTCAACCCCACGTGGAGCAGTACCACCAGGCAATGCAGTCCCTGTGTGTTCATGGCTGGAGGTTATCCACCATCTCCTGCGAGCAAGAGGCTTTTTGCGTTGTGCAGCAACGGAGATGGCCCGGTACCTCAGACAATCCTCCGCAGTGGTATACCAGGGAAAGTGGTCCGTCTTCTGTGGTTGGTATCGTCGACGGGGTATCTCTCTGGTCGGAGCTACTGTTCAGCAGGTCACGGACTTCCTCATCTTCCTTCGCCGAGAGAAGCTTCTCTCCATTTCAGCTGAAAAATGCTACCGCGCTGCACTTGGCCTAGTCTTGCAGCTGAAAGGAGTAGACATCTTTTCCTCCTTTGAGATTTCCCCTACTGACGAGAAGCCTCAAAAGGTCTTGCCCACTTAGGGATCTCAGCCCCCTGTGTGGGATGTGACTCTCATTCTAAGGAGCCTGACTCGTGCACCGTACGAGCCTTTACGAGAGTTGTCAGATGGATCCGACCCTCAAGACCGTCTGTCTGCTGGCCCTGGCATCAGCGAAGAGAGTTGGCGAACTGCACGGACTTTCTTTTGGTGTTAAACACTCGAGGGGATGGGGATCAGTTACGCTCGATTTTGTCCCGGATTTTGTGGCAAAGATTCAGAATCCCTCAGTCTCTAACGCAGTGTTTGAGTCCTTCACGATCCCCTCCCTAGAGGACTTTGTAGGTAATGAACCAGACAAGATGCTACTGTGTCCTGTTTGAGTGCTGCGGCGCTGTCTGAAGAGGACTCGACATCTCCGGCCTGAGTGTTGACGACTCTTCGTTAGTACTGGCTCGACCAAGAAAGAAGTCTCCAAGAACGCGATCTCTTTCTGGCTTTGTGAGACGATAAGGAGATCGTATTCTGCTGCTGGAGAAGACGACACCGGTACACTTCGTCAGAGAGCTCACGAAGTCTGCAGCATTGGTCTGTCCCTCGCATTCCGGAAGAACATGTCGGTTCTGCGGGTGCTGAAGGCTGGCGTGTGGTCCCAACAGACCACTTTCACCTCCTTCTACCTCCGGGATGGTGCTCTCAAGTCCTTGGACACTTTCCTTGGGTCCTGTGGTGGCTGCTGAACAAGTTGTGTAGCTTATCTGGCTCCTCTAACAGGACAGGTTGCATCTCTCCTAAGATGTATGGTTGTGATTGGGAGAATGAATGTAAAGTGACTGGCCTCTCTTCTTTCTCCCCATCCTGGCTCTCTTCCCACGGCCAGAGAGCGGGATGTGCCGTTACGTGCTGGATCTGGCGGTCGACCAGGAAGGGGAGACAAGGTGTGGTGAACTCCAGTCAGTTCATAGAGACTCGCTCAGATTCCTCCCTCCAACCAGTGAGTCTTCCTAATGTAAAGGACCGACGGTTTGTATATCGTGTCAGAACAAATCACAATTTTTAAAAGTAAATTGTATTTTTCCTAACTATACAAACCCGAAGTCCTGTACATTACATTTCATGCCCACCTCATGCCACCCCTCAATCTGATACCTGGGCTGAAAGGCAAATTGGAATGTTTACATCCGGGCAGGCAATACTCCTGCCTCCCGGACGGTAGTTAACCCTTGGTGGACGGATTGAGCTTCAGTGTGAAGTAAAACAGGTTTGGGGAGGTGGATGGATTGAGCTTCAGTGTGAAGCAGAATTACGCACCACTGTTATGGTAATAATGATTCGAAACAAATGTGCCAATACTTCTATATGCTATAAATTCACTAATGGCAACTTTTATACAGACGTTAGAGTTAGGCCAGTATCAGTAATGCTTGTGACTTCAAGGGGGAAGGTACTGCATCTCTCTCTCTCACAAGAGTCTTTTTGTAAATTTGCTTGTAAATATACGAAGGGGTTGCTGTTGTTTTTTGTTTTTGTCTTTTACCATAGTATGTCGGTTGTAAATGTAATTTTACAAAGAAAATTGCAAGGAAATATTAGAAAAAGCGTGTAAAAGTAAAAAAAAGTTACTGAATCTTGCTTCTTATAAATTTACATGAATATTTTACAACAAATGTGCAAAAAATTTGTTACTGCTTTTATTTCTTTTCTGTTTTGATATTGTGTGAGCAGTAATAATAATTTTACAAAATCCAAAAAACTTGTTTATTAGAAAAAACATATAAGTTGGTAAAATTTACAGTTGTCTTGTAAATGAGGCCCCACAAGGGGTTGTAAATAGTCACTTTCAACTTCTCATGGAAGGTAGGGAAAATTTTTTAGAATTTTTTTTATTTATACAGTGGGAATGTACGTGTCATTCTCTTTCCATTGATGTGATTTTTTTTTATTTTGTTCTTAGCTAACCATTGATGTGATTTTTTTTTATTTTGTTCTTAGCTAAAAAGTCTAGGGAAAAGGAGCAAACTGCATTCCCCTGAGAAAATCTGATGCTTCTGTCCAAAGCATGGATTTCACTGGATCTCTTGGCAGTGGCCAAGGTGACCAGAAAAAATTTTCCTGGTTAGATCCCTTAAAGAGATACTTGTTCTGATACGGTATACAAACCGTTGGTCCTTTACATATGAATTACTTTCAGCGTAGGCTGGAAACGGCTGTTAAAATCTTGAACAAGGTGGTTTGCTTTCGGCCATTCTTCACAGAACGAAGGACATTTGTGGTACTTCAAGAAACCTTTGTTTTTTGTGGTACTTCAAGAAACCTTTGGTGTTCTGTGAAATATCCCTCTAGACCCCTGTCTAAGAGAATGCCCTGGCATTTTTCTGAGGAATCTGATTTCCAAAGCACATTCCATGGTGAACAAGACTCACTCTCATCTTTAAAGATGAAACCCACGAGATAGGAGCAGTCGCTAAATCTTTGGCGTTTAAGCGCAATCTATCCGTTACGTAAATTGTACAAGCGACGTTTTGGAAGTGCAAGTCGGTGTTTGCATTGCATTATTTAAGGAATATCAAGATGACTTATGATTAATGCAGTACCTTGAGTCCGTGTCATGCAGCTGGAGTGGTGTTGGGGAAGGAAACTTAGAAAGCAATGTCCTTTCTTAGTCTCTTCACCTTGCCTAGGGTGTTGAGTTTTGGGGAGCCTGGGAGTACTATGTACTTGGAGTACCCTCCATTCTTTTGGTTTTATGGTTGGGTATTGGTGTATTTAATTTGATTTTTGGTGGTTATGGTGACTATTTACTCTGGTTATTTTGTGTGGTACTGCACCCTGGGCAGGGGCATCTTTTTGTACTTTGCTAGCCACCAGAATTTAGTCCATCACTACAAAGCACCCACTGTAGTAGTAGGCCCTCAAGGCTTTACCGCCTTGCCTCTACTGGATAAGATGAGCGCCAACCAGAGGCAGTAGCTTACTGTAGCAGCTCTCTTATCAGGAAAGGTTCAACAACATTGATTCAATGTTAGCAAATTTCTATTCTCAAACTCATTAGTTAATAATGTTTTGGGGTAGATATGTCCAACATTCCCACCTCCATTCATTGTGGGAATCAGCTATGAAATTACTGGGTAAGTTACTTATATAAAAATGACATTTTTATAATAAAATAAAGTTTTACAGTATATATACTTACCCAGTAATTACATAATCGGAGCCCACCTGTGCCCCCTCACTTGGACATAAGGGCATAAACAAATTGAAGCTCTTTGCTATGTTGTACCTTCTCTTACACCCGAAAGTGGGTGGGGCACATCACCATAACCATAACAAACTAGCGGACACGCAATTTCAAAATTTTGAGCTTCCGGTTAAAAGAAACTAATAGCTATGTAATTACTGGGTAAGTGTCTATAAAACTATTTTATTATAAAAATGGTATTGCATCTTTGGAAGACAAAAACAACTATAAATTTTCGTTGTTGTCAGAGAGATTAAAGAGAGAACAGTAATATAATAGGATAATAATTTAAGGTATATTTGATGTAGGATGATACTTGAAGTATACATTTGGTATTTGAACTTTCAAGATCGGAAGTTATAAGCCATTTTAGAGGGGGGGGCGGGTAGCAAGTATTCACAGATTTTAACTTTTTGTTTGGGGTGGTGTCTGTAATTAATGTATTTTCATATCGTCTTCATGACTAAATGCACTTTTTGTGATACAACTGAAAATAGTCAGGTATAAGCCATTTTAGAAGGTTTTGTTGTGTTTGAACTATCAAAATAGGCAGTTTTAAGTGTTTTTAGAGGAGTTTTAAGTATTCACAGATTTTAGGTATGGAGGGGGGGGTTGGTATGCATCCCCTGCAAATACAGGAGTTTTGCTGTAGTATGGTTGATTAATCAACTTCCTCAACCGTTTCTTCTTGTAGGAGACATGAACAATAGACACCCATTGTGGGGTGGTGTTTTAGCTAATAGAAAAGGAAGTCACTTAACATCACTTGTTGAAAATGAAGATATAGGGATTCTTAATACAGGTGAGCCTACTCACTTTCATATACAAACAGCCACCTTGTCATGTATTGACCTATCTATAGCTAGTTCTAACTGCCTTGTTGACTTTAACTAGAGAACAGTGGATGACTGGCATACTAGTGACCATGCATCAATAATCATCAAAAGCAACAGTAGTCCACCAGAGCATAGGTCTCCTCGCTGGTGCTTGGATAAAGCAGATTGGAATAAGTTCAGGGAATTAAGTGAAATCAAAGGTGATGCAGATGAGTTGATGATGCCATTGATCTAGTTAATGAGCTCTTCTCACTGCTGGATTGCATTCCATTCCTAAAACCACTGGCTTATTCCACTGTCAACCAGTTCCTTGGTGGTCGCCTGAACTCCAGTTGCTTCATCGGGCCACAAGAACTGCTCTAACTAGATGCCGATGGAATCGAACAGAACATAACATCATAGTATATATAAAGTGTAGAGCACAGTTCTGGCATGCATTAAAAAAGCCCGTCGCTAATCCTTGTCATCCTTTGTTTCTCCAGTGAAGAAAAGAATTCCACCCTCAAATATGTGGAGAAAAGCTAATAAAATAGCAGGCAAATGTACTCCTAACCTTCCCCTTGTATTAAAGGCAAATGGATGATACATCACAGATGCATTTGAAGTGAGTAACAAATTAGCGGACCATTTGAAAAAGTTTCCCAGAAATCGGAAACATCTGGATGCCAATATCATTCCAGCGAAGAATAAAATCCACTAGATTTTTCATCCAATAAAGAAGAATCCTACAATGTTCCATTTACTGAGAGAGAATTTGACTATGCCTTGTCAACGTGTACAGATACAGCCCCAGGTAATGTATTAAGCTAACTTGTAAATGAAATTACAGTAGCTTTAATTTCATTTAAAAGTTAACTTAATAATTTAGGAGCATGATTAGGGTCATATTTAGTGTTTAAACTTTAGAAATAAGCATTTATTAGCATTTTTAGAGACTGTGCCAAACTTAACGCAAAAATTCACCTACGAGGGGTTCTGGAACCTAACCTCACATAAGTTTGGGGTATGACTGTACAGTAAACCCCCCTGTATTCGCGGGGGATGCACACCGCGCGCATGCACGCACACACACACACCTGCAAATAGCTAAAATCCGCGAATACTTAAAACCCCTCTAAGAACACTTAGAACTGCCTATTTTGATAGTTTAAACACAAGAAAACCCCTCTAAAAATGCTTATACCTGAGTATTTTAATAGTTTTATCACAAAAAGTGCATTAAGTCATGAAAATTATATGAAAATACAGTAATTAGTGAATATTTCTCAGTGAAAAATACAGCGAATGGGTGAATTTTCTGTGAATAATGGGTATATACATTCCACAGAGAAATCCATGAATAGGTGAGTCCGCGAATCGTGAGAACGTGAATACGGGGGGTGGGGTTTGCTGTATTGCACATTTTTTGTTGATGATCTTTTTATATCATATGCAGGATCAAGGATGTCTGTTATTGAAGAAAGCACCAACTTACAGTAAATAACATCACTAAATGGGCAGATTTAAATGGTTTTAAATTTTCAACTAGCAAAACAATTGTTGTCCACTTTTGCCGTATTCATGGGCTTCATCCAGACCCAGATATATATATGAAAGGCCAAAGAATTCCCTGTGTAGAGGAAACCAAATTCCTTGGTTTAATTTTTGATCATAGGCTAACATGGGTGTCTCATTTAAAGATGTTAAAGACAAAGTGTCAGAAGATTTAAAAAATTTTTAAAGTTTTAGCTAACTCGTCCTGGGGTGCAGACTGTCAAATACGTTTAAGGTTGCATAAAGCCCTGATTTTATCAAAATTGTTATATGGGTGTGAATTATGCTCTTCTGCAACCCCCAGCTGGTTGAAAATGCTTGACTCAATACATTATGCAAGCAATAGATTGGCCACTGGTGCTTTCAAGACCTCGCCAATATCAACCCTGTTGGTTGATGCTGGGGGGTTGCCTTTAGAACTCCATCACCAGTCATCCATCCTTTGCTACTGGTATAGGATGCAGAGACTTCCCAGTTCTCTAGCCTTTTCAAATTATAACAAGCGAAAGATATATTAGTCACTATGAGATGCATCATAAATGTCCACAACCTTACAGGTATAGACTCAAACAGTTACTTGGCACTACTGATATTAGTAGAAATGAGGTGCTTTCTTATAAAATATCAGTAACCCTGCCATGGAAATGAACAGAAATTTCATTTTGTTCTTGAGACTTACCTGTCAGATATATATATAGCTGTATTCTCCAAAGGACCGACAGAAATTCAAAAACTTATGACACGCAGTGGGGCCAGGTGGTTAGTACCCATTCCCGCCGCTGGGTGGCAGGTATCAGGAACCATTCCCATTTTCTATTCAGATTTTCTCTGTCGCCGGTACTGTCAACACCCGTTGTCAGTACCTCCGTCGTTGGATTTCGAAAACTTTTTGCCACTTGAGTATTCTGATTGTCTTTTGGTTTTTTGACTTTGGATTTGTGGATAGGCATACGCTTTTGTGAACCGTTTTGATTTTGGCTTTGACTTTTCTTTGGTTACGATGTTTGGATCTAGTTCTGCTAGTTTCAGGGTATGTGGTGTGAAGGAGTGTAAGGTGAGGCTACCGAAAGCTTCGATAGATCCTCACACAGTATGCGTGAGGTGTAGAGGGCTTGCTTGTTTGATTGATGATCGCTGTAAGGAGTGTGAGACTTTGCCTGATGCCAGTTGGAAGATTTATGATTCGTATGTGCACAAGTTAGAGCGTGACAGGATCAGGAGGTCTTCCTCCAGGAGTGTGTCGGCTGGTGGGAGTCAGGGTAATATTTTGTCTCCTGTTAACCCTTCTGTAGACTTTGCTTCACCTATCCCTGTAGTGTTGCCTTCGGGCCCTGAGGTTGCGTCTGCGGAAGGTAATGCCCTGACGGAGATTTTGAACTCCATCCGTGCCTTGGAGTCGAAAGTGCTTGCCATAGAAAGTGTTGTGAAGTGCAGTGATCCCCCTAGTGTTGTGGAGGGGGCGTCAGATTGGCCCTATAATGCCTGTAGGCCTGGACCTCTGTCGGACTCCCAGGACTCAGGGAGTGGGCAAGTCGAAAGCCGCAAGAGGGTTACGGGGCTCCCCACCGATCTGGCGTTCCTTCGGCAGGACCTGTTGTCGATTCCCAGGCTGCCAAGGATCGTGCTCGCGCACGCATCCTTAAGGATTGCTTCTCGTCCTCTGAGGCGCCCTCCCCGCGCAAGGGGTCGAGCTCTTGGAGGGACTCTCGCGCTTGGAAGAGAAGCTTCGGAGAGGAGGACGCTTCACGTCCTCTTTCTCAGAGTGCGCTTGTTTCTTCGCCTGAATGGTTCAACGAGTTGCCGCCGCAGAAGAGGACCAGGACTTCTTCCGAGGAGGACGCTTTTGAGCGTCCCAGTCGCTCCAAGAAAAGAGCTGTTGTCGCCCCTGGGAGAAGGAAGAGGCCGTCCCCTCGCCCCTCATCTTCTCACAGGAGCAGCCCTTCGCCGGAGAGGGAGTCTTCTCCTTCTAAGCGACTTCTGCTTGACATGCAGCGGCAGTTGGCGTCCCTCCTTGCTGCAAAGGAATCTGAGCCGTGTCGACGCCGTAAGGACTTGAGGCTGCCTGTTAAGAGGTCGAAGAAGTCATCCTCTCCTGCTCCTCGTTCGTCTCCTTCGCCAGCGAGTTCTCCCAATCGCCCTCATCGTTTGTTGGATCGCCGTCGTGACGCTCTGCATCGACTTGACGTTCCTCAAGCTGCTGGATCTGACGATTCCCATGCTCGTCAGGACGCCCCTCTCGCGACTCGGCAAGACGCTCGGATGGACGCGCGGCAGGACGTTCTGCACGACGTTCGACTGGACGCTCCTCAGCATGCTCGTCAGGACGCTCTACAGGACGCTCGGCAGCATTCTCGGCAGGATGCTCGTCAGGATGCTCGGCAGGACGCTCCTTTCTCAGTATTGCGGGATGCTCCAGAGCTTTCTGCATTAGATTCGCGGAAGAAGAGGTCCCTTTTGCGGATCGGACCACAGGTTCTGGAAGACTCTCCTGTCGCTCCCGTCGAAGAGGGAGAGGTGTCTAGTGAGTTGGAGTCTGCAGAGCAGGAGCAGCCTCCTAAGTCGTCTTCTTCGGACTACCAGGTTTTGGCCAGCCTGCTAAGGGACTTGTTTGCGGATAAGTTTCAGCCTTCTGCCCCTCTCTCTCCCCCTTCGCAGTTAGCCTCTTCGAAGGTGAAAAAATCGCCGGGATTCCTTCAAATGAAGACGTCACTTGCTACCAAGAGAGCGTTTAAGAAGGTCAACTCTTGGATGGACGATCGGAAGACACAAGGCAAGACTTCCTTTGCCCTGCCTCCGTCTAAATTGTGCGGAAAGGCGGGAATGTGGTATGAGACAGGAGAAGAAATCGGGTCCAGAGTTACTTCCTCTTCCCAAGGAGACTTCGCTAGTTTGGTCGATGCTCCAAGGAGGGCCCTCCTTTCTTCCGCAAAGGTGGCTTGGACACTTTCAGAGACGGACCATCACCTCAAAGGACTTTTCCACACGATGGAAGTTTTTAACTTTTTGGATTGGTGCTTGGGGGCCTTGGACTTGAAGACTCGAAGTCCTGACTCAATCAGTCTGGGGGAGCTGTCCAGCGTGTTGGCGTGCATGGACAAGGCCGTCAGGGATGACGCGGATGAACTGGCTGCTCATTTCTGCTCGGGCCTCTTGAAGAAGAGGGCCTTGTATTGTAACTACACAGCTAAGTCAGTTTCTCCTTTGCAGAGGGCAGAGGGCAGAATTGCTTTTCGCCCCTCTATCTAGCCATCTCTTCCCTCAGTCCTTGATCAAGGATCTCGCCTCCAGTCTTAAGGAGAAGGCTACTCAAGACCTCCTAGCCCAGTCTTCCAGACGTTCAGATGTCCCGTCCACTTCCTCTCAGGGACAAGCTTCTAAGAGGCAGAAGCCCTTTCGTGGTAGAGCTTCCTCCTCAAGATCGTTTCCTTGAGGAAGAGGGCTTTCCAGAGGCGGAGCCCCTTCTAATCCTAGGGGCAAGAAATGATGTTTTTCACCTCCAGACACCAGTAGGAGCCAGGCTTCTTTCGTTTGGAAAGCCTGGAGAGCAAGAGGGACGGACACCTGGTCCCTCAAAGTCATCGAAAAGGCTACAAGATCCCGTTCTCGAAAACCCACCACTGTGCTCAACGCCCAGAGATCTGTCGCCTCCTACCACCCAGAGAAGCAACAGATCCTTTTTCGATCTGCTCGACCAGATGCTCGAGAAGAGAGCAATAGAGCAAGTCCTGGAATGGATTCCCCAGGATTCTACAATCGGCTCTTCCTGGTTCCAAAACAGTCGGGAGGGTGGAGACCAGTCCTGGACGTCAGCAGACTGAACCATTTTGTAGTGAAGGAGAAGTTCAGGATGGAGATGTCTCAGTCGGTATTAGGAGCTTTAAGACCAGGCAATTGGATGGTTTCGCTGGACCTCCAGGACGCCTACTTTCACGTCCCCATTCATCATCAGTCAAGGAAGTACTTGAGGTTTGTCCTGGGGGACAAGTTTACCAATTCAGAGCTCTTTGCTTGGGCTGAAATACGGCACCGATGGTCTTCACGGTACTGATGAGGAACGTGGCGCGATGGCTTCACCTAGCGGGCATAAGGATCTCGCTCTATTTGGACGACTGGCTCATTCGAGCATCGCGGAGGAGAAAGTGTCTGGAGGACCTGCATTCGACGTTGGAGTTGACGAAGTCCCTGGGACTTCTGGTGAACTTAGAGAAGTCACATCTGATCCCTTCTCAGTCCATTGTATATCTGGGGATTCAGATGGATTCAGTGGCTTTTTGAGCTTTTCCGTCCCAGGAACGTCAGCAGCACTGCTTAGACAAAGTTTCGGCCTTCCTGGGGAAAGAAACATGCTCGGTGAGGGAATGGATGAGTCTGCTGGGGACCATTTCATCGCTGGAGAAGTTTGTTTCCCTGGGGAGACTGCATCTCAGACCGCTCCAGTTTTTCCTTGCGGAGAACTGGGCAGACAAGGAGGACCTAGAGGAGACTCTCAAGATCTCTCTCTCTGCCAAGGACCACCTAAGGTGGTGGCTCGATCCCACGAAGTTGGCAGAAGGGGTTTCTCTCTACCTTCAGAACCCCGACCTAGTGTTGTTTTCCGACGCGTCCACGTCGGGATGGGGAGCAACACTAGAGGGGGGGGAGAAAGTGTCAGGCACCTGGAGAGGGGAACAGGTGTCCTGGCACATCAATCTAAAAGAATTGGGAGCGATTCAGTTAGCCCTCCAATTCTTCGAAGATCAGGTTTCAGGCCGAGTGGTTCAGATCAACTTGGACAACACCACAGCCCTGGCGTACCTCAAGAAACAGGGAGGTACTCACTCTCGATCCCTGTTCTTGCTTGCAAGAGAGATCCTGCTGTGGGCCCATGCTCGGCAGATTACGCTGCTCACAAGATTCGTGGCAGGAGTTGAGAACGTACGCGCGGATCTTCTCAGTCGGCAGTGACAACTTCTTCCGACCGAGTGGACCCTGCACGAAGAGGTATGTCAGGAGCTCTGGAAGCTTTTGGGGACGTCCCTTGGTAGACCTGTTCGCGATGTCGAGGACGAAAAGGCTGCCTTTGTACTGCTCTCCCGTGCTCGACCCAGGGGCAGTAGCAGTAGATGCCCTCCTCTGGGACTGGAAGGGTCTGGACCTTTATGCCTTTCCCCCCTTCAAGATCTTGGGGGAAGTCATCAGGAAGTTTGCGGCCTCAGAAGGGTCAAGGATGACGTTAATCGCCCCCTTTTGGCCGTCGACAGAATGGTTCACAGAGGTCATGACATTCCTGGTGGACTTCCCAAGGACGCTTCCCATAAGAGTCGATCTTCTCAGACAGCCCCACTTCGAGAGGTACTACAAAAACCTCCCCGCTCTGAGTCAGACTGCATTCAGACTATCGAAAAGTTGGTCAGAGCAAGGGGTTTTTCAAGACCAGTGGCAAGGGCTATTGCCAGCGCCAGGAGAGCCTCCTCCAATGCGGTGTACCAATCGAAGTGGGCCATCTTCAGGAGATGGTGTAAGGTCAAGGGATTTCCTCAACCACGGCCTCTGTGTCCCAGATAGCCGACTTCCTTTTTATTTAAGGAAGGAACAAAAGCTGGCAGTACCTACCATCAAAGGTTATAGAAGTTTGCTGTCAGCGGTCTTTAGGCATAGAGGCCTCGACCTAACAGACAACAAGGACCTTCACGATCTTTTAAGGTCTTTCGAAACCACTAAGGTGGCTCAGCCAAGGCTGCCTTCCTGGAATTTGGATGTAGTTCTGAAATTCCTTATGTCCAGTCGGTTCGAGCCTCTACATTCTGCAACCTTGAAAGACGTGACTAGAAAGACTATTTTCCTAACTGCTCTGGCGACAGGCGAAGAGAGTTAGTGAACTTCAAGCTATCAGTAAGCATATAGGTTTTAGAGGCCATAATGCAGTATGTTCTCTAAGCCCTATGTTTCTTGCTAAAAACGAGAACCCGTCTACCCCTTGGCCCAGGACCTTCGAGATTAAGGGTGTGATGGAAATTCTTGGACAAGAACCAGAGAGAATCCTGTGTCCTGTCAGGGCTCTCAAATTTTACTTGCAGAAGACTCAGGAAAGTCGAGGTCCTTCGGACAATCTGTGGTGCTCTGTCAAGAGGCCAGATTTGCCTCTGTCTAAGAATGCACTGGCGTTCTTATTAAGAAGCACCATTTTAGACGCACATTCCGACATTCAAGACAGTGACATGAGTCTTTTGAAAGTCAAGGCTCATGAAGTGAGAGCCATTGCTACCTCAGTGGCTTTCCAGAGGAATATGTCTCTCAATGACATTCTGGGGGCCACTTCTTGGCGAAGCAATTCGGTGTTCGCTTCGCACTACCTTACTGATGTGAAGACGTCTTACGAGAATTGCTGTGCGCTAGGGCCTTACGTTTCTGCAGATGCGATTTTGGGGGCAGAGAGCGACACTTATCCTATCCTGTAGAAAATGGTTAGGAGTGTTTTTTATTTTGGTTATGGTGTTTTTTATGGTTGTTGGGTCGGCCACTGGGGGTGGACGTCCCAGTCCTTAGCTTATGTTATGGCATCATGACGTAGCTAGGCTTGGTCAGGTGGTTGTTTTTGTGTCGTTTGCCCTCATAGTATGGTCATGTGGTCTAGTCACATTGTGGTCTCGCCCCCGTTGACAGATCATCTAGAACTCACCAGCTGTATAGGTCACTACCTTGCTGAAGACTCTAGTAAAGCAGAAGCAGGCTTGGGTGACAGTAATCACGAAGTCAGCTATGCTAACAGGAAAGGAACCAAGGCGTCAATCGCCTACATATATTTGTTTTCCTAAATCCTGTTCTGTCTCTTCCCACCTCCAGTGGTGGGATTCAGCTATATATATATCTGACAGGTAAGTCTCATGAACAAAATGATATTTTAATAATAAAATAAAGTTTGTTCATACTTACCTGGCAGATATATATAATCATAGTGCCTACCCACCTCCCCTCAGGAGACAGTGGCACTAGAAAATCTGAATAGAAAATGGGAATGGTTCCTGATACCCACCACCCAGCAGCGGGAATGGGTACTAACCACCTGGCCCCACTGCGTGTGTCGTAAGTTTTTGAATTTCTGTTGGTCCTTCGGAGAATACAGCTATATATATATATATCTGCCAGGTAAGTATGAACAAACTTTATTTTATTATTAAAATGTCATTTTGTAAATATTTTTATGGTTTCAAGAAAAATATGACGGATATAGAGACCCGTTCCATATTTATGGAACACAGTGAGATTCATAAAGATTCAACTTGTGTATTCACAGATGGCTCCAAATCCAGTGCTGGCATTGGATTTGGAGTTTTTAGTGATAAGTTCTGCACCAAAGGTGCACTTCCTATTTTAGCATCTATTTTTTACAGCAGAGTTGCTTGGGATTTAAAATGCTATTGAAAAAATTACAATTATTGTTGAAACAGTTTGTACAATTTTTAGTAATTCTAAGAGTGCATTACAGGCACCTAATGTTTTTAACTCGACTAACCCCTTGGTTTTTAAAAATTCAGCAATGAGTGCACCTATTATTGTACAAAGGAACACATTATTTTTTGTTGGGTTCCAGCACATGCTGGTGTGCATGGAAATGAAGAGGCTGACAGATTGGCCAAAGCAACAGCTCTAGATTTACTTCCAAGGAGGTATCTGCTTTCACATAATGATTTCTTCCCAAGCATTAGAAAATGCATTATTAATTTGTGTCAAGAGCATTGGAATAGTATAGGAGAAAATAGTATGAAAGAAATTACATATATTTCCCTGAAAGTATGGCTAGTTTTGCTACTTAAGGATTGGGCATACTCACCTAACACAGCTTTTTGATAGCCAGGGAGAATCAACCTTTTTGTGAGGATTGTCTGGTCCCCTTGACTGTGAAGCACTTGCTGGTTGAGTGCCCCATTCTTGGGGATATTAGGAGCTGTTACCTCTCTAGGCTCTTGGTCGGGATGGCAGGTTCATCCTTGCCAAGATCCTTGGAGAGGATGTGGTGTACAACGCCCGTGGCAACTTTAGATTTATTATCGATACTGGTCTTCTCCAAAAAATACAGTATTTCATTAATTTTCTTTTATCTTTTTATTGTTTTTATAGCAACTATTCATTTAACTGATATTGTTGTCTATGACCCAGTTGTCATGATGCCAGATAACTCAAATAATTCATTCATTCGATTTGTGGGGGCGTCCAGTCATCAATCTGTTTGCCACTCGGCACAACAGAAAACTGCAGGTCTTCCGTTAATTCGTGCCAGACCCATGGGCCACAGCGGAGAACACGTTCCAACATCTGTGGGACAACCTTGATGTCTGTGCCTTTCCTCCAGTTTGTCTGATTTGTAGGGTGATCAACCAAGTGATGGTCACCCCAAAACTCAGGATGATTCTGGTGGCTCCCAAACGGTCTCAGGCTGTTTGGTATCCTGACCTGCTAGCTCTTCTTTCCGAGGCACCAAGAGATTCCTCCCTAGCCCAACCTGCTGTGTCAGCCCCACGTAGAGCGATATCACCTGGGAGTGCAGTCCCTGTGTCTTCACGGCAGGTGGTTATCCGGCATCTCCTGTGTGCGAGAGGCTTTTTGCGTCGTGCAGCAACAGAGATGGCGGATGCCTTAGGCAGTCCTCCGCAGCGGTATACCAGGAAAAGTGGGCTGTCTGCTGTGGTTGGTGTCGTGGACGGGGTACCTCTCTGGTCAGAGCTACTGTTCAGTAGATTGCAGACTTCCTTGTCTTTTTCGTCGTGAGAAGCTTCTCTCCATTTCAGCCGTAAAAGGCCATAGAGCCGTACTTGGCCTGGTCTTGCGGCTGAAAGGGGTAGATATCTCCTCTTCTTTCAAGATATCTCTACTGATAAGAAGTTTCGAGATGTCTTGCCCACTCAGGGACCTCAGGCCTACTGCATGGGATGTGACTCTCATTCTAAGGAGCCTGACTTGTACACCGTACGAGCCTTTACAAGAGTCATCAGACAGGGCTCTGACCCTCAAGACCATCTTCCTGCTTGCCCTGGCATTGGTGAAGAGAGTTTGAGAACTTCATGGGCTTTCCGTTGACGTTAAACACTCGAGGCGATGAGGATCAGTTACGCTCGATTTTGTCCCAGACTTTGTAGTGAAGACTCAGAATCCATCAGTCCCAGAAGCTAGGTAGACTTCATAGGTACAGTAATGACCAAGATGAGATGCTACTCTGTCCTGTTAGAGTGCTGTGGCGCTATCTGAAGAGAACTCACCATTTCTGGCCTGAGTGTCAGCGACTCTTCGTTAATGCTAGCTCAACCAAAAAAGAGGTGTCCAAGAACATGATTTCTTTCTGGCTTCGTGAGAGATTAAGGAGATTGTGCTCTGCGGCTGGAGAAGACGACACCGCTGCCTTCCGTCTGAGAGCTCACAAAGTCCAGAGTATTGGTCTGACCCTTGCATTCCGAGGTATTGAAAGCGGGGCTTTGGTCTCAACAGACCACCTTCACTTCTTTATACCTTCAGAATATTGCCCGCAAGTCGTCCTTCTTTTCATCCTGGCTCTCTTCTTACAGGCAAAGAGCGGATGTGCCATTACATACTGGATCTGGCAGTCGATGCAGGTAAGCATACACTTCGAGCTTCCATTCTATTTCCTTTCAGGATCATAGAAGCAAACTCACTCCTTCCTCTGGCAAGGGAAGGAAGGAGATCATGACAATAAGACAAACCCAATACTGTACTTGTATTTGCCCAACTGTCGCTGATTTTTTAAGGTTTATCCTAGCCTATTTTTGTATGAAATGACATCTTCCTCATTTATACGAAAAAGCCCAGAAGTCTGACAATTGATCTCGCGTTTCCCACAACCCGATCACTTTGTCAGAGGCAGGTTTTCCTTTCCTCGCTCTATCGACCAGGAAGGGAACCTAAGGTGTAGTGAACTCCAGCCAATTCATAGAGACTCACTCAGATTCCTCCTTCAACCAGTGAGTCTTCTTAATGTAAAGGACCGATGGTTTGTGTATTGTGTCGGAACAAATCACAGTTTTTTAAAGTAAATTGTATTTTTCCTAACTATACAAACCTGAGGTCCTTTACATTACATTTTTATATGCACCCCATGCCACCCCTCAATCTGACACCTGGGCCAAAAGGCAAATTGTAATGTTTGCATCCGGCAGATGGAACTCCGCCTACCGGACAGTAGTTAACTGCCTAACCACCTTGTTCAAAGGTTCAACGGCTGTTTCTAGCCTCGCTGAAAGTAATTCCTAATGTAAAGGACCTCAGGTTTGTATAGTTAAGAAAAATACAATTTACTTTAAAAAATTGTGATATTGTGTGTGTTCCAGTATGCCTTTGTGCAGTTTTTAATTTCATTTTCAATTCATATGAGAACATATGCCTTTTGCAGTTTTTAACTTCATTTTCATTCATTCATCACCATACCAGATGACCAATTTGCTCCCAGTACTAACCCTCTGGCCTATACCTGGCATTTCATCCAGATCTTTTGGGGCAGCCCTATGAGAGCTTATAGTCATCTTAATGGTCTGGTTAAACTGTTTTAATAATAATGTAATAATAATAATAATAATCAATGGCTGGCATGGTATTGGGTGAGGAAGCATAGGAATCTCTCTTTTCTCCTACTATCTCTTCGCCTTAAAGTAGGTCGTTGAATTTTCGGGAGCCAGGGGGGTACAGTGTACCTTGGAGTACCACCAGTCTTAGTGAATGGGTTATGGTGTTTTCAGTGTAGGTGAAAGCATTGTCTGGTTGTTTTTATTGTGGTAGTGCACCCAGGGCAAGGCCACATATTGATGCTTTGCTAGCCATCGGACATATCCTTCGCTACAAAGCTCCTAAGTAGAGGTGCTCCTAGGTTGTACTGCCACACCACTACAGGTTAAGATGAGCACCAGTCAGAGGCAGTAATTACCTGCAGTAGGTCTCTTACCAAATAAGGAAACAACAAGCATTGTCTTCAATTCTAGCAACTTTTCTGTTTCAAAGTCATTACCATAACTTAATGTTTTGGAGTAGAATATGTCCATGCATCCCGCCCCCTGGCAATGTGGGATTCAGCCATGTAATTACTTGGTAAGTTGCTTATATGAAAATGTTATTTTTGTGATAAAAGTAAGTTTCATATATCCAGACAAGTAATTACGGATTGGAGCCCTCCCTCCTCCCCTCTCATGGACATATAGGCACAAACAGAATGAGGTTTTCTGCTAAGTCGTTTCCAGTACTCCCACTGGTGGGTAGGGCTTGTCACCTACACTAAACTGTTGAAGTGCTACCGCAATTATTTAAATAAAGGCTGCCTCACAAGTTAGAACTATTGCTATGTAATTACTTTTTAAGTATATATGAAACTTAATTTTATCATGAAAATAACATATTTGCAATATCAGTACAGTACTGGATTTTTTATGTGGGATACTACCAGTTTTTGCTGATTTTAGATTTGTTTGTCTGAATATTATGGTAAATTATGAACAAGGTAAAAAAAAAATAGTGGATAGAACTGAGTAGCTGTGTAATCCTGTAAAATTGTAAGCCTTTCCTAAGAATGTTAATGTTGTCGAAGGTTGTATAAGTAAAAGTTCAATATGGTTAATTTTTATATAATTCCTCTGGCTGTAAGATTGCAGATATCAGCACCCAGCTGTATGCAATTTGCTCGATACTTGCCTGTTATCAATATTCAAATGTCATTAAACATCCAGCTTGAATTGTATTGGTTATTGGTAATCAGCTGTCATTACTAACTACTGGAATTGTATTGGGTGTTGCAAAAACAGTTTAAATCACAACTTTTTTTCAGGTTTATCTTCTTGATATGTTGATCCAGACCTGGTTACTACCTGGGCTGTCCGTCCTACACCTTAGATGAGTATGAAGGTTACAAGACCTGCAGCTAGTTTGAAAGCTGCTCAAGAAGCAGCAGCAAAGGTTTGTTTCATAATTTATAAGCTTATTGTTATAATTCAGTTATTTGGAATGAAGCTTACCTAATGTTAAAGTTAGCTTATATCTTCACACCGTTAGGTGCAATTGACATACAAAATGAAAAAATATAGCTTGGCTAACCCAGTAGGACTGTCTTTGTAATCACCTGTTTCCTACCGGGTGGCGCTGGAATGTTTGTATTCTTGGCAGAATTCTTCATGACCACCCACGAAGATTTGGGGAGGCTGGGTGGGTTTCCGCTTTAACAGTAAGTATCCAAATAATAAATTTTAACATGAAAATTTTCATTATTTGGAATGAATCTTACCTACTGTTAAAGTTAGCTGACTACCACATTGAATAAGGATGGTGGGTTAGTGCAGCCAGAGAAACAGTGTGAATTGGCATTAGTAGTGATTTTGATGATTTCTGGCTAATTTTCTCCTGTACGGTATTGTGCTTGACTTGTTTTCTCTTTTTGCATTATGTCATCTACAGTACAACCAGCAGAGGCTGTATAGGAAAGAGTTTGTGGAAACCAAATGTTTTGGTTTTGCAGGATGACCATGTAACCTATGTTAGCTTAGCTATTGAAGTACGAGTGTGGTTTTCTTGATGTGAAGGTAATGAGTGATCTGATGAGAGGATGAACATTTTTTGAAGTATCGGAAGATGCTAGAGGCTGATTATTTAAGTAGACAATTTTGGTAGGGCACACCAGAAACCTACTCAGTCTTTTCCTTTTGTCTTCCGGTGTTGCTTCTCCTCCTCCTCCATTAGCCTACTGGGTAGCCTAGGTTAATTTTTCTCTCACTCCTGTCCCCTATGTGGTTCAGGAGAAAAAATAATAAGTAATTGAGATATGTTAGGGCAAAGATTGCCACCCCCCCCATAGTGACCAACCTTTTTCGATTTCCCCCTGAAAGAGAGGTGTTGGAGCCTTGGCGTCTGTTTGTAGCCTGCCCTCTGGACTGCCTTGGGTCCGTTGGTTTTCTCCGCAGACAGGGAACCATTGTGTGTCCTGGGACCAGGGTCTGTGCCCTTTGCCACCTCTCTCTACTGTCTCTGTGGTTTGGATTCGGCTTGTTCTCTGGATGAGTTGTTTGATATTTTGGTGCTCAAGTTTGCTGGTTCACCTTGTCTGATTTGGGGAGAGTGATAGTTATATGTATGAACTGTAGAGGTATTTAGGGATACAGACACATTTGCCTCAGTAGTTCTGAGCCACACGTCAGTTCTTATATTATCATTTGCTCACCCGATATCGTCCTCTTAGTGGACGATAACCCTCCACCCCTTACTTAGTTTTCCCCTGTATTGCTGCGTATTCATCACCCTACTTTTCTAGAGTGAGTTAACCTGGTGATAGAAGAGCTCTTGCTTCTTGGTAATTGGCTCTTAAGTGTTGTGCAGACAACACTGCCTGTCATCACGGTTACATGGTGACGTCATGCAAGAACCCTCTAGCTTCCCCACCTGTGTGGACCTCACCAACTGTCGTCACAGTTACCTGGTTACTTCATTCAAAAAATCTCTACCTTCCCCATCCAGATGTCCAGCAACTGTTCACTCAGTCCAGCATTTACTACCTGCATTCCATGATGTCATTGCCGACGTTCCGTAGTGTCTCCTTCTTTGGCTTTCTTTGGCCGCATCGTCATCGTCCGTAGATTGCCATTATCTTCTGTCTCAGTTCCTCCATTTAGACTTTGGGGGTTTCAACCGTGATTTAGTTGATTCCCCTTTAGTATTAAAGCGTTGCATAGTGCACATTCCATTTTCACTACCTTCTGCTGAAGATGAATCCGTTAACTGGCGCTCTTTAGTTTACTTCTACCTCGGCTCCTGTCAAAATGAGTAAGAAGTTGACAATGATTATGGTGAGGTGCATTATCATGGAAGTAGAGCCTTTGAGAAATGGATGAACAGTCAAAACAGAAAGCTAGGAAACTGTTAGTGTTGAATAGCTCTGCTCCTAACACAAGCAGTGTAGTGTACAGTAATACCCTGAACTTGTGCGATTCAAGTTGCGCGAATTCATAGACAACGCGAACTTTTCATTGGAACCTAACTAATTGTCATACACAAGTTTTTCACAGACTCGCAAACATATGCGAATACTGAGAAACCCTGCAAAAGTGTTTTAATTTTTTATGTAATTTATAAGTTTTCAAGCTTTTATGTGTAAATTAAATAACATTAAATAATAAAAGTAATAATTTCTCTCTCTCTCTCTCTCTCTCTCTCTCTCTCTCTCTCTCTCTCTCTCTCTCTCTCTCTCTCTCTCTCTCTCTCACTGAAATGAGAGAATTTTTATGGTACATGTATGTTTATTTGTTTTGTATGATAAATCCCCCTCGATTTGGGACCACCCTGACGTGGTGAGGGGGCGGGTTGCCCTCTTGAACCCCAGGAATCTGTTCCCGGGTTTGAGTCCAAGAGTCCCATATACCATTCTGTATTTCTTTTAATTAATTTTTGCAGAATTTTCTGCTTTTGCTAAAATTTATTGGACCTGATAAATAGGAAAAGATATCATAACTGGAATTGGGTTTATATCTGAAGCTAAATAGTGGGAATTGTGGTAGGACCATCAACTGCCCGATAATGTTCGGACCTGAGAGATATCAGGCGGAACTATCCTTTAGGGCTGGACCATGGATTCCAGGGGCGTCTGGTTCTGGGCATAGGACTCTCAGCATTCTATCCGGTTTTCCCATAACATGATTAAGGTGGTGGTGATTGTATTCCAGTAATATTGTCGGTCCTAGCAAGCAGGTTTGGCTGACACTTAGGCCACTCTAATCATGTTGTGCCATCCCCTGTCGGGTAGGGTAGGGAGTGGACATTTAGGAGTCAGTTCTCACTTGTGCCATTGGTGGAAGAGTAAACCCCATGAAGGGATGATGATATCTTTTTAAGGTTTTCTGGTTTATTTATATTTTTTTCTTTACCTCAATCTTTTTGCTTAGTGGTTTTAAAGATTTAAGTACCCCTGGACCCTTTGATGGTAGCAACTCGGCACAGTTGACAATCGCCGGAACCTCCTTCGACAACTTTTCTGGAAAAATAAGAAAAAATGCTAATGTAATTACACTGGAGCCTTATGCTCCAATAAAAAGCAAACCAAAAAAAAAAAGCAAATACCTTGACCCAACCTTGACTCACTTCAACTCCCTCTTTGGAAGGGGAAGTTGGTCACGATTCCTGACCTTAGAAACAGAGAAGAAAATATCTGCATTGAAATTAGAAAACTTCCTGTTGAATTGACATTCGACTACTGAAATGTCATTTAGACAATAAAAGATCATATGTGGTTGATAGAAACCACAACAAAAAATCAATCAGAAAACTACTTAAAACTATAAAAAATATTGATAGTATAAAGGTACATATGAAAAACATGACAATATGAACAGTGTACAGGGTATCATAGTACTCATTGATAATGATGAAGAACCAATAGAAAAGAATATATTGCTGGATTCCCTTGAAAAAGAGGTACAACAATGTACAAGATTGCGAAATATACAACATAGCCAGTAGATGGAGTAATGCAAAAACACTAAGAATAGCAAAGATGAAATTCGAAGGCCATGAATTACCCTTGAAAATTAAAACCATGGGCCAGAGCAAAGAACTGAGACCATACGTTCCAAAACTACTAGTGCCAAAACTGTAGTATGTATGGGTATATAAAGAAAAATTGCCTTAATAGATCTATATGTGCATATTGTGGATCTGACAAACATACCACACAGTGGAGGTGTGGTGAACCGAAATGCATTAACTGTGGACAGAATCATTATGCAAGACCTAAGGTGTGTATGTGTATATATATATACAATACAGAATTAAAATTACTTCAGGAAGGGACAGGAATGCCTATAAAAGAAGCCAAATTAGAATTAAAAGTTAGAGGAATGCATGATCCCGCTAGGAAACGAATGTTTTCTACTGTAACTAGATCAAACAGTGAATCAAAAATGGAAATAGATAAGAGTAACAAAACCCTGATAGATCAGTCTCAAAGAAAAATAACTACTTTGCAGAAAGAAACTAATATAGCAAAGAACCAAGAAAAGTATACAAATATTTGTTCAAATTCATTTGAGATGTTAAGAGAAATGGAAATGCTAGAAGATATACAAGCACCACAGAAATAGAAGATAGTTATGATGAATTAGAAACTGATGAAAAAAAGAGGCCTTCAGAGAGAACTCCACCCAAGACCAACAAAAAACCAACTATTATTAGAGATACATCCATTAAAATGAAGGCGAGAGACCAGAAGAAAGAACGAAAATAAAAAATTATAAGAATATACCTTTGTCTCCTAAAGTAATAATAAAACCAATGGAAACAGATACACAGAACATCAAAGAAATAGTAGAGGAACAAACCATTGACAAAAATGATTATGGGATGGGAGAAGAGATTACTCCATCACCATTAATAGGTGCAGCAAGAGTAAATGAGAAACGACACATGAAAACACATGTGGATGTAATGAATGTTTCATTGAACTGTGCAACAAAAACAAAGGCATAACAAAGGACAGTTTATCAAACACTATATGAAATTTTATAAGATACAGAAATAAAGAAGCTACTAGTTTAGATACTCACAAAAAGGGCTGCACAGTAAACCCCCCATATTCGGGGAGGATGCGTTAGGTTGCAAAAAATAACCATTGTTTGGTGGAAAAAACGTAAGAAATACCAAAACATATCTCGAACATAGCCTAGCCTACACTAGGGTATTTGGTACCATGTATACATATATGGTAGCCTAGGCTACACTATAAAATATACTCTTTACATACACAGTATAGTAATTATTAATGTCAGCTAATTCTGAAGGTTCATGCAAAGTGACTTATGATAATTCAATACAAAGAGAAATTGAATAACAAACAAGAATTAGCGTAGCCTACATTGTACTTTACTTTATATTCACATATCATATTATACAAATGTCAACATAACGAATATGCATCTTTTCCATGGATCTTTTAAAATGTTATGCTCTAATTCACTTTATCCAATAATAATGTTTATATTCTTATATTGCTTTTGTATTATAAATTGCAATCATAGCGATCAACATTTTGGTTTGGAAATGTTTACATGGCGTTTATTTCGCCGTGTTTAATTCAGTTCAGAGCACTTTCTTGCTTCTAGTTAGCATAAATAAATCTCTAGATACTTTATATGGGGCAAGGTTATTTTTTGTTATATGAAGTGTTTTTAAGTCGAAATATAGCTAAAATACGTCTCGTTGTGAAATTAATTTATCTGTTATTTTCGTTAGTAGATGACGATGGCCATTTGGGGCATTTGTTTTGTGTAAAAAAATTCAAGATTCCGTTTGCTATTTTCACTTGATTTCATCATAATACAAGCTATACGTATTCATCGTTTATCTGTGTAAAAGTAACAGTAACATGTTCTTTCATGCCCAGTAGTTTTGATTAAAATACTTTCTCTCCCATTTTAATTACGATCGAGTTTCATCCATGTTGCTGATGCACGATAATTTACAGTATAGTCAGTAGCAGCTTGAACATTGTTTTCTCAACTTCAGCTACAACTTGCAGCTTAAATTTAGTAGTATATTTCCTTGCCGATCTTTTATCCATACCAAATAAGGGTATAATGTAAAAATATATCAGTCCTATTCTACTTAACCCTTAAACGCCGAGCCTCTATTTACAAAAACGTCTCCCGTATGCCGGCGTTCGGGAGTTAACACCAGCGGAAAAAAGTTTTTTCAAAAAATCACAGCACGCTTAGTTTTTAAGAATAAGAGTTCATTTTTGGCTCCTTTTTTTGTCATTGCCTGAAGTATAGTATGCAACCATCAGAAATGAAAAAAAATATCATCATATATAAATATTGAAATATATGACCGCAAAAAAAAATTTTCATATATAATTTTATACAAATCGCGCTGTGAGCAAAACGGTTAAAGTTAACGGATTATTTTTTTTTTCTTTGTATTGTACACTAAATTGCGATGATTTTGGTATATAACAAATTGTAAAACGATCAAAACAACACAGAGAAAATATTATCACAATATGATGCATGAATCCGTAACGCTCGGACGTAAAAAAATGTTTTTTTTTTTTTCAAAAATTCACCATAAATCGAAATACTGTGCTAGAGACTTCCTGTTTGTTGAAAAATGAAGCTAATTGATTGAATATTACTAGACTGTAAGTGTTTTAGCTTACAATTGCAGTTTTCGACCATTTTGGTGCTAGAGACTTCCAGTTTGTTGCAAAATGAAGGTACATGATTGAATATTACTAGAATGTAAGAGTTTTAGCTTGTAATTGCGTTTTTTTACCATTTCGGTCGAGTTAAAGTTGACCGAAGGTTGAAATTTTGGCAGTTACCATGATTTATATGAAAATATTTCAAAACTGATAAAAGCTACAACCATGAGTTATTTTCTGTTGTATTCTACATGAAATTGCACACATTTCCATATATAAAACTTTATATAACGACTAATATAAAACGGTGCAAACATTACAACAACGTGACGAAAGAATTTCTGGCGCGGACTTAAGGAAAAAGTTTTTTTCAAAAATTCATCATAAATCGAAATATTGTGCTAGAGACTTCCAATTTGTTGCAAAATGAAGGTAAATGATTGAATATTACTAGAATGTAAGAGTTTTAGCTTACAATTGCGTTTTTTTACCATTTCGGTCGAGTCAAAGTTGACTGAAGGTTGAAATTTTGGCAGTTATCGAGATTTATATGAAAATATTTCCAAACTGATAAAAGCTACAACCATGGGTTGTATTTTTTTTGTATTTTACATGAAATTGCACACATTTTCATATATAAAACTTTATGTAACGGTTAATATAAAACAGTGCAAAAATTACGACAAAATGACGAAAGAATTTCTGAAATTTTCGGCCGAGTTACCGCGCGGACGTAAGGAAAAAGTTTTTTCAAAAATTCACCATAAATCGAAATATTGTGCTAGAGACTTCCAATTTGTTGCAAAATGAAGGTAAATGGTTGAATATTACTAGAATGTAAGAGTTTTAGCTTACAATTGCGTTTTTCGACCATTTCGGTCGAGTCAAAGTTGACCGAAGGTTGAAATTTTTTGTAGTCGACGTATGGTACGTCCACTTGGCACCCAACAGACAATTTTAATCGACGTATGATACGTCCAGTAGGCGTTTAATTGTTGATGTCATTTGTACCATAACATACGGTAATTGTTTATTACCTTACAATGGTTGAAATACCAGGTAAACGTCTGTTGTTATCTGATTCAGTTATTAGCAAAACAACAGTTTCTTGGTCAGTTGTTTATGGCTTACGCATTTACGCAAGAGTATAACATTACTAACAATACTTTTATCATTCTCTTTTACTTTTTTAACTAGAAGATGGGGTAAAGAGATGGAGGAAAAGTTGTCTATTGTAATTTGGTCTCTCTCACTACCTGATTATGCCGCTGCCTGCGCCTGCCCGAAATTTAAAAATGTTTTACAAATAATATTGTGGTATCGGTATTAATTGCTGACCGCGTTGCAAAATCGAATTATCATAAGGTGAATTATCGTAACTCGAGCATTACCTGAGTGTTTTAATAGTTTTATCACAAAAAGTGCATTTAGTCATGAAAATGAGATGAAAATACAGTATTTAGTGAATATTTCTCAGTGAAAAATACCGTGGGCAAATTTTCCGCAAGTAATGGGTAGATATGTTTCAAAGAGAAATCCGTGAATACGTGAGTATGCGAATTGTGAGAACGTGAATCCGGGGGTTTACTGTATGTGCATTGGACATATATATAATGTCTTATAAAGAAAAACAAATAAATATTTTAAATAAGATTTTAGAAAAAATGCAAATTGATGATCCACAAAGAGAAAATAACACTTGAACACACTAAAGAAATACTTTCAATAATTATATTGTACAATGGAACTTAAATGGTCCACAGACTAGATAACATTTGGGAGAAATACGACGACTACTAAGGGAATATGAACCAATGATGCTGTTTACAACATGTCAACAAAACAATATCAACAGTAGGTAAATATACCTTAGTATCTACATCTAGAGAAGAAGAAGGAAATTTAGGTACTGCTATATATGTACATAACAAAGTATGTTATGACAAAGTACCTGTAAATTTTACTGACTTGCAAATATCAAGTATTAAAATACGAATAAGAAACGATAATTACATAATTTATAATTTATACAACCAACCTAATAAAAATTACGACATTGATAAACTTAAAGAAAGATTTAATTAACAATACCAAGGAACCTACATTATTAGTAGGTGATTTTAATGCTCACAACCCAATATGGGACTGTAATTTTACAATCTCAAATAGAACAGGGAGTAAAGTGCTTTATAAATGATGACGAAATTAGCACATTTTTTTCAAAAGCACATGGAACATTTTCCTCAGTAGACTTAACTATGTACAACAAGTATAGTTGAGAGATTGGATTGGAATACAGTTGATGACTTGCACACCAGTGATCATTTCCCGATATTAATTTCCTTATTACAAAATAATCCTGCAAAACATGTCCCTCACTATAACATTTTTAAAGCAAATTGGGAGTGATATGAAATGCTCACTAGAAGTATCCCACCATTTGAATATTTAAAACACCATAATGAAACAAATTTCATGTTGATTTCATTAAAAATGCTGCTGATAAAGCAATATCAAAGTCAAAACCCCATCCAACAAAACACAAAGTTCCATGGTGGTCAAATAAGTTAACAGAATTAATAAATATATAATACTCAATAGGGATTAGATAATTTAAATAGAAAGTTCGGTAAAATAAAACATTACCAATATAAGAAGGATCTTTACGAAAAATGACTATATATATTATTACTACTAGAAATTGATACATTAAAACTTCTATACAAAAAATATCTGCAAAATTTAAAAAAGTAGTTAAAGAAAGAATCGTTTTATGGAGGAAATACATATCAGATCCCTTTAATAATACTCCCATACAAAAAATATACGAAAAATTCAGGAAAATAAATGGTACCCATATTAAACCACCTATACATGCCATATTAAAAGATGGGAAAAGAACACTTGATCAAAAAGAAATAAGTAATATAATGGGAGAAAATTTAGCAAATGTAAGTAGTGATAAAAATTTAGATGAACACTTCCGCACAAAGGAAAATAAAATAGAATTAATAGCAATAAATTTTGATACAATAGAAGATATATAATACAATAGAAAATTTAATATGTCAGAGTTGGAATATGCTGTCTTGAACAGCAATAAATCTGATCCTGCAGGTGGCAATACTTGTTTTGAGATGATCTGCCACTTAGCACCTTTGGCAAAGTCATACTTATTAGAGTTTTATAATCATTTATGGCTTTGAAATTTAATGGCATAAGCTATAATAACTCCTATCCCCAAACCTGGAAAGGATCCCAGTAGTGTAAATAATTACAGACCAATTTCTTTAAAAAGCTGCTTATGCAAATCGTTTGAGAAAATGGTAAATGCTCAACTAACATGGCACATTCGAGAAAATGAAATTTTGACTCCCACTCAGTTCGGGTCACAGTGTAACAGATCTACGATAGATACTCTAACTTAGAAGACCATATACGTAGAGGTTTTGAATGAAAACAAATTACTGTAGCTGTCTTTTTTGACATTGAAAAAGCATAAGATACTACATGGAGCTATGCTATATTAAAAACTTGACAAAACAACAACATCTGTGGACATTTACCTAGGTTTATACAAAACTTTTTGACAAATTGCAGTTTTCAGGTGAGAATTGATGATGTTTTGTCTAGAAATTTTCCACTTGAAAATGGTGTTCCACAGGGAAGTGTCCTTAGTGGCACACTGTTCACTTTAGCAATTAATTATATCAGTAATAATCTACCTATTGGTATTAAAAGTAACCTGTATATGGATGATTTTGCCATATATTGTTCAGCATCTCGAATAAAACATGCAGAACGAATCATTAATAAAAACACAGTAAAATAGATGAATGGGCCTCATCTGTAGGCTTTAAATTTTCCTTAGATAAAACTCAAGCAATCATGTTTTATTAAAATAAAAAGTGGAAAAAAGGTGAAGAAATAGACTTAAAGATAAGAAACCATAGTATACCAATTGGCCAAACAGCAAAATTTTTTAGATTAGTATTTGATACTCACTTGAACTGGAAAGCCCATAACATACATAAAATCTGAATGTAAAAGAGCATTAAATCTAATTAGAAAACTATCGAACACTACTTGGGAAGCCAATAGACATACCCTTACTGTACTGTAGAAAGCAACAGTTCTGTCCATCATTGATTATTGAAGTGAAGTATATGGCTCAGCATTGGACCCAGTGCTGAAAATGTTAGCCCCTATTCACAATGAATGCCTTAGAATATGCTGAGGAGCCTTTAGATCATCACCAAAATCATCTTTACAAGTTAAATGTAGTGAACTGCCTCTTGTCTCTCCATAGAGAGCTAGTAACAATGAAAAGTGCTCTAAGAATTCAGTCAAGTAATTCTCCAATGAAAAATTATTTGAATTAAGAGATGTATTTATAAATATCCATCCACCACCTTTCCCAGTTATAGCTAGAAGACTGTTTGAGTCGCTGAATATAAATATACAAGTGCCTTTAATAGTAAAATCACCTCCCTGGACTATGAATAAAATGAGAATTTGTACACACCAAGTATTTATCAAAAAGTTACTCATATACACCAGAACACTATAGACAGCATACAATAGAGCTTATAAGTCGAAAAGGTCCACATTACGCAATATATACAGATGGATCTAAATCAGAACACGGAGTGGGATATGCTGCAGTGTCCCTGGACAGGACTTATCAGTTCTCTCTTCCTAATAATGCTTCAGTATTCACAGCAGAATTGTGTGGAATTGTATCAACTATAAAAATAATTAAAGAAACATCATTCAATAATTTTGTGGTTTTTAGTGACTCGAGAAGCGCTATAGAAGCTATTCAGAGTTACAAATTAAAAAATAATATAGTACAACAAATTAAATTATTTCACCATAACTTACATAATAATGGAAAAAATGTAGAAATATGTTGGATCCCTGCCCATATAGGGATCAAAGGAAATGAAGAGGCAGACAAAGCAGCCAAAGAAGCAACCCACATGACAAGATCAAATGTGAATGTCCCTGTTACTGATTATGTAACACACAAAAATGGGTATCATAAATAAATGGCAATATATATGGAGTGAAGAACCTGAAAGTAATAAATTGAAACAAATAAAACCTGATGTTGAAAAATGGAGTTCATCATATCAGAGAGAGAGACGCGCACAAGTAATTCCAATATGTCTCAGAATAGGCCATACTCGTCTGGCACATGGGCACTTAATGAGCAGTCCATGTGGCCCGGCTCTTGAGGGCTCAGAGTTCAGGGTGATAATAACAGTCAGACATGTGTTATGTGAGTGTCCAAAGTATGACCAACAGTGACTGTCAACTTTTGGAAATAAGTCAGTGGAGGAAATTTTGCCAGAATCTTTTACATTTTCAGTCGTTCCAATTTTGATGTTCATGAGGAACTGTAATTTAATTAATAAGATATAAAAATAAGTAAATAATAAGAGCATGAAAACCCTTATAGCATTTGTCAAATTAAAAAAAAAGCTAAATTTTAAAATATTACTTATGTTCTGAATTTTGATATACCTTTTTAATGTGTATGTAAGGAAGCATGAGTAAATGTATTTATTGTATGTATGTGTTCAAGTATGAGAGCATGTGCCTATGTGCAGTTTTTAATTTCATTTTAATTCGTTCATCATCATATTGGCCTAGACCTGGTATTTTAGTCTAATCCTTTGGGCCAGCCCTATGAGAGCTGAAAGTCAGCTCAGTGGTCTGGTTAAACTACTTTAATAATAATAATGTATGATAAATACATTTTTTACCCAATAATAAGTACTAATATTCAAACAGTAATAAGATTAAATAATAATAATATAATTATATAATAATTATAAAACTGTAACCACAAAATTCATATGTGATATGTATTTTAAATAAACAAATTTCTTTCCCCACATCTTTTGTAAGAAGCTCCAAGGCAAAGCTGTCAGACATGTCGATTTAACATGACAAGAAGGGGAGTGTTGCTGATTAGCAGGTCAAAGAAGGGGAAGTGTTGCTGATTAGCAGGTCAAAGAAGGGGGAGTGTTGCTGATTATTGGGTCAAAGAAGGGGGAGTGTTGCTGATTAGCGGGTCATTAGCGGGTCAAAGGAGTGAGAGTGTTGCTGATAAGCAGGTTAAAGAATGGGAAGTGTTGCTGATTAGCGGGTCAAAGAAGGGGGAGTGTTGCTGATTAGTGGGTCAAAGAAGGGGGAGTGTTGCTGATTAGTGGGTCAAAGAAGGGGGAGTGTTGCTGATTAGTGGGTCAAAGAAGGGGGAGTGTTGCTGATTAGTGGGTCAAAGAAGGGGGAGTGTTGCTGATTAGTGGGTCAAAGAAGGGGGAGTGTTGCTGATTAGCAGGTCAAAGATATCTCTCTCTCTCTCTCTCTCTCTCTCTCTCTCTCTCTCTCTCTCTCTCTCTCTCTCTCTCTCTCTCTCTCTCTCTCTCTCGTAGTTAACGCAACCTACGTATTACTGTTTCTCTATGTCTTCAACTGTACAGTAGATAATTTGAAATTGATCTAATTTTACCTGTACGTCTACAAACTGTAAATGCGCCATTTTAAAACATAGAGACATAGAGCATTTCAGAACAAAGAGAAAGAGACAGAATAAAGAAGTTTTTAAAAACAAGGTTGAGTAGACCTCTAAAAATAGATGGTGGAATGGGGAGAGAGAAATAGTATACTAATCTTTACACACTTATATTTTTATATCAACCATTTATATTGTAATAATAACTTCTCCCTCTCTCTCTCTCTGATGTTATTCTCTCTGTGTAATAATTCATAAATAATTTAATTTGATATTTCAAGTAAGGACAATCTCTCTCTCTCTCTCTCTCTCTCTCTCTCTCTCTCTCTCTCTCTCTCTCTCTCTCTCTCTCTCTCTCTCTCTCTCTCTCTCATGTGTTATTCTTTCTGTCTCCGTAGTAATTGATAAATAATTTCACTCTCTTAAGTAAGGACAACCTCTCTCTCTCTCTCTCTCTCTCTCTCTCTCTCTCTCTCTCTCTCTCTCTCTCTCTCTCATATAGTTAGCGCTCACACATTTTTACAACTTATTATTTCTCTGTACATCTTTACCTGTACAGTAGATAGTTTAAATTGATCTACTTTTACCTGTACTGTCTACGAAGTGTAAATGCGCTAGTGTGGCAAATACGTTCTAAAACATAGACATAATGACTAGAGTTGTATTAGTCCAAATAAAAAATACTGTTTGTTCATGAAAAAGTATTTAAGAACAAAGAAAAGAGACGTTGAATAGAGAAGTTATTAAAAAGAAGTTGAGAACACTTCTAAAAATAGATCGGTCGGAAGGGGAGAGAGACAGAAGTTCTCATCCAACTATCTATTTTTATGTCAACCATGTATTTCTTTTTTTAAGGGTAGGGTATTAAGCTAACTTTAAAATGAAATTACAGAAACGGAAAATTTATTTAAAAGTTAGCTTAATAATTTGGAAGCATGATTAGGGTCATATATAGTGTTTTAACTTTAGAAATAAGCATTTATTAGCATTTTTAGAGATCATGCCAAACTGACGCGAAAATTTGCCTTGCACAAGGGGTTCTGGAACCTAACCTCGCGTAAGTTCGGGTTATGATTATGCTCGCAACCATGTCGTAGAGTGAGCTCTTGGGAACTAACCAACCAAGGCGATGTGCCGGCATGTTGCTGGCTTAATCTAAACAACCGAAGCGATCTCAGAAGTGTATCCTTTAATGCTGGTTCTCGGATGCTACTGCATCTATTTCCAGTTTTTGAAGCTGACTAGAGCTGGGTTACTAATCACGATAAAAGTTTTTTCACCTTCCTCTTTTCAACTTGTAGGTTTCAAGTTCTTGGATCAAGGAAGTGAAGACTCCTCTAATAGGTGAGGTACTTTGGCCTAATTGTGAGGCGGAAGTACCTTTGAATTCGATGTTTTGTTTTTAGCACTACAGCTCAATTACTGCAAGAGTAATACTTATATATGATTATTTATATATACATACTTAATACTATATACAATTGACCCCCTTGACCCCCACTATATCGTTGTTCAGCATTCGCAACTTTAGTTAATTATGGATTTTTCTGAGGAATGTATCTTAAAAAAATATATCACGGAAAAATTACTAATTCACAGATTTTTTGTAGAGCAATATTCACTAATATGTGCAGTAAACCCCCTCGTATTTATGGGGATGTATGTCACAACCCCAACGAATAGTTAACACCCCCATCTTAAACTATTATCCTATTACTGTGTTAATCTTTGAAGTGATATTATTATCATTTCAAAGTTATCTTAAACATTTTACTCTTAAAAATTCACATACACACTTCTAGCTCTTCCAGCCAGTGACAGAGAGTGAGTATATCTTTCTGTCAACCACTCTCCCTTTCTATCTATATATCTATCTATCTGTGTCTCACATTCTGAGTATCCTTTGGCATGAGAGAAAGAGAGAGATTTGTTCTGACACAATATGCAAGGCATTGGTCCTTTACATTAGGAATTACTGAAGCTGGACACGGCCGTTAAACTCTTGAACAAGATGGTTAGGCAGTAACTACCGTCAGGTAGGTGGGAATACCCGCCTGCCCAGATGTAAACATTCTAGTTTGCTTCCGGCCATCATGCATTGCAGGCGTGTTTTTGGACCTCTCTGCCTGACTGTCGTTAAGCTCTTTATTATCCCTGTGGGATTTTTATTTAATTTTGTGTATAACATGTGTTTGATATTTATTAATATACAAATGCATGATTTATGATAGCCTTGCATAGGCCATCGTTCCCCTGCATCTGTGTCTTGGGTGTGACAGCCAAGGGCGTATTTAGAGGGACATAACTGAGTGGTAATGCTTCTCTTCCAGTAGCCCTTTATTTAGATACTGAAGGCGTTCCCCTGTACGTTCAGATATATTAGATTGGGACGTAATATCTTCACTCCCCTTCATTGATCCGGATGTAACAAGTTCGATCCCCTTCTTGGGCTCCCACCCTCTGTGTACAAGGGCATGACTACATCCTTTCTACTTGTGCTGAGCTTTGTTTTCGCTGCTTTGCTATGGAGAGTTGTGGGTGGGAGGTTGTGGGTGTTGTCGGTAAGTTTTGCTTCCACGGCGCCCTTGGTGGCCTCCCCTCCTTCCTTCTCTCTCCCCGTATGTTCTTCTTTTATCTCTCCTTTGCCCTCTTCGCTCACTCGTAAGGCGAAGACTGCAAGGGGCCCCGGTCAGGTGACCTCTTCTCAGGGGCCTCCTCTCTCTGCACAGGGCAGGTTCCCTCGGGGTGAGAGTGCTTTTTCTTTCAGGTTGACAGTGAGCATCATAGGGACAGCAGTAGTTGGCTGAAGTATCTTTGCCTGAAGGAGTCCCGACATTCATACAGCGTTTGCTTCAGGATCGACCACAGTACCTGGTTGGAACGGAATAGATCCACGTCTGGATCGTTTCGATTCTGTTCCCGCCGATGTGGATTGATCACTGTCATTACTGGCGTTCAAGTATGATGTGGCACTGCCTCTGGCATATCTGTGGTCCGTCTGCTCCTGCTGTGTTTCCTGTGTTATTGCTCCTGTTGACTCAGCGACAAGTCTCTGGGCGGCTCCTCCTCGTCTCCTGCCGCAGCCACCCAGATTGTTCCTGTTGCTGCTGGTGACATTTATGTGATGTTCCTAGCTGTTACTGTAGCTCCTGCCTTCCAAACCGCTTCTGTAGCTCCTGCATTGGCTGTCCTGATCGTCCCTGCTGCTTCTCCTGGTGGTCGTGTCCTGGGCCACTTCCGTTGTGATCCTGCCTAGCTGCCCAAGAGATTAAGATTTTTCATGTCCACCATCCTGTAGAAGATGTCGGAGTGAAGGTGAAGGAAGTCGCCCTGTGGAGGTAGCTACCATCTTCTTCAGCTTATCTTTGATTTCGTCATCTGCTGCCTCTTCCCTTCCTCTCCCGAGGTTCAAGGGGGTCCTGGAAAACCAAATAGACCTCCATTGGCTGGAGGAGAGGAAGGCTGCTGCTTCTCCCTCGATGTCCTTTGGACGTCTAGGAACTGCCTCCTCCTGAGGAGGCAGCGTGTCTCTTGTTGGCTCTTCCCAACCTTTGGGTTCGGGAACCAGTTCACATACCCCTGGGTTTTGTGTTTCGGGAGCCGCGGGCGTGCAGACCTCAGTTTGTACTTCCGTTCCCAGTCCTAGAGGTTCCACCTCTAAGATGGGTGCTGCTTCGGGCATTCATTTGCGAAGTGCTCCGAGTGCTCGAGATTCTGTGGAATATCGAGTATCCTGATCTGGTCTGGAGAGTACTCTCCCCGGCCCAGTTCGGGAGCAGCTTGAGAGAAAGGACCAAGGCACCCAAGTATCTCAGCTCTTCCTGTAAGCACTACAAGCACTCCCCGAGTGCTTACCAGTGCTCGGTCGGGTTCCCAGCCTGGTGTCTTGATCCTATCAGTTTGAACTCCAGAAGGAGCAGGGAAGAGATTCTCTTTGGGAGTCCTGCTGGACTTTTAAGGGACTGCCTCTCTTCTGGGGGGCAGATTTCTCTCATTGGCTCTTCCCACCCTCAGGCGGGAACAGATTCACATTCTCCTGGGGGTCTCGCGTTTGGGGGGCCTCGCCCTCATTGCCAGTCTTAGAAGTCTGCGTTTAAGACTGGTTCTATGCCTGGCTCTTTACGATTCGTTAGGAAACTGAAAGCAGCCGCTCCCGATTTTTGGGAGTCATAGGTCACTCGAATTCTATGAATCATGAGCGCTCTCCTGGTGAGAGGTACAGGACAAGAAAAAGTGCCAAGACCCAGGTGTCTGGGTGCCAAGATGCCCAGGTGTCTCGACACTGTTTGCCAGCTGCTTCGGTTGCTTGGCCGGGTTTCACCCTCATGTCTTAAACCTTAGGGCTCGAGCATGCAAGATAGCAGAAACAGAATTCCCCTTTGAACCTTCTTCTCAAGGGGCCTCGGCCTCGAAGGAGTTTGGAGTTCAGGAAATTAGAACCAGTTCATGGCAGATGAGTTCCGCCTTGTCCTGTTCCGATTGCATTTGCACGATCGGCTCAGCTCTGCTCGCTCAGCTTGCTTGCCCCACCCAGCCCCTGGTTACGTTCGTGAGACTGACCTGGGTTGGCTCGATTTGGCTCGCCCCGCTTGCCTCCCAGTCCACCGCTTACCACCCTCTGGATCACATTCGCGTGATCGGCTCAGTTCCGTGCGGCTCGGCTCGGCCCCTCTCGGTTTTTCCGAATTGGGTTCTTCACACTGTTCGAGTGAATTTTCTGCTCTTCCCAGGAGAATACCTTGCCATGGCACAAGCTCTCTTCTTCCCCCCGCATGGCAATAATCTTCTTCGATTGGTTATTGCTCACAGTCTGCCTCTCCTGCTTATCTTACTGGCAGGACAGGGTATTCTTTCTCCTCACCTATTCTCTTTTCCTCTCAGTTGTTCTGAGAGGCGCAAGATGAACAGAGAGAGCTCCAATGAACTTGTCTTTCTTCGGAGTTTGGCAGGAGGGTTTCTTGGGATCTGTCAAGGTCTCCCTCCAGGGAGAGAGGCACAGGAGTTTCATGCTTTGAAAGCAGCGAGGGTCTTCCTCTTCATGTTGCGATTGCCTCGTTTCTCGGAGAACATTGTGCCGTTCTTCAGCGCGAGGATCCTCGGGACAGGACCATGGCTCCCACCAGTGAATAATCTTCATCGCTTGCAACCCTTGCAGTTCCCTAAGGGGCCGAGAGTTTCGGGGGCCGCCACAGTTCTTGCTTGTGAGAGCGTTCTTGACCAGATGAATACTTTTCTTCGGACAAGGAGTTCGTTCAGGTTGAGACACCAAGCTCCTCCCCTGCCTCGACAGAGTACGAATTCTTCTTGCCTCAGAAGGGTCTTGCTGACTGCAGGTTTTTCTGACTCTGCTTCATCCAGACTAGGTTCTCTCTGCTTCTCCTTGCCGTGAAGGGTATTCTCCTCGGCAACGAGAGGCGGCAATCTTGGAGGACACCTGCTGGTTTCCTCCAGACCGTCTCCTGATGGATCCACAATCCTTTACTTTTAGGCTTTCTCTCCTCAGATATGACCATTCCTGGAGAGAACCCTGCCTTCTGGAAACTGGTCCTGTCGGGGGGTGGGTCTTCCTACACCAGGCAGCAATCTGTGGGCATTTCTGGTGATAAGAAGAAGGACTTGTCCTAATTCGGATCTCTGGTTTCGTAAGTCGCGAGTTGGCTCTGATTGTATGTTAGTTTTATAAGTTAGTCATTATTTTATTTTCTGCATTGATGAAGTGTATGGGTATTGCAGAATGTATAAAAAGAAAGCACATGTTTAATTTTATAAGATGTTTTTATAGCATAGCATTCCTTATTTTTAAAGAGTATGTTATTGTTGTGACTTCATAGGAAGTGACGTCACAGGACGAAAATGGCGGGAGGGAGAAAAATGTAAACAAACAAGCAGCGGGAGTGTTGAAAGCATGGTGGAAAGAGGTAGAGAGAGCTCTCTGAAGGTTAGGTTGATAATGGTTGGGTTGTAAGTCTGTTTGTGGTTTTTGTTGTCGTAAGCTGGATTGCATAGAGTAAAAAGAACAACGTGAACAGGTGAGTGGATCACATAATTGAATAATTTAAGGATAGGTTAGGCTAGAAAAATTTTCAAGTGGTAGCAGAGCGTGGTTCGTTAAAAGTGGACGGATCTGATGGTAAACTTTGGGAGATGAAATGGAGGAGAGACTGTCCGAGATTTAGCGGGGCACAGGGCGATTGTAAAGGATGGAGAGGACAAGTCGAAGATTGGCTTGTGGTGTGTGGAGAAGAAGTGAAATATCCGGGGATAGAGATAAGGATGAGCTTAAAAAGCTTTAGAAGTAACAGAAGGAATAGATAGAGATGAACTTGAGGATAGCGAGGGTTCAAAGATAATCCTGTCCAAACTAGATGAAGTGTATCTAAAAGATACGTTAATGGAAAATTACAGTAAAATGAAAAACTATTTTAAAATAGAAAGAGAATCTAGTGAAAAGATGAGAGATTTTATAATTAGGTATGAAAAGGCAGAGTCAGAGTGTAGTAGGGCACTAGGGAAAAGCATGCTTGAAGGGGAAGCAAAAGGTTTTCATGTACTAGAACAATCGAATCTCACAGAAGATCAAAACAAATGGTATTAGCAGCTTGTGGTCGAGAAAAGTTGGAATATAAAACAGTGTCACAAATAATGAAAAGAATATTTGAGGGATTAGGGAATAGAGAGGAGGGGGAATGGTTAGGATCAGAAGGTTGTGAGAATTTTGGGAAAGGGTGGAAAAACCAAAGATATCGGGGAAAGGTGAATCGAGGTAGACGTGGAAGAAATCCTTTAAGTAGAGAAGGGAAAGTAACACTGTGTGCTATATGCAAATCGGAATGGCATTGGGCCAGAGATTGTCCTCAGAATTTTCAGAATAAGAAGAAATCAGAAACTGGACAAGAAGAAGAAAAAGTTTATATAGGAAAAGTTAGCAAAATAGAAGAAGAATCTTGGGAAGAGGTTGATGCAATTTTAGACACAGGATGTAAGTCAACAGTTTGTGGGGAATTGTGACTAGCACGCATTGTTGTGGGTTTGAATCAGGAAGAATTGAGGAGAATGAATGATACTAAGAAAGAGTCTAATAAAGTATTTAATTTCGGTGAGTCATCATACAAGTCGAAAGGAGTAATGGAAATACCGGTGATATTGAAAAACAAAAATTTTATTTGAAGACAGAAATTTTGCAGGGTGATGTACCATGGTTAATAGGTAAGAAAACCATGAGTAAAATGGGGATGACCATAAATTTAAAAGAGAATTGTGTTAAAATAGAAGTATTAGGGGAAATGAAGGTAAAGTTACGAGAAGACAGACAGGGCCATTTAAGAATACCAATTTTGAGGAGGAAGGTAGAAGAAGAATTATTATTGGAGGGGTGGAAGGGAAAGAGCCTAAGGGAAATTAAAGGTACAATGATGAAGTTACATCTACAATTTGGCCACGGAAGTGGAGATAAAATATGGAAGCTAACAGAAGAAGCACAGTGGAGTGACGGTTTGGGAGAGAAGGAAAAAGAGGAAATAAAAAAGTTACTAACTGACTTAATCGCAAGTTGTGAAGTATGTAAAAGATATAAAAGAAATCCAGCTAAACCAGTAGTGGGATTTTCTTGGAGTAAGACATTCAATGAAGTTGTAGCAATGGATGTGGGAGAGATAGAGGAGAGAAAGTTCTTGGTAATGGTAGATATGGCAACAAGGTATTGTCAGGCTTTTTGGATAAAAGACAAGAAACCAGAAACTATTATAAAAACTCTTTTTGACGGGTGGTTTGCGATATTTGGGGCACCTTCTAAAATATTATCAGACAACGGGAGAGAATTTCAAAATGAAAAAGTAAGGAGGATGGCAGAAAGATGGAATATTAAAGTATTAGCCACAGCATCAGAATCTCCATGGAGCAATGGATTGTGTGAAAAGACAGTAGGCATAATCAAAGAAAGCTTAAGAAAGATGAAAGATGATGAGGAAGTGGATTGGTCCATAGCATTAAGATGGGTAGTGAGTGCCAGGAACTGCTTAATAAATAATGGTGGTTTCTCCCCTAACCAATTAGTATTTGGGAAAAACCCTTCCTTGCCTAATTTAATGGGAGAAGAAAGTTCAAGTCCTGCAAGCAGAGAGAAAGGTATGGAAGAAAGCATAGTAAGGGATACACTGAATGCAATGCATAAGGCCAGAGAAGTGTTTATCAAAAATGAGTCTTGTAATAAAATAAGAATTGCTCTAAACAAAAATGTCAGAGAACATAAATTTGAAGCAGCAGTAGTGGGAGACGAGGTATTCTATAAGAGAGAAAATGAAAATGAATGGAGAGGACCTGCTCAGGTAGTGGGAGTATCAGGTAAAACTGTAGTGGTTAAACATGGGGATTCTCTAAGAGAAGTAGCGAGAATACATGTTACTAAGATTCAAAGACTATCACCAGAAAAGGAGAAGATACTTAAATTAGACAAAACACACACTGTGAAAGATGAATCCCTTGCATCAAAGGAAGGGAATATAGATGAGCAGGAAGGAAAGATGATAATTGGCTGGAGAAGGAATGCTGATGTAGAAGAGACTATAGAAAGAGATTTGGCAGAGGAAACACTGGAAGATGAAGGGGAAAGTGAGGTAACAGAAGAAAGTGAGTTAATAGAAGAGATACCCAAATTCAGAAAGGGAAATAGAGTTAGAGCTATAAACAAAAATACAGGACAAGTAGAAGAGTGGACGATATTGAGCCTTGCAGGGAAAAGATCAAGCAAATCTTGGGCTGATTCATACAATGTAGAAGACTCACAGTCAGGTGACAAGGGATGGGTTGACTTAAGAGATTATAGTCATGTAGAAAAAATTGAAGATGAAGAAGAGGTTTTGCTAGGATTCGAAATTAGAAATGTAATTGAAGCTAAAGAAAAAGAACTACAAAGTTGGAGAGAAAACAAGTTATATGAGGAGGTAAATGACATTGGACAAAAAGCTATATCTACAAGATGGATAGTAACTGAAAAGGTAAAAGGTGGGGAAAGGATATGTAAAGCAAGATTGGTAGCTAGAGGTTTTGAAGAAGAAATGGCTGAATGGGAAAAAGATGCTCCTACATGCAATGCCGAAATTTTAAAATTTTGTTTGACGGTAATAAAACTGAAAGATTGGAATTGTTATACGTTAGATGTAAAAACTGCATATCTACAGGGTGATGAAATACAACGAGAGGTATATTTAAAACCACCTAGTGAAGATGGTTGGAGTGGATTATGGAAATTGAAGAAAACTGTTTATGGGCTCAAGGATGCAGCAAAGGCATGGTATTGTAAGGTGGTAAAACTGGTGGAGGAGCTTAAAGGCGAGAGGAGTAGGTTAGAACCTAATATATTCTTTTGGAAGAAAGACAATAAATTGAATGGTATTTTATGTACACATGTAGATGATTTTTGCTATGGAGGAACTGAAGGATTTTTAAAGGAAACAATTGGGAAATTAAAAGGGAAATTACAAGTAGGAGAACAAGAAAGTAAAAGTTTTAAGTATATAGGAGTAATAGTAGAGCATAAGGAAAATGGAATTTGTCTTGATCAGTGGCAGTATATAAATTCTATAAGAGAACCAGAAGCCAGAAGATTTACAGGTAATAGAGTATTAGGACAAAAGGAGTTAACAGAATATAGATCAGTGGTAGGACAGTTGAATTGGGTATCACTACATACTGTGCCAGAAATATCATATGATGTTAGTGAATTAAGTAAAGCTTTTAAAGAAGGAACGACTCAAGATATGAGAAAGCTGATTAAGATAGTGAGAAAAACTAAGTGCATAATGGGAGAAGTGATAATAAGTGAGTTAGAAGAAGAAAAGATTTATTGGGAAGCCTATGCAGATGCTTCATTCGGGAATATTGAAGATGGTAATACTCAATTAGGTTATGTGATATCATTGACAGATGGTAAGAGGAGAAGCCCTATATGGTGGAAATCCAGAAAATCCAGAAGAGTAGCAAAGTCCACCATTGAAGCAGAAGCTCTGAGTATTGGGGAGGCCATAGAAGGATTGATATATTTCAAACATTTGTGGGAAGAGATAGTAGGAGGGAGAAAATTAGAAGCACTGGTGAAAACTGATAGTAAAACCCTAATGACTGCAATGAAATCAAGTACCGGAGTAAGTAGTAAGAGATTAAAAATTGATATTGCAGCAATAAGAGAAACAATAGAATCTGGAGAAATAAGTGAGGTGAGATGGATAAAAGGAAAGCATCTGATAGCTGATGTATTGACCAAAGCTGGAGTTTCTGGGGAAAGCATTAGGAATTATGTAGAGGGTAAAGAATTGGAGAATAATGGAGATTAGAGGAGATTAGGATAAGAAAAGGCTGGGGGGGAGGGAGAAGGAGATAAGTGTGATTGTATGTTAGTTTTATAAGTTAGTCATTATTTTATTTTCTGCATTGATGAAGTGTATGGGTATTGCAGAATGTATAAAAAGAAAGCACATGTTTAATTTTATAAGATGTTTTTATAGCATAGCATTCCTTATGTTTAAAGAGTATGTTATTGTTGTGACGTCATAGGAAGTGACGTCACAGGACGAAAATGGCAGGAGGGAGAAAAATGTAAACAAACAAGCAGCGGGAGTGTTGAAAGCATGGTGGAAAGAGGTAGAGAGAGCTCTCTGAAGGTTAGGTCGATAATGGTTGGGTTGTAAGTCTGTTTGTGGTTTTTGTTGTCGTAAGCTGGATTGCATAGAGTAAAAAGAACATCGTGAACAGGTGAGTGGATCACATAATTGAATAATTTAAGGATAGGTTAGGCTAGAAAAATTTTCAGGCTCAACCCTTAGGAACGAACCTGTACTCAGTTCTGCCTTTCTCTGTAAGAGATTTGCCAGATACCGTGGTAAGCAAGGGTCGTACCAGGGCACTGCCTTGTTCTTTGGACAGTGGCAAAGACCTTTGAGTCTTAGTCATCTCGGCTTGACCTTAAGTTCAAGCCAGCCCTCCTCATCTCCAAAGAAGTCTTAGGCTTTGGAAGAAGATCGCAGAAACACTTAGCCCTCTTCCTCCCTTCTGGGAAAGTGGACATAGCTGTGTCTCTTTCCATCCTCTTTTCCATAAGGAAGGAGGGCAGAAGGGAAGAGAGAAAGAAGTATCGACCAGGCAGAAGTTCTCCTACTGCAGATACCTGGATGAAATGATACTTGTTGAGTCTCTGGAGCTGGCAGCGACATTGCTGAGACCAGGGAATGGATTGGTATCCTGTCATCTTGCAGAAGCTTACCCATGGTGGAGAATGGAGGAAGTCTGCTTCCAGTCCTCCATCATTCTTTCCTCTTCAAAGTAAGAGGAAAGAGTTAGGCTAATGCTTGATTGAAGGAGCCGTCCAATATGCTTGCATGTTCTCATGTCGTGTGTTTACTCCAGGATTCACCGATCAAGGAATAGGCGCACACCTGTTAGACTTTGTCTTGAAGATGTATGACCGAGACAATTAGTACCTTCTCATCAACATCCTGAACTCAAGGCAGCCTTTTGGCCATCCGAGAATTCAGGATAAGTTTTGCAACACTTAATGGTTTTGTTGAACAACAAAACCACAGTAATGGCATACGTACACAAACAGGAGGGAATCGTTTTTCCTCCTGTTTCATCTGTCTTCATTTGCAGGTACAGTACTCTGGTGTTCTTTAGTGCCCTTGGTAGCTCAGTTAGCCAGATACATTCCCGGTGGGGATGTACTGGTAGGCGAGCGTGGCCTTGGGTTTGAGTGATCGGGATGGAACGTGCTCTTTACTCTACCTCACGAAGATTCACAAAGAGACTGCTCAACTGAGAGTTCCTTACTGTTTTTTTGTTTGCCTCTTGGCACAACCAAGTTGGTAGTTTTCTCTCTCCTTCATACCATACCCAGGGTGCGCTACAGTGAGGCATGCTGTCTTTTTGGGAAACATCGATATCTACATTTTTCCTGCCATATTTGTCTGCTTCGCCAGGGGTTCACAAGCATTGCTCACCCCCGAGTTAGAGACAAATGCTGGAAGACTTCACCTTTCACCCGACCTGATAACTCTGCTTCTGAGGCATCGAGAAGAGTTCTCCTTGACCCAGCCACCTGTAGCAGCTACAAAAGAAGCGAATCTTCAGGCAGTACATCCCTGTATGTTCAGGACTGGGAGACTTTCCAGCTTTCCTTGCAAGCATAGGCTTTCTCGCTGAGCAGCAAAGGATATAGCTGAATATCTCTTTAAGTCCTCTTGCAACACTGTTCCAGGGTCTGGATCCGTCTTCGCTGGTGGGTGTCGTTGATGGAACTTCTTCTCGGTTCAGAGTTGCTCTTCAAGTCTGGACTTCCTCATCTTCTCTGCCGAGGGTTGCTTCTCTCCATTTCAGTTGTGAAGAACGTAGGCCTTTGCAACCTAGTCTTCTGTCTGAAGTACCCTTTTTCTCCTCAGTCGAGATGTAGCTACCAACGAGAAGCTACTTTGGTCTTGCTGTCCCAAGGAACTGTTCCCTGAGTGGCATGTGACTTTCGTTTAGAGTTCCTGTCCTGTGCTCTGCATGCACCGTTACAAGAGTCGTTGGACAGGGATATGCCCTCATAGGACCATCTCTCATCTCTCTCCAGCCTTGGCGTAGAAGGTGGAAGAACAGGCGAAGGGGATCAATACCTCGACTCCTTCTCAGGTGTCGTAAGTGGACTCCGAATCCATCGGCATCTATTGTTGGGTTCAAGTCCTTCTTGTTCTTCTCCTCCTTCGACTTTGTATCAGTGTTCCAGATCAATTGTTACCTTGTCCTATTAGGGAGCTACAGTACTTAACGAAAAGGCTTGACATTCCTAACCTGGGTGTCGTCAACATTTTCACTAGTACTATCTCTCCCAAGGAAGAAGTGTTTAGAAAACATCTTTCTCCTGGCTTCATGAAGCAATTGGAAGAGGTACTTGGCAGCTGGCGACGACGATACCAGTACTTTCCACCTGAGAACTCACGAAGTCAATGGCTTGGTCCATCCCTCGCATTCTGAAAGTTTCTGTCGGTCTGGAAGCAAGGCGTGGTCTTATAGAAAACACGCTTGTCGTCATCCTGTGGTCTTGCCCACAGGCCCTTGGAACCTTTTTTCCTTGTTCCCGTGGTGGCTGCTCAACAAGTTGTGTTTTCTTATCTAAGCTCCTTCAAGAAGACTAGTAGCATCTCGCCTAAGGTGTTGGTTCTGGAAGTGAGAAGGACACCAAGAGTGACTGGTCTCTCATCCTCCCCCTTCCTCGTCCTCCTACTTCTCCTCCTTTGGGATGAGAGTAAGACTTGAACCGACACTTGCTGGATCTGGCGTCTGATGCGATAAGACTACACTTCGAGCACTTGTTCTATTTTTCTTCTAGAATCACAGAAGCAATTCCGCTCCTTCCTTTAGCAACAGGAGGGAAAGACTGGCGATACGGAAAACCCTATCTCGGTTTTTCCTTACTGCCTCCAACTCGTAGATTCTTTCCAGTCTATTTCGTATGAGTTACATTTCCTCACTCATGCGAAAAGGTCCAGTACCTGACATTTGATCTTGCAGTTCCTACACTCCGATCAATATGTCAGAGGCATGGTACTCCTCCTTGCTCTTTCGACCAGGAGGAGTATCCCAGGTGTGCAGAACTCCAGTCAGTTCAAGAGATTCACTCAGATTCCTCCCTCAAACCAGTGAGTCTTCCTAATGCAAAGGACCGATGGTTTGTATGTCGTATCGGAACAAATCACAGTATTTAAAAGTAAACTGTATTTTTCCTAACTATACAAACCTTAGGTCCTTTACATTTTTATGCCCGCCTCATGCCATCCCTCAGTCTAAACCGGAATGTTTACTTCCGGGCAGGTGGGTACTCCCACCTACCTGACGGTAGTTACTACCTAACCACCGTGTTCATGTTCAAGAGTTTAACAGCTGTGTCCAGCTTCGCCATAAGTAATTCCTAATATAAAGGACCTCAGGTTTGTATAGTTAAGAAAAATACAATTTACTTTTAAAAATTGTGAATTTTCAGTATCCTTCATAGCTATTTTATATGACCACCAAGTGGGCAACATTTTTTACCCTCCATGGCCAATATGTCAAGACTAATTGACAGATTACACCTCCCCTTGCTCCTAGCTATGGAGAAGACTGGGAATCGATGTGTTTTATTTTAAAATTTTAAATAATTTACTATGGAAATGCATTAATGTTGTAATTATAGCATGGAAAATATGAAAAAGTTAATAACAAAGTAACATCATGTTTATCTATAAAACTACAGTACACAAAATAAATAAACATATACTGTATGTTACATATGCATAAAAAATCTATCTCAGTGAGAGAGAGAGAGAGAGAGAGAGAGAGAGAGAGAGAGACATTGGCCAGGTGCGAACCCCTTTTTTTTTTTTTTATAATGACAATTACGCCTTCATCCCTCCCCCTAAGTTTGATAAAGAAAATGATCAGGGATTGAACTAAAATCTTACTAATTCACTATATTTTCTTTAATTATTGAATTGATATTTGTTCCTACATGATATACAAACCATCGGTCTTTTACATTAGGAATTACTTACAACGAAGCTGGAAACGGCCATTAAAACTCTTGAACAAGGTGGTTAAGCAGTAATATTCTCCGGTAGGCGGGAGTCCCGCCTGCCCGGATGTAAACATTCCAGTTTGCTTTCAGCCATCATGCTGTTCAGATGTGTTTTCAGAGCTCTCTGCCTGATTGTCGTTAAGCTCTTCTTTCCCAGTGGGATCTTTTGTGTTGTTTTTGTGTAAATTTTGTGATTGATATTATTCAGTATACAAACCCACAATTTTGATAGCCTTGCGGTAAGGCTGCCTTTCCCCAGCGCGTGTTTCTTGGGGTTGGCGGCCAGGGACATAAATTTTTGCTCCCCTGTCATTTGGGCGTCAAGCCCCCTGCTCTGTTCAGGAACGGGACTGTAACCTTATCTGTCTTTGCCACCTCTTTGCGGGAGGGGGTTGCTGGATATCTTCAGAAGGTTATTTGCCTCTGACAGCACCCTTGGTGACTGCTCCTTTGTTCCTTTTGGTGGCTTCCCTTCTGGCTATCTCTTCTTCACAAACAAGTGAAGATCAGTTGGGGCAGGCAGTTGGACGACCTTTCTCAGGGGCCTCCTCTCACTTCGTCGGACAATCCCCCTCAGAGCAAGAGGAGTCTCCCTTTACTAATCTTTTTCCCTTTTATTTCCATGTCGACAGCAAGCATCATAAGGCGCAGCTGAAGTTCCCCTGTGGCAGGAAGGCTGCCCTTGTACAGTGGATACTTCGATGATGACCAGGGTGACGGTAATGGCTAAGATCCCCACATCGGTGTCAACGCTGTGCCCTGACAAGGGAGACCAACCACTGTTCGTTCTCTGGCACTCCTTTATGTTGTGCCACTGCCTCCTGTTTTACCTGTGGGCCCGTCTGCTCCTGCTGTGCCTCCTGCCCCAGCTGCCTGGTTGCCCTTGTCACCGCTGCTGAGGTTTCTGGAGCTCCTGTCATGCCTCCTGCCTCAGCTGCCCTGGTCGCTCCTGTTGCTTCTCCTGGTGTCCCTGCCACCTGGGCCGCTCCCATTGCGCTTCCTGATTTAGCTGTCCCAGTGGTTCCTGTCTTTCCTGACCACCCTCATGTAAAAGATGTTGGAGAAGAGAGTGAGGAAGAAGTCCTGTGAGATGTAGTCATCGTCTTCAACTTCATCTTCGACTTAGTCTTCGGCTGCCTTCTCCCCTTCTTCTTCTGAGGCTCATCGGCCGAAGAAGAGGAAAGCTGCCTCTTCCTCCCCTAAGAAGTCCCATCATGGGGCTTCTAAGGGGCTGCCTCCCTTCACAGGAAGGCAGCGAGTGCTCAAGAATCTTCAGAGTCTCATGCATCCCGAACCAGTGTCAGAGAGACCTCTCACCATCCCGGTTCAGGCACAGGATTAGAGGAGGAACAAGACATACAAGCATCTTGGATCTTCCTGCCAGTACTGTATGTTGAGTGTTCGAGCAGTTCCGAAACAGTGCTCAGTCAGGTTCCCAGCTTGGGGTCTCAGTCCTGAGGGTTCGAGTGCTTGGAGAGGCAAGGAGGAGGTTCCCTTCAGAGGTCCTGCGGGACTTCTTAGGGACTACCTCTCTTCAGAGAGGCAGAGCATTCTCTTGTTTGGCTCTTTCCTGCCCTCGGAGTCGGGAACCAATTTACATTCCCCGTTGGTATCTCGTGTCGTGGGGGCCTCGAGTGCGGAACCTTTCGAGGCCACGCTCTTGATTCCAGTTCTTAGAAGTCTGCGTCTAAGGCTGATTCTGTGCCTGTCCCTCCTCAGTTTTCTTAGGAAGCCGAGAGGAGCACTGACTCTCGATGATTGTTCTTAAGAGGTTTGGGAGTCTCGCCGAGCGCTTGGACTCCTTGGAATCTCGGAGCGCTTGGATTCCTTGGGACCACGAGCGCTTGACTAGCGAGTCATCAAGTGTCCAGGATTCTGCGGAATCTCGGGTGCTCCCCAAACCAGTACTAGGGAGTTCACCCTCCTGTCTGGTTTAGGCACAGGACGAGAGAAGGTATCGAAACATTCAGATGTTTTGACACTTCCTGCCTGCTTCGCTTCGAGTGCTCGGTCAGTTCCAAAACTCTTGTCTCAGACCCTTGGGTTTGAGCACTTGGGTTAGCAGACAAGAATTCCCTTTAAACCTTTTCGAGGGACTTTGGCCTCGGAAGAGATTAAAGTATGTCTTGAAGATAGCGCTAGTTCATGACCGAGCTTTCCTGGCTCGGCTCGGCTCGGCTCAGCCCTGCTTGCTTGCCCAGCCCCTGATTGCGTTTAAGTGATCGGTTGAGATCGGCTTGACCCGCTCACCCAGCCCCGATCATGTTTCGAGACTGGCTCAGCTTGCTCACCCAGCCCCTGATTGCCTTTATATGATCGGCTCGGCTTAGCTCGCCGGTTCAGCGAACCAAATGCTGTCAAGGTTCTCCTTCCTTCAAGAGACTCAGCTCTAGTGAACTTTCACTCTCTTCAGCTTAGCGCTTTGTCATGGCATTAGTGCTCTCCTTCCTCCATGCTGCCGTCATCACCTCTGATGATCGCCTGCGGTCGGCCTGTTACGGTACTTTCCGAAGAAGTCTCAACATCTCGTAACGGTTGCCAACAACTTTGCACTAGTACTAACTTGCCCAAGAAAGAAGTGTCCAAGGATACATCTTTCTTTTTGGCCTCGTGAGACGATCGGAAGGGCGTACTCTGCAGCTGATGTTGACGACACCTGTACACTCCACCATAGAGCTCACTAAGTCAGTGGCTTCGTCCATCCCTCACATTCTGGAAGTTTTTGTCAGTCCGAAAGCAGAGATGTGGTCTCATCAGACTGCATTTATGTCTTTCTACCTTTGGGGTTTTCCCCACGAGTCCTTGGAACCCCCTTTCCTTGGACCTGTAGTGGCTGCTCAACGAGTTGTGTTTTCTTACCAGGCTCTTGTAAGAGGACAGGTAGCATCTCGCCTAAGGTGTACGGTTCTGGAAGTGAGAGGGATTACAAGAGTGACTGGCCTCTCCTCCTTCTCCTTCCTCGTCTCCTTGTTTATCTTCCTTCGGGCAGAGAATGGGACTCGAACCGATGCTTGCTGGAACTGGCGTCTGATGCAGTAAGCTCACACTTCGAGCACCTGTTCTATTTTTCCTTCGTAGAATCATAGAAGCAATCCCACTCCTTCCTCTAGCAAGGGGAGGAAGGAGACCTAGGCAATAATACAAACCCTTTTCTGGATTTTGCCTTACTACCTCCAACTCTTTAGATTCTTCCTAGCATATCCTCATGTGAGTTATGATTTCTCACTCACTCGAAAAGGTTCAGAATTCTGACAATTGATCTCGCAGTTCCTATACAGTCATGCCCCGAACTTACATGAGGTTAGGTTCCAGAGCCCCTCGCGCAAGGTGAATTTTCACGTAAGTTTGGCATGGTCTTAAAAAATTCTAATAAAAATGCTAATAAATGTTTATTTCTAGAGTTTAAGTACTACATATGACCCTAATCATGCTCCCAAAGTATTAAGCTAACTTTTAAATGAAACTAAAGTTAGTGTAATTTCATTTATAATTTAGCTTAAAAAAGAAATAAATGGTTGACGTAAAAATTGAGTACTGCGCAGTTTCATAATAGCACATTACAGTAGGTGTGTACATATACTAATGTTACCCCCTAATTCATGGGATGCTGTTTTCTTTTTCTCTTATAGTAAAAGATGTTTTCTTTGCGTCACTATGTAAACTTCTTATGTCACAGTCATAACAAAGGTACAATTCAAGAAAGTAACGAAAATGTACATAATGTTCGTAAAAGGTAGTACAGGTAAAATTCAATCAATTTAAAATATACTGTACAGGTAATGATGTATAGAGAGAAATAATAAGTTGTAAAAATATGTTTGAGCGCTAGCTACAAATGAGAGAGAGAGAGAGAGAAATACATATACTTACGCATTAAAAATATTGGACTGTAATAAAAAAAAACAGTAAGTATGGGTACTCACCGGTGATGAATGTTGATTTGAAGATGATGATGAATAAGCTGTGCAGTCCGATGAATGACGATATGCCAGGACTACAGGTACTTCTGCTGGGGCTTCTTTGGGTGGGGGTTCTTGCGAAGGTTTGGGTTTTGGATTGAAGAACCCAGTTACTTTGCTCTGCGGCTGCTGTTTTTTCATAGTGTGGTAGAGGGTTCTGCATGTCTCCATGGCTGAATCTATGGCATTTTTCGTTTTCAGAGCACGTTCAAACTGCAGATCCCACTCTTTTATATAGGATAGCACCTGCTGTTGTGCCCTCAGGATTATCTCAAGACGATCAGTTGAAAGACCCTCATCATCCTCTTGTTCTTGAGCTGATTCTTCTTCCTCTTCACTTGCTGACTTAGTCAGCTCAAGTAAATCATCATCCGTCAGGGGATCAGAGTGGGCATCGATGAGAGTGTTGACTTCTTCGGTGCAATCAGTAAATCCTTCACCCCCAAGCAATTTTGCCAGTTTCAGAGCCTTGTTGACAGCCCCATTGTGAATCTCCTCCAGTGAGAAGCCCTTGTAGTTATAGACTGCATCTGGCGCTACAGTTTTTTCAAGCATGCATTGAGTGTTTCCATTCTCATATCCTGGAGAGCAGACTGAATTATTGAAAGGCACGATGCTATGGTGAATGTTTTCCAATGTTCTTTCAGGGTGAATTCATCCATCGTATCTATTGTATTAACCAGGTCTTGCAGAGCGTTGTGTGTGTAGAGGGCCTTAAATGCATGGATCACGCCATGGTCCATAGGTTGTATAAGAGGTGGTGTTGGCAGGGAGGAATTCGATCTGCACACCATCATGTCACAGATCTGTGGGGTGCCCTCCAGCATTGTCCATGATCAGCAACACCTTAAATTCAAGGCCTAGGCCAGAAAGATAAGTCCTCACTCCAGGGATGAAACACTGGTTGTTGTTGTTGTTGTGGTTCCCCAGACTCTGTTATGCCAGGAAGCCTGCACCGCGCAAGAAGGACACCACGCTTACTGGATCCGACCATAACTGTGTGGTAGTGTGGATGTTGTGTTGTTGTCTAAGGGCTGCCAAGTTAGGGCAATCTACTAAGAGATGTGTAATTGTGTGGGGACTAACTTGGCAGAGTGGACATATGTCTGTTTGGGTGTTGTCTATGCGGTGTTTGTAGGTGTTTAGTGATTGGTGATGACCACAGCGAAGTCGAGTCAGGTGTACTCTCTCCAATCTTGAGAGCTGTGTTTCTGTGCTGCTTATGTTGGGTGGGGGGGTGCCGAGTATTTTGTTGTTGGGAAGGTTATTAAGTGCTTGTCTGGTGAGATGAGTATGGATGTGCTTTTTGTTTTGTGTGATGTTTGTGGGTGGTGGTATAGAATTCAAGATATTTGTATAGTGTCTGTGTGGTGTATTTGCTATTTGCCTGTGTGTTGGAGGGTGGTTGTGAAGGTAATAGCATGGGCTGTTTGTGTTGTTTATGACCGATGCCAAGAATTGTGTGCCTCTCATGTCTAAGTGTTGCCTAATGGTGAGAATCTTGGTTTCAGCGTGTAAGTGTTCTATTGGTGTGGATTGTGTACTGCCAAGGATGATTCTAAGAGCTGTGTTTTGTATTATTTGTAGTTTGTTTAGTTGTGTGTTGGATATGGCAGGGTGCCAGGCTGGGCTGGCGTAGTTTATTATGGAGCGGATGTATTGTTTGTATACTGTGATGAGCGTTTCTTTTTGTTGTCCAAATGTTGTGCCTGTTAGTGATCTTAGTGCATTTAGTCTAGGTCTGCGTTTCTTGATGATGTTACCGACATGTGGAGCAAATGACATTGAAGTGTTGTATGTGACTCCTAGGATTTTTGTTTCGTGTGTGTGTGGAATTGTGGTGTTGTTCAGCGTTGCTGTGGGTCTGTACTGATGTTCTTTGTTGTGACTAGTGAGTAGTGTACTTGTGGATTTTGTTGGTGCTACCTGTAATCTGTTTTGTGTGAGCCAGTTTTCAAGTTGTGGTATGTAAGTCTGTACTTGTGTGGAGCATACGTTTTTGTCTGCATGTATTGATATGATTGTTAGATCGTCTGCATATGAGGAGATGTATATGTTGTTAGGTGGTGTTGGTATGTCATGCATGAATAGGTTAAAAAGTGTTGGGCTTAGGACGGAGCCTTGTGGGACGCCATTCGGGAAGTTTCTGATTTTGGATGACTCGCCATTGTAGTGTACAAATGCTTGTCTGTCTGTTAAGTAATTGGCGAGCCAGCATTTGGTGTTGTTGTGTAGTGTGGTGTTGTAAACTTTGTTGATGAGAAGTGGTCTAGAGATGGCGTCAAAGGCTTTACTTATGTCTATTGTGATTAGCAGTGTTCTTTGTGGTGGGCGTCTGGAGTTAATGCCATCTTGTATTTTTTGTGTAAGGTTGGTGAGTAGTGTTGTTGTGGAGTGGTGTGGTCTGTAGCCATGTTGAGTGGGTGACAGTGGTATGTGTGGTGTGGTTTTGCGTAAGATAAGGCGTTCTACTACTTTTGATGGTGTGCAGAGTAAAGTTTTAGGTCTGTATGAAGCTGCTTGTGTAGGTGTTTTGTTTGGTTTTAGAAGTGCTATTATTTTCCCCAGTTTCCAAATGTGTGGTATAATGCAGTGTGCGTATGAATAATTGGCTATGTTTGTCAGTGTTTGTGTGCCATGGGGACCTAGATGTTTTAAATGAATGTTTGAAATGTTATCAATGCCCATGGCTGCAGAGTTTTTAAGTTGTTTAATGATTCTAGCAGTGTCGTCTGTTGTGGCTAGTATTACTGTGTAATCTAATGGGAACTGTTGTTTCCGTCTGTAGATGTGTCTGTCTTCTTTGTATTTGCGTAGGTGGCTGATTTTTGCGTAGTGGTTTATTAAGATGTTGGCTTGTTGTTTGCGTGAAGGGATCTTGTCAGATGTGGTGATTGAGGCGTGACTTTGAGTGTTCCCACTATTTGAATTGATGAGACTGTTGATAGTTTTGTGTAGTTTGGATGGGTTGGTTCTGTAGTCTAGTGTACCTTGAAAAAGTTTGCCAGTTCTCTGTCTGTTTTTGAGTTAATTTGGTGTTTATTTCTGTGTTTAAATCATGTATGCGATTTGTTGTGATTTGTGTGTGTGGGGTTGGTGTATTTCTTAAATTGTTTCGTTCTGTTATGATTCTGTTTATGTCAGGCGTGAAGTTTGGGTTGTAGTGTTTTCTGTTGCCTTTAGGAACGTTTCTTTTGTCTGCATTGTTTATTATGTCGTTGAATTGTATTGCTGTATTGTTTAGTGTCTGTGATGATGTTATGTGTGTGTGGTTTAACTCCTGGAAATGAGCCTCAGTGGTTTCCAAGTACTCATCCCAGGCAGCGCGCTTGTAGTTAGGGATGGTGTGTCTTGTATGTGAGAAAGTGTCATGTGTGGTTCAGAGTGTTATTAAAATAGGAAGGTGGTCTGATGATAGGGCTGTTTGTGTTTTCCATGTGATTGATGGTGCTATGTTGGGTGAGCAAAATGTTATGTCTGGGGAAGTGAGACTAAAGTTGGCTTGGTGTGGTATGTGTGTGTGCATATCTGTGTTGTTTAGTATGTATAGCTGGTCTAATTGTGTTGAGATGTCTGTGCCTCTTTGTGTGATGTCTTGGTGGGCATACCAGTCTGTGTGTTTGGCATTGAAATCTCCTCCCAGAAGTATATCTGGGAGGGTATTCAACGCCTGCAGTCTAATTGTGAAGTTTGCTGGTAAACCCGGTGAATATTTTGGAGGGATGTATGTGTTGATGATTGTGATTTGTTTATTGTGCCCTATTTTGATATTAAATGCTTGTAGTTCTGTATGTCTGTCTACTTGTGTTAGTGTTCTGATGTGCTGCGTTTTTTCAATGTAGGATATGTTATGGTGTATGTATGTGATGAGGCCTCCGCCATCACCATGTTGTCTGTCTTGTCTGATGGCTGTGTAATTTGGTATGTTGGGTGTTTTATGTGTGTGTTTCAGTTTTGTTTCTTGAATGATGGCTATGTGGATCTTTTGTTTGTGCATGAAATGTTTTAGTTCAATGTGTTTGTTGCGAATGCCGTTAATGTTTAATTGTAAGATGTTTATGTTGCGGCGATTATGTCTAAGTGTGTGAATGTGTGTATTTAGTGGTGCATTTCTGTGGGCGTTAGGTGAGTGTGTGCTATGTGGTGTTGGGGTTTGTGGGGATGTTTGATTTGTAGGAATGGGTGATGGTGTTCTGGGATTGGAGGAAAGTGTGGTAGATGTGGGAGTTGGTGATCTGTGTCGTGTTGGTTGGTTGGTGTTTTGTTGGATAGGAAGTGCTTGTTGTGTATTGTTATTGTTTGTTTGTGTGTGTGTGTTACGGCATATGATGCACTTCCAATGTACATTGTAGTCTTTTAGTGTTCTCAGTGTGGTGCACCGAAGGTGTACCCACCCACCACACAAATTGCAGCGGACTGATCCACCCCCAGCGCGAGAAGCTGTGACTCGTGTGCTGCAGATGGGACATGTGTAGGGGCCTGGGTTTAATTCTATGTCACCGGCTAGGATTAATTGTAGGGATATAGTAGCCGGGTTACCATATCCCTTCAGAGAAAAACTGAAGATCCAGTTGCGCGGCGCCACCCCGGGCGCGGTACCCTGCGGAGCATTGAGGAGCCACTCCTCCTCTTCTCCCCTCCCCTGTCTTTGCATTGGGGTTGTATTGTGGACGTTTGATCCAGGCGGCCGTCGTTCCACCGCCGTCTGGAGAGGTCCCACGACGATGACGCATCCACTCTGGTGAAACCAGTCAGATGCTGAGACTTTGGTTATCCAGGCCTTGGGGTTATGCATTCAGTAGACAGACAGGGTATTCTTATTTTTATTTTTGAGGGCCCTGGTGTTTGCAGACTTATAAATCAGGCCTGGTTTGAGCATGTGGTCAGCAGCATTCCTACACATAATGAGTGTGATTCAGTCTTTTTGCTCCTTAAATCCAGGAGCTTTGGCCTTGTCCTTCATCAGGTATGTTCTTGATGGCATTCGCTCCCAGAATAGCCCAGTCTCATCCATGTTGAAGACCTGTTCAGGCCTGTATCCCATTTCCTGGATGATTCCTTTGAAGGTTTCCGGATGGCTCTCTTCAGCTTCTGTGTCAACAGATGCAGCCTCTCCATGCAACTTCACACTCCTGGTGTTAAAATGCTTTGCAACTTGTCAGACCACCCCCTGCTGGCCTGAAAACTTCCACAGTCTGGTGATGTTGATGTTCCTGGCTGTGGTTCTTCTGTACCCTCTTCGACAATCTTATTATAAAGTTGCAAAGCTTTCTCCCAAATCACGTTGCCCTGCAAGGGGATGTCTTTTTTACGGGCAGATTCCATCTTCACAATGTTTGGGTCTCTCTTGGTCGAAACCTGCTTGGCTTTATTGAGGTAGCTCTTGGAGATCATTTTCCGAATTTCCACCTCTTTCTTCTTTATAGAGCATACAGAGCTCTCATTCAACCCCAACTGCCGCCCTATGCTTGAAGCAGTCTGACCAGACTTCAACATATCTAACACTTTAACTTTTTCTTCTATTGTCATCACCTTCCTCTGCTTCTTAGGAAGACTTCTAGGAGCTTTAGAAGGGGGCAGGACGTCTAGGCATCTTGATGATTTAAGTAAAAACCAAGAAATACTTGAGCACAAAATTTCTCACAACCACACGAGATCCGTACTAAACGCTTTTTAACTGTTGCCGAAGCATTCCAACATTCAGCGAACTTTGGCCTGCTCTGTGATTCGCTACCTCTTATTCTTTTAGCCAATGGCGTGCCTCTATGGAGCCTACGTCATCGCCCGAGCCAGATACACTTTGATGATGAGATTTGGTGTTTCATAATACAGTAGTTAATTTACTACTGTATTTTGTACAGTAATACAGATGCACTAGCACTTTTCTTTAAGGTTAACAAAGTCATTTTCACAGAACAACACTAATACAACTCTTAGTTGTATCTCTGATATGTTTTAGTACGTTAACGAATTCATTTTATCAAACCAGCGCGACTGAACAACCTCGTCTCGAGGTCATGTAAGGTCCTAGTGACAAAGACTTTGCAAATGGACATAATACGGTAACTTAACTGCCTTTGTATCATATTTATGTACAGAAATACAAATATAAATGTTCCATATCAATTTTACGGTTAAAAGCATGAAAACTTATAAATTTACTTCAAGCATTAAACAAGCACTTTCTTCAGGGGTATCATCTTTGAAAAGTCCAGTAACTTTGCTCATGGGTATCACATCTTGTAAAAGTACACCAACTGAATGTGCTGAAATTAACTTTACATCATATTTATGCATGTACAGAAATAAAAATAATACATTTTTCATACAGATTTTACCCTTGAAAGCATGAAATGCATTTTTCATACAGATTTTACACATAAAAACATGAAAACTTATAAATTACTTCAAAAATTAAACATACCACTTCTGCAGGGTTTCTCAAGAATTTCGCATGTCTGTGAAAAAATCATGTATGCCAATTAGTTAGGTTCCAGTGAAAAGTTCGTGTGAGTGTGAATTCACGCTACTTGAATTGTGTAAGATCAAGGTATTACTGTAATTAGATCCTAGGCTAGATCGCCAATGTTACGTGAACCTGTCCTTTAAGGTTAAAAGTTAACCTCAAAGACAGACAATTACTTAATTAAATAAGGTCATCAGTGGGGAAAAAAAAAGCAATACAGGGAATAACGAGTTACTCTGCAACATATGGATTACAACAAAGCCCCCTTACTTCCCAATTGGTCCCGACAAAGAAAGAATGTGCAGTTAGGGAGGAAATTACATGAACTTGCGCCCACGTCGGACACAGTCAGTTTTCCCTTGCTTCAAGTAACGTTATAACACAACGGAGATCTATGCTGGTAGATATAGCATGCAGTCTCATATTGGTGAGGGCTAATTCTCTTCTGAACAATGGGATCGAGACACAAGGCTGCCTGAAATTTACTTACTTAACTTTCTGCACGGGAATAGTTTACACAGTATCACTAGACAATGTTAATTATTCTTACATTAGACTTCATGAAAGTAAATGGGTTATACCATATTATCGTAGATGGTGGCGAAGAGGAAACAATAGAAAGGTCGAAATATAGGGGAAGAAATATTAGCAAACAGCAGATACTCAGCAATTTCCAACTTACCATTACGTGGTTTGCTTGCGCACTGCAACTGACGATACGGTTTCGGGAAAACACACAGTAATGTTGTTCACTAATGAAAAGACAAGGGGGGAGGGGGGAACAAAGGACAATTTTGCCTAAGCACGACGTGCGTTCTCAGTCATGATGGTACTCTCTCTGACTCGGATCAGGTCTCAGGGCAGGTCAGCTATTGTAGCATTGGGCTGTGTTTATGCCTTCGTCCATCGCCCCAGGCAGTCTGAAAAATTGACAGAGACATTGCGGAATGCATAGGGCAAAGCAAAAGGAAGCTTAAGACCACCTTTACTAGAGGTTACTTGGTAAGACCCTCTCTATGGTGTTAGGCCCCTAATGCTAACTAAAGACGTTACTTTTTTGAAATACACCCAGCCTATCTCTGCCTGCTGAGCTTCCTGTCTTTGTTAGAATGATATTTTTTTTTTTTTTACTAAATAATGCAGAGCGGCTTAACAGTATATATATATATATATATATATATATATATATATATATATATATATATATATATATATATATATATATATATATATATATATATGTGTGTGTGTGTGTGTGTGAATATATATATATATATATATATATATATATATATATATATATATATATATATATATATATATATATATATATATATATATATATATATATATATATATATATATATATATATATATATATATATGTATATATGTGTGTGTGTGTGTAGAATCTACTGGTCACTTTTACCAGACACATATGTAATTCTAATAGCCACAATGCCCTCTTAACTTCTCGAATTCTTCGTGCTTTTTTGGATGTGCTTGTAACTACGAAGCCGTAACATCCAGACGCAAGAAATTGAAGAGACTATGATTGCCGGTCGCAGGAGAGGAACCCGCATCACCTTAACCACAAGGAGGTCATGTTGCTGACCTGACTAGAAGAAGGATAAAAGTCTGTTACCTCCCGTACATACATATACCTGTCAGCAACATGACCTCCTTGTGGCTAAGGTGATGCGGGTTCGTCTCCCGCGACCAGCTAAATTTTTGGTACCTATGCTAGAACTGCTTACTAAAAGTTCCTACGCTCTCTTGAACGCAGTCACCTTCAAGAATGAAATTCTTATCCAAGACCCTGGTTTATATATGGTAAGTCTAGACGTGGAATCTCTGTTCTCGAATGTATCTTTGAACGAAACTATATAGAGATAATCTTGAATAAACTTTTTATTGATGACAGTGATGTTTTCAATAATTTTAGCAGGTCGCTTTTTAAACAAATTTTAGAGTTGGCCGTGCGGGACATGGCCTTTATTTTTAATGGAGTTGCGTACAAACAGGTGGAAGGTATGGCGATGGGGTCGGCAATTGGGCCCAAGTTCACAAACATATTCATGAATGCTTTGGAAGAGAGCTTTCTGGACAACTGTCCTTTATCTTTCCGGCACCTTTTTTACTGAAGATACGTGGATGATACGTTTCCCTCACATTCCAGAAGATTCTGTCAGTCTTGAAGTAAGATGTGGTCTCATAAGACCACACTCTGGCCTTCTACCTTCACTCTTTGCCCACAGGCCCTTGGAACCTTTTTTCCTTGGTCCTGTGGTGGCTGCTCAACATGTGTTTTCTTACCTGGCTCCATTAAGAGGACAAGTGGCATCTCGCCTAAGGTGTTGCTTCTGGAAGTGAGAAGGATTCCGAGAGTGACTGGCCTCTCCTCCTCCTCCTCCTTCCTCGTCCTCCTACTTCTCTTCCTTAGAGCTGGGAATGGGACTCAAACCAACAATTGCTGGAACTGACATCTGATGCGGTAAGACTACGCATCGAGCACACATTCTGTTTTTCTTTCTAGAATCAGAAGCAATCCCGCTCCTTCCTCTAGCACGGGGAGGAAGGAGACTGTGGAAATAAGGAAAACCCTGTTTCAGGTCTTGCCTTACTGCCTCCGACTCTAGATTCTTCCCAGCATATTTCGTATGAGTTACGATTTCTCACTCATTCGAAAAGGTCCAGATGTCTAACATTTGATCTTGCAGTTCCTAGACTCCAATCAATATGTAAGAGGCACAGTACTCCTCCTCCTCGCTCTTTCAACCAGGAGGAGTAGCCCAGGTGTGCAGAACTCCAGTCAGTTCAAGAGACTCACTCAGTTTCCTCCCTCCAACCAGTGAGTCTTCGTAATGTAAAGGACCAATGGTTTGCATATTGTGTGGGAACAAATCACATTTGTTAAAAGTAAATTGTATTTTTACAATTTTTATGCCCGCCTCATGCCACCCCTCAATCTGAAACCTGGGCTGAAAGGCAAACTGGAATGTTTACATCCGGGCAGGCGGGTATTCCCGCCTACCTGACGGTAGTTACTGCCTAACCACCTTGTTCAAGAGTTTACTGGCCGTGTCCAGCTTCGCTGTAAGTAGTTCCTAATGTAAAGGACCTCAGGTTTGTATAATTAGGACAAATACAATTTACTTTTTAAAATTGTGATTTTATGAATAGGTCTATGTTCATTCTGCAATGTTATTTTATGAATAGGTCTATGTTCATCCTGCAATGTTAGGTTACCACATGACAACTTTTCGAAAACACTAAAAGTACCATAACAGCAGTAACAAAAACAAGAATTACCACAACAAGAACTCCAATAAAATGGTTGAATATAAGATAGGCCTGTAATCCAAATGTCATAAGCTGTGTAAACCGACAAAAAGAGATAGGACATTATAGGTCTGCCATTTTTTATGATCCTGTTGTTTCGAAGAGATAATGTCCGTAAGAAAATTCTCAGCAAATCATGTCCAGTATGACTCGTATAGCCTATCGTACTGTAACTTTAAGTTAAACATAGGCATATTCTTGTTTTGTAGAGTGCAGTCACTGCTTGTCATCCTACTGAATGTGTAAATAATTGCAATGAAATCAATTTTATGACTAGTAAAATGTAGTAAAATTTCTTAAAATCAATATGAAACACCAGTGTGCATAGCTCTGAGACAGTCTTTGTGTTTAAATTTAGAATGGTGAACGCAATTGACAATATCAGATGGTAATTATCTTTGTCCTGTAATTCAAGTGGACCAATTCGAACACAGACATTCCTGTGTCACCTCCATGGTCAGGTGAACCTCAGTTATGAAAAACAACATTGCAGCATCGTGGAACACTCCTGACTTCATTCATATTTTCCTATTTTTTTCCCATTTTTAGGGAGGTGTGTATTAGGATTTTACTTTGGGTTTATTTTTATTTGTTTTTATTGTGCAGCTGGAAACTTGAGTAAATGTATTTGTGTACATGTGTTCTAGTGTGGAAGCCTATGCCGGTTTGCATATTTTTAAAGTTTCATTATTCATTCATCATTTAGCCCCAGTGCTTAGCTTATGGGTTAGACCTGGGACTCCATTTCATTTTAACCCTTTGGGCCAGCCCTATGAGAGCTGTTAATCAGCTCAGTTGTCTGGTTAAACTATTTTAATAATAATAATTATTTCAGGGGATAATTTAACCTTTCCTTTTTGTAATCAGCACCAGAACTTATTTTAGTTCGGTAAAACAACCATTGCTAAATTAGTGAAGATGAAAAGAATCACAGATTAAGCAAGTTTTCGAAACCATTGCCAACCAATCAGCTTCAAGGAATGGTCGTGACGCAAGCAGTGGTGGGGCTTAGCTGCAAAGAGCGGTGGATTTTGCTATAGTTGGTTCCAGATGGGAGACTCCTCATGTTCAGTAAGTGTGTGCTTGCTTTTTGTGGAAAGGACTATGGATCTCAGATGTAGCATCAAGAACCTGTTTTGTAGCCCCAGGAGGCCAGTGTCCCAGTGGCTAAGAATGCTATGGCTTTCTTCCTTAACCCTTTATGGCCCAACAGGATGACTTTTGTTACCTTATTTTCCATCAACTCCCAATAGAGGAGATTACATCCACCCCTCTTTATGTTAGACTTGACGAATTTGCTTGTATCCTGCTATCAGAAAAAGGCAACAGGAAGCTGATTGGTTGACAAAGAGATGCTAAGCTGAGTAAAGTGTTGACAAATACATGTGACTGATGCTCTTTGTTTACTTCCAAATTTTGCAAGAATAGATGAAATATCAGTTATGTCTCATAAATTTTCCATTGATAAAACAATACTTGTAGATAAAGAAAATCCATCTCTACTGCAGTCTTTCCAAATATGATTTGTGAGCAAATGTATATAGGTGATATTTTTGACATGTCTGTCACATGGTTGTTTACTTTATCGTATTCGTGCATAATACATGCCCTTCACATGTACTCTGTGAAATCAAGCATGGATGAGGATTTATAGTAGTAAATCATGATTTGCCATACATTTTCTTTACGAATATGCAATGGCAGACTGAAGTGATTATAGCTTTTTTTTTTAATCTAGCTTAGTTATTTGCTTTTATGCACATGCTTCCCTGTTTTTGTTGGAAGTTTTGATCCTGCCATCTTTTATGCAAGAGTGAGAAGCTGACTGCTTTGCAGACAAAGTACAGGAGCAGTGCAGTTGAACAGGACTGTACTGAGTGATGAATCTTCAGATGAAGGACATGACATTGGAGATGACGAGTTTGGGTTATTATCTGAGACAGATTTCATCAATTATGGTAAAAAGTTTAGTGTTTGTTTGTGTTTTAGAAACCCTGGGAGAGGAATTTTGCTGATGTATATTCAGGAAAGCCTGTGTGGTATTTCAAGAAGCTTGTCACTTCAGAATTCTTAGATGATTTAGTCCGTCAGTCAAATCTCTTTGCTTCAGATGAAAATATAAACAAAGCACCAAATTTTTCTATGGAGGAACTTGAACAATTAATAGAATTGTTTACATTTTTCATCACAATTTAAACTCCTAAAACACGTCTTCATTGGTCTGGGGGTTTGTTTGAAAGGTACAGAGACTACACTGCTATGGTCATGTACAGAAATAGAGGGGAGACTCTGAAATCAAACCTGCACGCCAGGCATAATAATGAGGTAAACAATCATAGGCCCTTCGCATTTAGACCAATGGTGGATCACTTGAGAAAGAGGTTTCAAGAGCTTCCATTGCAACAAAACATTTGCATTGATGAGCAGATGGTGCCTTTCAAAGGACGGTATACCATGAAACAATACTTGCCTTTGAAGCCCAGAAAGTGGGCGTTTAAGATATTTGTCCTTGGAGACAGTGGGGGTCTTATTGGTGATTTCATTCCCTTTACAGTGCCCATTCAACCTGTGGATGCAAAGTGTTCCAGACCTCAGTGTATCTTCAAATATCATTTTGCACTAGGCTGAAACAGTGCAAAGCAATAATAATAACTTTTTCTATTTTGATAATTGGTTTACCTCTATTTCACTTCAAAAATATCTGGCTGAAAGAGGAATCTGGTGCTGTGAGGCAGTTAGGCCATGTAGACTTCCAGAACTGAAGTGAACATCAGATAAGGATCCTCTATACCTTTGCTTTAAGTCAATCAGAAAGTTTTAGAGATTCCATGGCCAAACATAGTAAAATTCTATAACAAAAGCATAAGGGTGTTGATCTAACTGATTAGCTTTTATCATTGTAGAGAATCCTAGAGCAATCAAAGAACTATTACTATATGATTAATTTTTCACATGATCGATGTGACTAACAATCAGACATGGTTGATATGTCAAAGAGATCATAATGCCAAAGTATTCCACAGGAGAAAAGGCATTCCCTGTTGACCTTCAGGATATCTTATCTGAGTCGCTCATTAGAAGAGGGAAATATAAGCTGAAAAGATGACATCCTTCTTCAAATGAGAAATTGAATGATCCACTTAAAAAAAAAGACAACAAAAGTTGAGTTAAATCAAACCACAGATGGATGTGAGAGTTGACAAAATAGATTACTTACCAGAAACAAAAAATCCTCACTCGTACTGCAAGTGACCTGGATGTAAGGGCCCCACAAATATCAGGTGCATCAAATGTAATTGTAACTTGTGTCTGAATGAGAGAAACAGCTGCTTCCTTCAATTTCATACCTAAAAGTCAATCAGTCTCTCTCTCTCTCTCTCTCTCTCTCTCTCTCTCTCTCTCTCTCTCTCTCTCTCTCTCTCTCTCTCTCTCTCTGATATGAAGAGAGGATCTGAAAATTAATTTTTTTTTCTGCTTGCAGTACAAAAGTGGATGACTTTTGTTTCTGAATAGATTACATTTTTCATTTGATTGTCATGTTAAAATAAAATGTTTTTACCATAGCTTTCGCAAGCTAATATTCACTCTTAGTGAGAAATTGAATGTTACTACTTACAGTGTACCAGATATGAAATAAATCTAGTAATGCGTTGATTGGCAAATTTCCCTTCCCTGGTGACCATGATAAAATCGTCACATGATTGTGTAATTGTAAAAACTGATTTAAATTGTGAGGTAAATGATTTTTAACATTTGTCTGGTCCATATAAGCCTAAAAACCAATGCAATAATTTTTTTGAGCCAAGGAAAGTATGTGTGGGCAATAAAGGGTTGAGAACTTAGTCAGGGAAGTATACGCCAGTCTAAATCCTTCATTTTTACCCCATATTGAAGTTCAAGTTCCACAACATGAGAGCCATGGCAACCTAGGTTAATTTCTTTTAAAGCCTCCTTATGGAAGAGGTTTTAAATGTGGTGCAACAATGTAACTCAGTATTTGCCTCACACCATTTGCTGGATATAGAAATTCAATATGAAGATTGCAGAGCTCTTTTGCCCTTAGTTTCAGCAGGGGAACTCATATCCTGAACAATTATGGTAGCTCTACTCTAGTTTTCCTATCTAGTTAAGAATGTGTCAAGGTTTGGGGAGTATGAACGTGCCTAGTTTGGGTTAGGCAAGGGTTTTTATTCTTTTACTGTTGTTGCTCTGTAGACCTAGGCACAGGGCCTTTGCCATCAAACTGAGAGGGTTTCCTTTGCAAGGAACCCCTGTCAATTTTTCGAGATCTTTGTTGCCTAATGGATTAGTCCTTGACTGGCAGAAGTACCAGCAGATGCATTCTAATAATAAGGTAAATCATGTCTTATTCCAGATGGAATTTATATTGGACTTTAATATTTGGCTACTCGAATCATGGTTAACCCTGAAAGGCAGGGGTCAGTGGATGGTGTAACCAGACAATCAAAGTAAAAATTTGGTTTTTATACTCTGTTGTTCTCCCACTGGTGCAGGACTTTATAGCTGTCATAAAGTAGAGGTATTTTAAAATCAAATTTGATTATAAAAGTTTTGTCTTTGTTTTCTGCAACAGGTGACAGCAATGTTGGTGGCATCAGGACAGCTCAAACCTTCTGAGCTACACAAGAATAAGAACAAAAGCAGTAAATCAAGTGACCTCTTCATTGAGGAGGTGGTGATTAATGATGCCCCCATGAGTGCACGGAACTTTCTCACAAGATCGTCTACGCAAGAAGAAATCAGTAAGGTATGTAAATGTATGAAGAACTAAAATATCTTGATGTTACATTTTCACCAAAGTAATAGATTATTGTAAAGTTTGTTACTCAAGACTGGAGACTATAAATGTGTCCAGCAAAAATAATGATTGCAGTAATGATGAATTTCTTATGCATTTGTAATGATGAATTTCTTATGCATTTGTTTTACAGATAAGGAAATATTTTAAAGCCCTGTTGTTATGCATCCTAATCCTTTCCGTCACTTCATTGAGTTTTGACGTTACATACAGTAGTTTTCAAGATTGAGATAGTGTGTTTGAGGCCTTTCATAACAAAATCAGTAGTTTGTTGGACTGATACCAGTGGTCACCAAGTTGAGGGCCCTTGAATTAGCTAAGAACTACCATTAGGACTTTGGAAAATACAGTCATCCCTCGTCTATTGCGGGGGTTAGGTTCTAGAACCTCCCGCGGTAGGAGAAAATCCGCAAAGTAGCGACCTTATATTTATTTTATTTATACGTATATATTAAGGCTTTATAAACCCTCCCCACACTTTTATAAACCTTTCCCACACTGTTATTAACCACCTTTCCCACAATGTTATAAACACGTCTTGTGCACTTAAACACTTTCTATCCTCTTAAACCTATGTAATAGTTCACAGAACAGAGCATCAACAGCGATAGAAATTCTCGTGTATGTACGTTACAGTGATTTACTAATTTTCAAGTACTAATATTAATGTACACACATTATTCTTATTCCACTTACAGAATCCATTTGGTATACCCTATTATTATTTTGATCTGTTATCGTAATATGCATACAAAAAACCTGATGTCCTACATTTGTAATGTTGACATTCTGAGAATCAGCTGACTGAAGCTGCTCACTACAGTACTACCAAAAGAATTAGGAAGATAAGTTTTTAGTTGAGAGAGAGAGAGAGAGAGAGAGAGAGAGAGAGAGAGAGAGAGAGAGAGAGTCAGCACAGTAGCTTGGAATGAGGCTAAGTCTTGACTTGACAAGGTTGAGAGAGTATACAGTAACCTTTATTTATTTACGTATGAAATTCGAATTTTAAGTACAGGCACTTTTACGGTGGTTAGGGGTGAAAGATCAACAGTGATAAAATATTGTCTTGTGTACTGTTATAAGTGTGATAATCATAGAGTCAGTTACTAAACTTGTAATGAAGCATGGTTCAGTAAATCAGAGAAAGAAAAAGTATGGCAACACGTACCTACAGTAAAAACAGTCACAATGGGTTTTTTTTATACATATGATAATAATAGATCAGTATAGTTTATTCTGTAAGTGAAGTAAAGTTTTACTGAAATTTTGCTGCTTTTTCATTAAAAGATATGCATACTGAGAGAGAGAGAGAGAGAGAGAGAGTGGTTGAACTGTTGTAAGCTGTTTTGTGATTTTGTGGGATTTTAAATTAGCATTTCATATATTTTTTGCTGTTTGCATTAATGTTAACATTTGAAAATTTGTAAATCACTTTTTTATCCTAAAAAATGTATTTAGTCATGAAAATAAAAATTTTAGGTTAGAAAATGCTTATTTTACCACAAAAATAAAAATAGATACCACAAAATCCTGCAATATAGTGAAAAATCCAAGATACAAATTTAGATATATTAAATTAAAAAATCTGCGATGCAGTGAGACCACGATATAGCGAGGGACGACTGTATTTTTGTTTTATGGAAGGAAGAGCCTCAAGACCAGACAAAATTAAGGATAGAAAAATAAAAGAGATAATGCCCCCTTCCTTGTAATAACATAGACATACTGAAACTTGAATAGCTTCAGGAGTCTTGGTATAGTATACTGAGTCACAATAAGACCTAAAAGCCACTGAAGAAAGAGGAGAATCAGTTTGTTCTAACTCATTTCATCTCTTGCTGATCTGCAGATGTCTGGTGCCGCTGTTTCCACACGTGGTCGTTACATGAGCCAGGATGAATTGAAGAATCCCAGTAAAAATCCAAGTGACCGGCCATTATATCTTCATATTCAAGCTGTGAACCAGCAAGATGTAAAAGGTGTGTGAGCAGAGATTATTTGGGAGAAATCTTGCAGACTCTTAAAGGTAGTTGTACCTTTGTGCCAGCAGGTGTGGTTGGCATTCAGAATAAAAATAAGATTGATTGGCTGACCCTTCTGACTGTGTAATCACCTATTCCCCACCAGATGTGTTTTGAATGTTGCAGTTCTTGTCAGAATTCTTCTTGCCATTATTCAGGATGGGAGTTGGTGCATTCACTAGTTTTGCTGTTGGCTGTTTTTCTTGGTATTGTGACTTTTTGTTCACTCAGGATGTCTTCTACTGACAACAAAAACCAAAACATAAGGTTTTGCAGGAATATTTTCTGCATTAACAGGTTGTGTTGTATAGGAGTAGATATGCACTGTATTTTATAGTGTTAGATAGGCATACAATATATGCTGGCTGGAGAGTCAAATAATTAAGGAAGCAATTGATCAGAGCGGGGATAGACTTCTTACTTCCCTTCTTCTTAATCAGCGGCTCCTTTGTTTCCTAATTCCCCTCCTCCATCCCTTACTCTCTCATCACCTTCTCTGCCTATACTTGAGACTGCAACCTCAGCTCTGCCTTCTGCCCCCCCCTCGGTTCAAGTAAAGCACATTCTAATACAGGAACATGTTATTAGTCTTATTTACAAAAGCTGTAAAGGTTGTGACCGAATTCTGGTTTTGAGCAACCAATCCACATTTCCCCATAGTGTGTGCTCTGTATCCCTCTTTATTCCCCTTTTGAGAGGAAAGCTTGGGACTACCCTGTGACAATTGGAAATCCACTGCCAGGGAACCTGCCTTTCATCTGTCTTGATTGGTTAGGCATTTGGCGCACTCATCAAAAGATTGATGTTGCCTTTGTCAAGCTACTGGTAGTGAGGGTAGCCTAGCATTGACTTCTGATTTAAAAGAGAGAATTAACAATAATGGTAATGTTAAGAATACTTCTGCTATTTGTTACAGTACTCATGATGATACTGTTCACTCCTGTTGAACGTATTTCATTGGTACCTGCATGTTGGTCTCATTCCATTCCTTCCACTTTTCTTCTCATAACTTATTTGTTTGACCTGTATTATCATAGGCTTCTGTTGTCGGTGGTCCTTCTTCAGCCACCTCTAATGTTCTTTTTTCAGCTTGTCCTTTATTAACAAGTGCCTCAGTTGAGTATAAGCTAAACAACATTATAGCAGCCTTATTGGCACATGGTTTGCCTTCTGTTGACGACTCACTTTTGTGAAGTTACTAAAAGTATTTCCTGTTTCGGTACCTGTATAGACAATTTACTTCTTTCACTTTCTGTTACTCCAGAAGCTGTTGGTCCCAGCTATTAGAGGATTTAATTGAATGTTTTCTTGCATTTAATTTTCTGCTCAACTACATTGTTTTATGACCTGGACATTGAAAAGACATAAGGTTTTTTTATTTTTTTGAGGCCCTTGGAATGCCAAATGCCAAAATAATCTTTTGTTTTGGAACATTAATGTAGTTTAGAAATTTTTTTTTGCAGTGTTGCTTCACTCTTTAGAAATGGCATGTTCAAAGCACTTAACTATACAAACACTTTTGGTAGCCTTAGCACTTAATAAGTGAATTCGGCACAATAAGAAGCAAATTTTAAGCCTTTTTGGTGAATGTTGACCTTTGCAATGTAGAACTAGTCTTGTTCTTGCCATGGGTTAAGAGCTAAGAATGATTTCAAGTCATTTCAGTTCTAAGAGTTGTTAGATTTTGGGCTTGACCTCATTTAGTGATAATGAGTTAATGACACTTACATGCTGTGTAAAGGCCATTAGTTCATGCTGAGATAGAATAAAGCTTGTTGGAGATGATAGTTTAGGGATCCACTGGAGGAAATGTATGCTCCTTTATGCCTAATCTCTGCTGTGGATTCAACTGAACAGTGGGACCTATAACTCTTACTCTTCCTATGAAGTTTCCCCTTTCCTTCTTCCTCTTTCGTTGATGACCTTTGCATGGAATTGATTCACAGAAGTCACTGCTCTTGTAACTTTGAAGGAGGATAGTGTTGGATGGTATGTCACTTCACCCTTAGAATTAAGAGTACCCGACATGGCCGAGTGAGGGGAAATTTTTTATGTTAAACCATACCCTCACTGGTGGGTCCGGTCTCGATAGACTGGCGTTCTCTAATGCACTGAGGGTCTGGTGTACAGTCACCACCCCAGTTATGAACATTCAGAGATACGAACAGACAGGATCACAAGTTAACCCTTTCATATCTGCATAGTTATCACATCACTGAGGGCACATGAGCCCCGATGTGTCTGGGAGCGCTCGACAGTGCGAAAAAATAATTATTTCGAAAATTCAGCAAAAATTTAAATTTTATGCCAACAACGTTCATTTTGCTGTCCTTTTTTTCTAAATGTTTATATTTTATGGTGGAATAGTCAGAATAAGAGTCCCAGCCCTCTAAATACAAAAAAATGTGAGTTATTTCACGAAAAAAAAAAAAATCTTTACTTATTTTCATATTTTCGTTCAGAACCCAAAAATATGAATGTTAGGCGAATGAATTATTTTTTATGAGAAAGCCAATAAAATTCTCTAAATATCGACATATAAAAGAATGGAAAACGAATAAGTCCAGCTGGTGAAAAATTGATAGAAAAAGGGCAAGAAACAGAGCGCTCTGCCCGGCGTATGGTGAGAATTATCGCTAGAAAAAAGATTTTTTTGAAGAGCCCTATCTCGGTTATTTTTCATAGAAATTACTTTGTAAATATACTAAAATGTAGAGGAAAAGTTGAAGAATAAAGTGAGAATCAAGAAAAATGGCTTTGGTAACGGCAACAGTTTCATTTGACGTTATAAATTGATTGAAACGAAAAAAAATGTTACCGTTGTCAACAATATCGTTCGTAGCTCAAAAGCTATAACAGTTAGGCGAATGGATTATTTTTTATGAGAAAGCCAACAAAATTCTCTAAATATTGATATATAAAACAATGAAAAACAAATAAGTCCAGTTGGTGAAAAATTTATAGAAAAGAGGGTAAGAAACAGAGCGATTTGCCCGGCGTATGGTGAGAATTATCGCTAGAAAAAAGTTTTTTTTGAAGAGCCCTATCTCGGTTATTTTTCATAGAAATTACTTTGTAAATATACGAAAATGTAGAGGAAAAGTTGTAGAATAAAGTGAGTGTCAAGAAAAATGGTTTTGGTAACGGCAACAGTTTCATTTTGACGTTATAATTTGATTGAAACGAAAAAAAATGTTACCGTTGTCAACATTATCGTTCGTAGCTCAAAAGCTATAACAGTTAGGCGAATGAATAATTTTTTATGAGAAAGCCAATAAAATTCCCTAAATATTGACATATAAAAAATGGAAAACGAATAAGTCCAGTTGGTGAAAAAATTGATAGAAAAGAGGGTGAGAAACAGAGCGCTCTGCCCGGCCTATGGTGAGAATTATCGCAAGAAAATTTTTTTTTTTTAAGAGCCCTATCTCGGTTATTTTTCACAGAAATTACTTTGTAAATATACGAAAAAGTAGAGGAAAAGTTGAAGAATAAAGGGAAAGTCAAGAAAAATGGCTTTGGTAACGGAAACAGTTTCATTTTGACGTTATAAATTGATCGAAACGAAAAAAAAAGTTACCGTTGTCAACATTATTGTTCGTAGCTCAAAAACTATAACAGTTAGGCGAATGAATTATTTTTATGAGAAAGCCAAGAAAATTCTCTAAATATCGACATATAAAAAAATGAAAAACGAATAAGTCCAGTTGGTGAAAAATTGATAGAAAAGTGGGTAAGAAACAGAGCGCAGGCCAGGCATAAGGTGAGAAATTATCGCTAGACATTTTTTTGAAGAGCCTACCTCGGATTTTTTCATAGAAATTACTTTGTAAATATACAAAAATGTAGAGGAAAGGTTGAGGAATAAAGTGAGAGTCAAGAAAAAATGGCTTTGGTAACAGCAACAGTTTCATTTTGACGTTATAAGCTGTTCGAAACAAAAAAAAATGTTACCGTTGTCAACATTATCGTTCAGTAGCTCAAAAGCTATAACAGTTGGGTGAATGAATTATTTTTTTATGAGAAAGCCAACAAAATTCTCTAAATATCGATATATATGATAATGAAAATGAGATTCAGAGCCCTGCCTAAAATCCAGACATCTCTTATGTGATGCACTAACAAATTTCCGCTAGTTTTACCGTAAAAACTTTGCGAAAGCATGTTGAAACTGTTCTCGATTGACGCCGCTGTATGTAAACAGCCACACGTGTTTACCCAGCCTCAGACGCATGGTCTCTGACAGAAGTGTGGCCTGTCAGGCCTGCGTGGTGCGATCAGCTGATGTCATTGTGAGAATTTTACTACGCCATGGATTTATGCATGCGCAGTAGAGGAACTAAAAATTTATAGAAAATAGAGGATACCAAACAGAGTGTTTCCAATAATGTAATCCTACATTTTATAAAAAAATGTAAGATACGAGAGAGAAAACGGGTAGGATCAGCTGATTTCATTGTGGGAAATTTACTATGCCAGGAATTGCGCATGCACAGTATAGGCACTGCTTGCCTGGCGATCGATGCCTGAGTTACACGGTCCAAGGTATGCTTTAGCCTATGGAAACCACCAACTGTCCGAAAATAAAAAAATTTACCCCTACCACACGCATGAAAAATGTCGGTAAATTTTACGTACAATTACGTCAGTCAGACAAGAAGGGGGGTAGGGGGTTATTGCGTAATATGACGTCAATTGGGCAGGAAAGGGTTAAAACTGTTTGGAGCACTCCCCTTGCCACCCATAAGTTCAAATTTTTCTCTGCGTGCCTATTCTTCTTACAATCACGAGAATATTTGTTCATACACATAAAATATTCCTTCTTATTTTTATCTTCCTGATTTAACTCATTCATTGATGAATTCCCATTTTCTATATTTCCTCTGCAAGTTCATAACTTTCAAAGCATGGAAAAAATACTAAATTTTGAATGTTTAATGAATCAAAATTTTATTTTCTTTTTACCCTTCTAACATCCAAATTAATTCTTTATAATACTTCATGATTTAAAAATACAGTGGAAATAGCATAATCTACAGTATGACTCCTGAGTTAGCACAGGAATGTAAATGTCAGGAAAAATTATGCACTACATATTAAAAACCCAACATACAAACAATTCAACATACCAACAGCCGCCCAGAATGTAACTCATTTGTAAGTCAGGTAGTGACTGTATTTTAAGATGAGGATCCCAGGACAGTTACCACTGAGTAACAGTACTGGTCCTCCCCCTGTTGGGCCTCACTGGTGAGAGTGACCTTATCCTGGACAAAATCAGTATTCATGATTCTATGACGACAGGTTCTAACCTTCCTACGACTTCTGGCTCGGATGTGGACTGTTCTAAGGAAAGCCCAATTTACAAATGTCAAAGTGGTATTAAAATAATACCATTTAGTAAACCCAAAAATACTAAATACTGTCATGACCCAACCTTGACTCACTTCGACTCCCTCTTTAGGGGTGGAAGTTGGTCAAAGTTGCGAACTTTAGAAAGTGACCAAACAATTTCAGCTTTAAAATTAGAAAATTACTTATTAAAATAGGCATTCAGACAGATAAAAGAAAAGATGGCTTATAGGAGCCACGACAAAAGTCAGTCTCAAGATTATTTGTTAATAAGATGATGCTATGAACAGCATTCAGGGTACCATTGTCCTTCCTGAAAATAATAAAGAACCTGTCAAGAAGAATATGCTATTAAACTCTTAAAAGGAGATATCCCAGAGTCCAGGATTGTGAAGTACAGGTCAACCATCACTAATCCGGCATCACTGGGACCTACAGGGTACCTGATTAGTGATTTTCCCAGATAACAGACTGGTTAGATTAGAATACACTAAACTTTAACAGCTATCCACCTCATCCTATCTTTAAAATACCCTGTAAATCAGTACAAGCTGGTTAATGATGAAAAAGAAATATTAGATAAAAATTAAGTGAAATTTTAATGAAGCATGGACAAAATAAATGGTACAAGGAATTCTGTTGACTTAAATTCATCACTGCCACTTCCAAAGTGAAGAGCTAGAATTCACAACTAAGCACATTTACATGTCTTGAGGTGAAGGGCTGTCAGGATTCCAATATTCATCTTGGAATTTTATTATAGATAGATAGATAGATAGATGATTTATATATATATATATATATATATATATATTATATATATATATATATATATATATATATATATATATGATCCTCAATTATCGGCAGCGTCGATCGCTGGTTATTGGCTCTGATCCCTGATTATTGGCGCCGATAACCTAGGATCAGTGCTATTTTTGCCAATTTTTGGTTATCGGCGATTTTCGGTTACCATCATGCTGTCAGGAACAGAACCCCCGCCGATAACCAGGGACTGCCTGTATATATATACATATGCACATGCACATATATATATATATATATATATATATATATATATGATTATGCTATCATCATCAGTATCTTTACTGTATATACTAATTTTTTATTTTTACTACCCAAAACAATTATGCTTTGCATAGGGTACTCACAAACTCATTCACTGGTGGCGGGGAACTTACCTACAGCTTCATTTGTTTTGTGTTGTTTCACTTATGATTTTTTATTTGTATTTTATGCTACAGTCGACCCCTGGTATTCGCCAAGGTGAGACACCACAACCACCCATGAATACTGAAAATCCATATTAATCCCCTCTAAAAATGCTTGTAACTGCCTATTTTAATAATTCAAACACCAAATATTATACCCTGTATACCTTAACTAAAATGCTTATGCTGTAACTACATATTTTAATTATTTATTTATATATATATATATATATATATATATATATATATATATATATATATATATATATATATATATATATATATATATATATATATATATATATATATATATATATATATATATATATACATATATACAGTAAACCCCCAGATTCATGCGTTCTCATGGTTCGTAGACTCACGCATTCGCTGGTTTCTCTGTGGAACATATCTAGCCATTTTTGGCGGAAAATTTGCCCATTCGCGGTATTTTGCACTGAGAAATATTCACTAATTACTGTATTTTCATATAATTTTCATGAATAAATGCACTTTTTGTGATAAAACTATAAAAATACTCAGGTATAAGCATTTTTACAGGGTTTTTCTTGGTTTAAGCTATCAAAATGGGCAGTTCTTAGTGTTTTTAGAGGGGTTTTAAGTATTCGCGGATTTTAGCTATTCACGGGGGGGGGGGTGTACGCATCCCCGCGAATACGGGCGGTTCACTGTATATATGTATATATATATATATATATATATATATATATATATATATATATATATATGTGCATGTGTATATGTATATATATACAGGCAGTCCCCGGTTATCGGCGGGCGTTCAGTTCCTGACAGCGTGATGGTAACCGAAAATCGCCAATAACCAAAAATTGGCAAAAATAGCACTGATCATAGGTTATCAGCACCGATAATCGGGGATCAGAGCCAATAACCAGCGATCAATGCTGCCAATAAGCGAGGATCATCACTGATGACCGGGGATCTGCGCCGATAACTGGAGATCTTGTGTCGAAAATCCAGCTATCGTCGTCACTAGACGAGTTCCTTAAAACCGGGTCGCCAATAACCAAGGCCGTCGATAACTTGGGACTGCCTCTATGTATGTATGTATGTATGTATGTATGTATGTGTATACAGTATATGTATATGTATTTATTTATATATATATATATATATATATATATATATATATATATATATATATATATATATATATATATATATATATATATATATATATATATATATATATGTCACTGATCAAGTACCTGGTTATTACACAAATAATAAGATCCAAAAAGTTACCTCACTTCAGCCAGACACTTGAAACCTCATAACAAAAATATTAAGACTGAATATTCTAAAGGTACAGTGATCCCTTAAAACTTGCTTATCACTTGAAAAAATCAATCTAACTTTATCAAGTTATGGGTGAGGTAACAACTAATAAGCAAAAACAGACTAGTGGAAAATGGGCATCACTTCATCCAACACTATAACGGTTTCTCTGGTTCTGTTTCAGTTTGATAAAGGAGAACTAGACAGATATATTGCTTACCTTGTACACATTCATTAATTTCTCTAATCACTGGTGGTCAAAATGAAACACTGTGCTTTTAAAATTTTTAGACAAATTTGTTTCTAAGTTCAACAGTTATAAGCAGAGTTCACAATCTCAAAAAGATTTACTGTTATCTGACAACAGTGTAAGAATTAAGTATTTCTTAACCAAGATTAATTGACAAAACTTTAATTCATCAAGAAAGCAGTTTAATTAAGTAAGATTCAAACCGTTAACTCTCACTCAAGTTTTAAATATATACCTGATTAATTAAACCCAACACAAGTGTTCACTAAAATATTACTGATTGCAGTCCACATAAGTATTCACTGAAATCTCAATAATAAGTATGTAAATCAACACCAACAAAATGCTAATTAATCACCAACACAAATCTTTGGGTAAATATTGTGAAATTATAAACATTTCAACTTGTGTGAGTAATATGAAAACACAAACACACAAGAATGAAATATGCAAAAAATGGAAATATACCAACAGCAATTTCACAAAGACAAAATATGATTAAAGATTATATCAATCTCTCAAAAGATTACCTTCACTTAAAAAAAAAAAAAGGCTAAACTTATGTCTGTCTAAAACTTCCTCAAAGACAACACTGCCAAGTCACAATTATTTGCACTTAGTAAAATATAGTTAGCAGCAAGACACATTAGAACTCACTATAAGAGATATTAGTAAAATATAGTTAGCAGCAAGACACATTAGAACTCACTATAAGAGATATTATCCACCTCTTATCAAAATAATAATTCTCTCTCAATAATAGTACAAAATTTATCAAGTAAGAATCTTACCTTCTTCAACAGAAAATAATAAAACCCATTTTCACAATGCTTGCACAATATAAATACCTTAGGTCATTCTTACAAAATGTAATCATTTCGAGGGTGAATGTGACAAAACTTATGTTTTTGTGGAAGGAGGATAACCAATATTTTATATACCCTTAGACACAATACTGAACCAGAGAGAGAGAGAACTGCTATCTTTGAATTCCCCAAGGCAAATCCTGGCTCTTTCTGGTTTCCTTTGTATATATACAGTATATATGGTGGGTCCTAAAGGGTTACTAACTAGTCCCTTCAGTCTTTGAATAACGGATTTCTCCTTCCACCTCTCAGTATACATGATACATAAAGTATACATACAGGTATACATGTATGGTATACATACAGGACTGGAGCTTCAAGCGCCTTATCTCAAGATTGACAGCATCTGCCCCACTCAAAACACCTGGGTAAATAGAAGAAGTATTTTGCGACCGATTTGGGTCGGCTGTCAACGAGTCAACTTCATATGTCTCACTTCGTCATTCCTTCTTCTCAGATTATGGAACACATAAGGCATAGAAAAAGTTAATAATTACAGAACAGATACACAGAATAAATATGTAACAGGCGTTCGGCCGATAACTGTCGCCTAGTCAAGATAAGCAGAGTGACCCTTCCAGTACGACCTCCCTTTGGTCAAAAACAGATGGGTACACAGGAAACAGTTATCTGATAAAGTTTCAAAATATCTCCCTCTCTCTACAGCATTTAAACTTTAACTTCCATGAGCGTGGTGTGCTATAAACATGAATGGAATAAAGACATCTGAGAATCATAGACATCAAATCAAAACATGCAAATAATCTCATATTATAATATACCTCCCCCCCAGAAGATTAATTATCCCGGGTTTGAATCCAACGATTCGGAACAGGATAAATAATCTGCAACGATATTATCTTTCCCCGTTATATGCTTTACCTTTACATTATACGGTTGTAAACACAAAGACCACCTTGTTAATTGTTGATTGTGATTCATCTTATTGATTAATGAAATAGGGTTGTGGTCAAATAACACTAAAATTTCCTCACTATTAGGTTGGTTCACATACACTTCAAACTTTTTCAAGGCTGCAATTAATGCTAATGTCTCCTTTTCAATTGTAGAATCATTCTTCTGATGTTTCTTTAGCTTTGATGACATGAAGCACACAGGGTGCATAGTTTGATAGTCATCATCTTGAAGTAGAACAGCTTCAATTGAACTGGGAAGCCTACATAACATACATGAAATCAAAATGTAAAAGAGCATTAAACCTAATTAAAAAAAACTATCAAACACTACATGGGGAGCCGATAGACATACCCTTACTTTACTGTATAAAGCAACAGTGCTGTCTGTCGTTGATTATGGAGGTGAAATATATGAAAACGGTAGACCCATTTCATAATGAAGGTCTTAGAATATGTTCAGGAGCTTTTCGATCATCACCAACATCTTCTTTACAAGTTGAATGTGGTGAACTAACTCTGTCTCTCCATAGAGAGCTAGTAACAATGAAGAGATGTGTTTATAAACAATCATCCACCTCCTTTCCCAATTACTGTAGAGCTAGAAGATGGAGTCACTAAATGTTAATATACAGTTACCTTTAATATTAAAATTAACTCCTCCTTGGACAATGAATAAAATGAGAATTTGTACACACTTTAAATATTTATCAAAAAGTCATTCATATACTCCAGAATACCATAGACAACATACAGTAGAACATATAATCCGAAAAGGTCCACATTTTATTCAATATACACCGACGGATCTCAATCACAATACCGAGTGGGATATGCTGCAGTATCCCCAGACAAAACGTATCAGTTCTCTTTACCAGATAACGCCACAGTATTTACAGTTGAGTTATGTGCAATAGTATCAGCCATAGAAATAATTAGAGAAGCCTCATGTAATAATTTTGTGATTTATAGCGACTCCAGAAGTGCCATAGAAGCCATTCAAAGCTGTAATAAAAAAATATTGTACAACATATAAAGTTGTCACTCCATAAATTGTATAATAAGGGAAAAAATATTGAAATATGTTGGATCTCTGCCCATGTAGGGATTAAGGGAAATGAAGAGGCTGATAAAGCAGCTAAAGAAGCAGTCCACATGACAAGCAAATTTAGACATCCCTATTAGTGACTATACAAGATATATAAAAACAGTCATTGTAAAAAATGGCAAAAAATATGGAACAAAGAACCTGAAAATAATAAATTAAAACAGATAAAATCCAGTATTGGACAATGGAGTTCATCATATCAGAGAGAGAGACACACACAAATAATTCTGATGCGTCTTCAAATAGGCCTTACTCGTTTGACACATGGACACTTAATGAACAGTCCATGTGGCCCTCCTCCCAAATGCCCAGATTGCAATGTGTTGATAACAGTTAAGCATGTACTGTGTGAATGTCCAAAATATAACCTGCAGCGATTATCAAATTTTGGAAATAGACCAATAAAACAAATTTTGTCGGAATCTTCAACATTCTCAATAGTACCCATTTTAATGTTCATGAGAAGCTGTGAGTTAATTGATAAAATATAAAAAATTAATCAATCAGTATAATGAATTTTAAAAGAAGTAAATTTTATGATTTTACTTTATTTTGAATTTTAATATACCTTTTTAGTGAGTATATATAGAAGCATGAGTATAAATGTATTTATTGTGTGAGTGTGTTCCAGTATGAAAGGGTATGTCTTTTTAAAGCTTTTAATTTCATTTTCATTTTCGTTCACTTATCATTGGCGAGTGACCTATTAGGTCCCAGTGCTAGACTTCTAGCCTAGACTTGTAATTTCATCTTAATCCTTCGGGCCAGCCCTATGAGAGCTGATAGTCAGCTCAGTGGTCTGGTTAAACTATTTTGATAATAATAATAATAATAATAATAATAATAATACATGTAATACAGATTGCACCAGCACTTTTCTCCGAGATTTAAGGAAGGTATTTTCACAGAATGACACTAATACAACTCTTAATTATATCTCTGATATGTTTTAGTATGTTAACGAATTAATTTTATCAAACCAGCGCGACTGTACAACCTTATCTTGAGATCATGTGAGGTCCTAGTGACAAAGACTTTACAGTAACTGTACTGCCTTTGTAACATAATTATGTAAAAAAATATAAATAATACAAATTTTTCATACCAATTTTACACTTAAGAGCTTGAAAACTTATAAATAACTTCAAAAATTAAACAAACACTGTCTGCAGGAGTATCATCCTTTAAAAGTGCAGTAACTTGGCGAATGAGGATCACGTCTTGGAAAAGTACACTCACTAACTCTACATGCTGTAATTACCTTTGTATCATATTTATGCATGTACAAAAATCAAAATAATTTTTTTATACAGATTTTACACATAAAAGCATGAAAACTTCTAAATTATATCAAAAACTAAACACAAACACTTCAGGGTTTCTTGAGGGTTTCAAAAATGTTGCCTGTCTGAAAAAATTGTGTATGCCAATTAGTTAGGTCCCAATGAAAAGTTCATGTGTCTGTGAATTCGCTCAACTTGAAGTGCATAAGATCGAGGTATTACTGTATATATATATATATATATATATATATATATATATATATATATATATATATATATATATATATATATATTTTTTTTTTTTTTTTTTTTGGTTTGGTTTTTATCTAATATCATTCTTCATTTTTTACGTTCATATTTTAACACTGAATTTTACTAGTACAGTATGTTATCATTCACCTTTTCATTATCAACCACATCATTAATTTATATATTTCATCTTCATTGTCGTGCTGAATAATCCTGATGGGTTCTGGTGCTTGGTCTTCAAGACCTAAATTTCACAATCAATAAATCAAACTGCCTTTCCCAGTTAGAGCTGAAAGATTATATGAGTCACTGAATATACTGTAAATGTACAGTTACCTTCAATAGTAAAACTACCCCCTCCTTGAACTATGAGTAAAATAAGAACTTGTACACACTTGAAATATTTGTCAAAAAGCTACTCATGTACCCCAGAACACCATAACATATAATAGAGCATATAAGCCAAAAAGCTCCACATTACGCAATATACACTGACAGATCTGAATCATATCTCTACTTGATAATGCCTCAGTATTCACAGCAGAGTTGTGTGCAGTTGCATCAGTCATACTTATAAATAATTAAAGAAACATCATTCAATAATTTTGTGATTTTTAGTGACTTGAGAAGCGCTGTAGAAGCTTTTCAAAGTTACAAAACCAAAATATCAGTACTCTATTGTACAACAAATTAAGTTATTATTCCGTAAGTTATATAATACATAATGGGAAACTATAGAAATATGTTGGGCCCCTGCCTTTATAGGGATCAAAGGAAATGAAGAGGCTGATTAAGCAGTCAAAGAAGCAACCCATATGACAAGACCAAATGTAAATATCCCTATTAATGATTATATATCACATATAGAAATAGGTTAATATAAAAAATAGCAAAATATATGGAATGAAGAACCTGAGAGTAATACAATAAATTGAAGCAAGTTAAACGTGGTGTTGGAAAATGGAGTTCATCATACCAGAAAGAGAGACATACAGAAATAATTCTGACACGTCTCTGAATAGGCCATTCTCGCATAACACATGGGCGCCTGATGAATAATCTACATAACCTTGCTCCTCAATGCTCGGAATGTAAAGTAATGATAACTGGTAAACAATTATTGTGTGAATGTCCAACTTATAATCAGCAGAGAACTTCAAGTTTTAGAAATAAATCAATCTGTGAATTTTTGTCAGAAAATTCAATGTTTGAAATTAACCCAGTTATAAAATTTTTGACAAATTGTAATCAAATTGAGAAAATATAAATAAATATAAATCCTTCAGGCTAGCCCTGAGAGAGTTGATAATCAGCTCAGTGCTATTTTAATATTATTAAAATAATGTGTGTTGGGAGATCAAACACTCATATTTTTAAAAATGCATTGTCCTTTTTTGTTTGGTATTTGGCCAAATTAGCACATTTAAAGTTTAATCCTGATATATATATTACTTTTGCAGAGGGAGCTATTGCTACTTCATTTAATTATGAGAAATTTATCTGTGGAGAACATAGTTAACGTGGCGCTATTGAGATGTAATTCCAGTTTTTACTTATAGAACTTACCTGGTAGTTACATATAGCTGTCGTCTCTGACGTCACGGCAGAATTTTAAATTTCCCGCTAGCGCTATAAACACCTAGGTGATCCCTCTACCAGTGCCCTCTATAGGTAACAAGGAACTATCCCAACAATGTTCTAGAACTCATTAAGTTTTCTGCCGAGAGACCGGCAACACGGTCTCGTTCTTGGTTGAATTTTTTGTCTGCAAGTTATACTTAAGTATTTCTTTGTGGTTTTTTGCTAGCTAGCGCTTTGCAATTTGTGGTTGGAATTAATTCATTGTGTACAATATGTCTGATTCTGGATCTCAGTATAGGTATTGTACTTTAGGCTGTAGGACTCGATTGCCCAAGGCGGCTATCGACCCTCATTCAGTTTGCTCTTCATGTAGGGGTAAATTTTGTAATTTAGAGAATACATGTGAGGAATGTATGCATCTAACAACGGATGAATGGTCAGCCTTAGAGAAATATCTACGAAAGTTAGAAAAGGACAGAGTTAGGAAGGCTTCGCAGAGGTCATCTTCTGCTAAGTCTGTAGGGCAGGTAATTCAATCTGTTAACCCCTCTCCTATTAACTCTCCTTTGTCCGACCCTGTTGATCCCAATCCTATCATCGTGTCAGAGTTAAAAGTCCAGATGGACACTAAGTTTTCAGCAGTGCTTTCGGCCATCCAGACGATGGGCCAAGCCATTGAAAAGTTGGCTCCTCAAGTGAAGTGTTAGTGGAGGAGGTGTCTGTTCGCCCACTCGTTCTCCCAGGTCTAGACCTCTGTCGGACTCCCTGGTTCAGGAGAGGCATGTCGAAAGCCGAAAGGAGGCGAGTGGGGCTTGCTCCCAACAGTCGCCCTTAAGTATTCCTGTTGTGCAATCCCAGGATGCTTCCACACGCCATAGAAAAGGCGCTGCTGGGGATGTGTCTTCTAGTGGTGCTGATTCTTTGACTCCTCCTCGAAGTGGCCGCTTCAAGCATTCTTCTTGCCCTCTCAAGAGGTCTCGCGCCGTCTCTCCTGCAGTGATTCCTAAGGAAAGATTGTTGACGGATCCACAAGCGGGCTGTAGCTTCTGGGAGGATCCTGAAGCTTTTTCCTCCTCCTCTTCAGTGGATTCGCCCCCTCGTCGGAAGGAAGCTACGCGTACCATTGCTAGTAATAAGCGTGATTTCGTACCAGGAGTGTCTACATCTCGTCCAGCTTCATCGCAGATAGAGCCTCCTTCTACTACCGGTCAACAAGATCCCCGTTTTGTCGCTCAAGTTACGGACAAATTGACGGATCTTATTCAGTTCTTTTGTGGCGCTCGTGCTGCTTCGGGAGCACCTGTTGCGGAGGGGCTTCCTTTGAATGCGCCACAAGTCTTGGCGCAAGAGCCTCCCACTTCGCATGCACCAGTGAAGAGGCTTAACCAGGCGCTTCAGCATTCTTCTCTGGCTCCGGATACGCCACGTTCTGTTGGTGAGGCGCCACTTCAGCATGGCGCGGCGCCACACCTGGCGGATTTGGCACCACTTCAGCATGGCGCGGCGCCACATCGGCATGGTCGCAAGACTTTCGATTCCATGAGACCTACGTTTCGTCAGGAGTTTCAAGAAACAGTTCCTGCACACCAATTGTCTCCTGTGTCTTCTGAAGAAGAGGAAGATGAAGAAGATGTAGAAATGGAAGAGGACATTCCAGGAATCAAGGAGAAATCTTCTGGTTATAAGAAGTTACTCAAGTTTTTCGTTGAGAACTTTGGGGACTCTTTTAAGCCTTCGACTCGGCATCTCCCAGATCGCAGTTTAAGAGGGACAATGCCTCGGATCCAGCTCCTTTACACGCCTAGTATTGGCGAATTCGCCAGGAAGGCTATCAAGAAGATTAATACCTGGCTCTCAGACAAGAGAGAGCAAGGCTAGAGTATGTTTTGTCTTCCACCCTCCAGATTGGCTCATCGCAGCCGCATGTGGTACGAGACTGGAGAACGTTTTTCCTTGGGTGTATGGAGAACGTTTTTCCTTGGGTGTGTCTGCCTCCGCTCAAGGGGACTTCTCCAGTCTCGTGGATTCAAGTCGTCGCTCAGCTCTTCAGTCAGCGAAGATCTTCTTCACGCAGTCGGAGTTGGATCATCTTCTCTAGAGTATTTTCGCTGTTGTGGAGGTCATCAGTTTCCTAGATTGGTCAGTGGCGGCTCTGGCTAGGAAAGTCAAAGAATTCGGACTTTCGGATGCGCAGTTGACGGATTTCACTTCGGTAGTCGACTGCATAGACAAGGGAGTATGCGATAGTGCCTTGGAGCTAACTTCGGTTTTTGCAACCGGAGTTCTGAAGAAACGACAACTCTGGTGCTCTTTTTTGGCGAAGGGTGTATCCCGCAACCAGAGGTCTGCTCTCCTCTTTGCCCCTTTGTCGAAGGACCACTTGTTCCCGAAGGAATTAGTTCGAGAGATTGCTGAAGCTCTCACGCAAAAAGCAACACAGGACCTTTTGGCTCAGTCAGCAAAGAAACCGAAGAAGGCTACTCCTGAAGCAACTTCCACCAAAACTTCAGTGTTTTCAGACACTTCCAAGACGTTCAAGGGCAAGTCTGCTTCTCGGCCCTTTTCCAAGTTTCGTGGGAAAGGGAAATCCTCTACTCGACCTTCCAATATTCAACAAAAGAAATGAGTGTGCTGTCCTCCACACAGCAGTAGGTGCCAGACTCCAGTCGTTCTCGGAGGCCTGGCAAAAGGTCACTCAAGATCCTTGGACCTTACAGGTGATTCGGGAAGGGTACTCCATCCCATTCCAACAAAAGCCCCCATTGTCGGACGCTCCAGTCACTTTTCAAGCGTACTCCAACGACTCTCAGAAGTTTTGCGCCCTTCGAGAAGAAGTAGAAGGACTACTAAGGAAACAAGCCATCGAATTAGTGCCGACCCTATGCTCTCTGGTGTTTTACAACCGCCTCTTTTTAGTTTCGAAAGCATCGGGAGGTTGGAGGCCAGTTCTAGACTTGAGCGCATTGAACGTTTTTGTAAAGATGAAATTTTCGATGGAGACGACAGAGTCGGTGTTGGCATCTCTTCAACCGGGCGACTGGATGGTCTCGATAGACCTCCAGGATGCGTACTTCCATGTTCCAATCCATCAGTAATCAAGGAAGTTCCTGAGGTTTGTTTTCCAAGGCAAAGTATTCCAGTTCGGAGCTCTTTGTTTTGGACTGTCAACTGCACCTCAGGTGTTTACAAGAGTTCTGTCAGCGGTGGCGAAGAATCTTCACTTGCAAGGAATAAGGATGTCAATGTATCTGGACGACTGGCTTATGAAAGCACACTCCAAAGCCAAATGTGTGGCGGACCTAATAAAGACATTATCTCTGGCAAAGGAACTGGGTCTACTAGTCAATGTTCCGAAATCGTCCCTCTCACCATCACAACAGATAGTTTATTTGGGAGTGAGGATGGACTCTCTGGCTTTTCGGGCTTCTCCATCAATACGGAGAGTAGAGTCATGTCTAAGCAAGATAGACGACTTTCTACATCGCGAGGTTTGCTCAGCCAACCAGTGGATGAGCTTGCTGGGGACTTTAGCCTCGATGGAGAAGTTCGTAAAACTGGGGAGACTCAAGATGAGGCCTCTGCAGTTTTATCTACAAAGCCAATGGCCAAGCAAAACCCATCCGGATTCCTTTCTTTTCAAGATCTCAGATCGGATCAAGAAGGAGCTGGTCTGGTGGAATTCAAGAGAAAGACTAGAGGAGGGAACCCAGACCTCACACTCTTGTCAGACGCTTCGGATCAGGAGTGGGGAGCGACTTTAGACAACAAGGAATGTTCGGGCCAGTGGCAGGAAGAACAGAAAGAACTGCACATAAATGTGAAGGAACTGAAAGCGGTACATCTAGCCTTGATGCAATTTCAACAAGAGGTAAAAGGCAAGATAATTCTAGTTCAGTCGGACAACACGACAGCTCTTGCTTATATAAAAAAGCAGGGGGGCACTCATTCCTTCTCCCTATATCAGACGACCAAGGAACTTTTAGAATGGTCGGAAGAGAACGAGGTCACGTTATTGACCAGGTTCATAAAAGGCGAGAGGAATGTAACAGCGGATCTCTTAAGCAGGAAGAATCAAGTCTTGCCCACGGAATGGACCTTACATCCGCAGGTTTGCAAACAGTTATGGAATCTGTGGGGTTGTCCGCTAATAGACCTGTTTGCAACAGACAGAACAAAACGCCTCCCCGTATATTGCTCCCCAGATCCGGACGACAAGGCACTTTGGGTGGATGCAATGACAATGAGTTGGGATTGCCTGGAACTTTACGCTTTTCCACCTTTCAAAATTATCAGGAAGGTCCTGGAAAAGTTCAGGAACCACAAGAACACAAGATGACACTAATTGTTCCATTCTGGCCATCGAGGGAGTGGTTCCCAGATCTTCTCCTCCTTCTCGCAGATTTTCCGAGGATCCTCCCGTCGAGGAAAGATCTACTCAGACAGCCCCACTTCCTGAGGTTCCATCAGAACTTGTCTGCTCTACGGCTTGTCGCCTGCAGACTGTTGAGCGACTCCTCAGGAAGAGAGGCTTTTCAAAGGAGGTTGCAAGCGCTATTGCGCGACCCAGAAGAAAGTCTTCGGACGCAGTGTACCAGGCAAGATGGAGTCAGTTTAGACTGGTGCAATAGACATGGAGTTTCGTCTTCTAAAACCTCTCTAAATCAAATAGCGAAGTTCTTGCTATCCCTTTATAAGGAAAAAGGATTGTCTTTGAGCACAATTAAGGGGTATCGATCAATGCTTGCGTCGGTATTTAAGCACAGAGGTCTAGACATCTCGAACAGTCAGGATCTAACGGATTTACTTAAGTCTTTTAATACCTCGAAGACGAAAGTTCCTAAACAAATAGCATGGAATTTGGACATCGTTCTTAAATGGATTTGTTCAGATCAATTCGAACCTTTGGCAAATGTCCCGTTGAGAAATTTGACTAAGAAAACTATTTTTCTAGTAGCACTCGCAACAGCCAGGAGGGTGAGTGAGGTTCATGCCTTGGACAAAACTATTGGTTTCGCTCAAGGAAAAGCTGTATGTTCTTCCTCTCTTAGGTTCTTAGCGAAGAATGAAGATGCGTCCAGACCATGGCCTAGGTCTTTCAGCATTAAGAGCCTTTCAGATCTTGTGGGAGAAGGAGAACAAGAGAGATTGTTGTGCCCGGTGAGAGCCTTAAAGTTCTATATTCACCAAACAAAGGGAATCAGGGGCTCTTCGAGAACTTGTGGTGTTCTGTGAGAAACCCGACAAGACCACTTTCCAAGAATGCTCTTGCTTTCTTCTTAAGAGAAGTTATTTCGAAGCCCATGGGAATTGTCAGGACTCAGACACGGGAATTCTGAAAGTGATAGCACATGAGATAAGAGCTGTAGCTACATCTTTAGCTTTCAGGCACAATCTCTCAGTGCAAAAGATTGTGAATTCTACGTACATGGATGTAAGTCGGTCTTCATAATCGCATTACTTGTCAGAATTGAAGACAGATTTTGACAATGGCAGTACCTTAGGGCCTTTAGTGGTTACTGACACGGTGGTGGGTGAGGGAGAAAGAGGGTCAATCCTATCCGACTAACATTTTCTCCTTGATGTTGGAAATTGGGTTTGTTTATCTGTCTGTAGGTACTATGTTTGATGGTTTAGGAGTACCTACAGTCTTTTTAATTTTGTGGTTGAAAGTTTTTAATTTTTAATATTATGGTGATAGAGGTGATCCCTTATTGTTAATTTGGTACTGCGCCCAGAGCAAGGGCATACTAAGTCTTGTCCGTCACGGCGTTGTCCTCTCGGCAAGTACTAACAGATTGTATCTGACACCCGGATCCTTTATATCCTGTCAATACAATCGAGGGATAAGCAGACTACAGAGGCAGTAACCGCTGAGTCAGCAATCCTTCAAGGTAAGGAACTAAAATTCATGTTTTGATTTCTAACAATGTATGTGGCTGACATGGTCCCACCTCCACTAAAGGTGCCAATCAGCTATATGTAACTACCAGGTAAGTTCTATAAGTAAGAATGATATTTTTATGATAAAATAAGGTTTTACTTATACTTACCTGGTAGTTACATGAGTAAACCCGCCCACCTCCCCTCTCATGTCAAGTGGGCATAAAACTTAATGAGTTCTAGAACATTGTTGGGATAGCTCCTTGTTACCTATAGAGGCCGCTGGTAGAGGGATCACCTAGGTGTTTATAGCGCTAGCGGGAAATTTAAAATTCTGCCGTGACGTCAGAGACGACAGCTATATGTAACTACCAGGTAAGTATAAGTAAAACCTTATTTTATCATAAAAATATGTTTTCCTTGCTTTTCCTTAAAGATGTGGAACTTTCATTTGAAATTACAGCATTATAGCATGCAGTCTTTTCCTGAATGAATGAAAGAGCAATCTTGTAGTTTCTTTCTTTAGTATTAAGCCCAGTCTTGAGTGTTGGGGGCATGTAGGTACACAAAATGGGAAGGAATGTCATTTGTTGGCTGTCAGACCCAGGCACATGGGTCTCATTATCACCATTTCTGCTTGGGCGGCTTTCTCTGTAAGTCAACTCTTATGTTGCCTTACTCCCTGAGAGGGATCTACCTTCTGGCAGCAGTACTGTCCAGAAAGGATTCCAGATCTGGTTTGAATGTTTTGGGTTCCATTTAAGAAACCCTTAGTGTGCTTAGCTGGGCTGATTTTTGCCTAGCTGTACTAACCAACCATCCTTTTCTCAGTGTAGGAATTGGCTATCATTAACAGTTGGTGAGACTTATCCAAAATAATGTATATTTTTTAGATAAAATTTTTCATTTGGATACTTAACTATTGTCAAAGTGTGACCCAGTCAGCCTCCTTACAACTTTGTGGGTTTTCACAACAAATTTTGGTGAGAACTAAAACATTTGAAATACAGTTCGTGGAGAACAGATGAACAAGATGGTGATCTGGGTTAGCCAAGTGATGATGATCATTTTATTCTGAATGCCAATTGCACCTGCTGGTGCAGTGATATAACTATCTTTAACGGTAGGTACTGTAAGTAATCAAGTAATAAACTTTATGAAAATTTACATATTGTCTTTTCACATTGTCATTATCCACTCTGATGTGGTAATTCAATCCGATTAAGTATTCTTGAGTAAGAAATTTACTGATGTACAGTACAGCAGATTTCCTCTCGTGGTGGAATAAATCCTACTCTAACAAAAAACTTTCAGTGATGAATTAGCTTTTTGTATAGCATTTTGGTGCTTTTGTTTTGTTTCCTTGACTCCTTTTAATTACTGATGATTATCATTTCAAATGTGTGGTATATAATTTTTTCTATTTGTATTTTTTCGTTGTTACCTTTTGCAAGTTATCCTCTCATATTTTTCTAACCAGTCTTTGTGTCTGTTTTTCTTGAAAAAATTGTATATCTCAGTGGCTGTTGGACGAATCATGCACATTATCATGGAGCATAGTCACCGCAAGAGTCAGAGCCTCCAACGTCCTCGTGGACCCAGACCAAATCCTGCCCCTGGCTTAATGGGACCAAGACCTGGGAGTGGGCCGAGAGGCCCAAGGCCCCTGGTATTTCGACCTCCTAGACCTGACATGTCTGCTCCACCTCCGCAGTCGCATCCCCCGCCTCCTCTTACTAATGTAAGCCTCTCAAGTATTAACATAAGATTTTCATTATTTAATAAAAGGCATCCATATAGTGAGTAAATTTGTGGTAATATATATTTCAGGTGAGAGTTAAGCCAAGAACTTCCTTGTATTTGGCCTGTTATGTTGCTTCCAATATCTGGTCATCACAAGACTGCATTGAACTGCCAACTCTGAATTTCTTAATTTTGGAGAAAAAGCAGTTAAAGTAAAATTAGTTGTGAGTGGTGATTCATGCTTTAGAAACTTTAAAGAATTTGTAATCATCTCACAAAAATCTGTAATAGCAAATTAGAATCTGGACATTGCTTCACACTGGTACAGTACTGATACTTTAGTTCTACAGTAGTTTCATTAAAGCAAAAATTACTTACCATAATGTAATTTATTCTGTCATTTTTATGATGTCATAGACATTATGCACAAAAACTAGATACTGTAGGTAGTGCAAAAATAGAAACAGTGGCCTTGCTAATAATAATAAAGTTGGTCATTTCCTAGAAATTCATAGATAGTACTTGAAAACTTTTGCTTTGATATCTGTAATGCATTCATAGTAAAAGCTCCATGGTTCAAGATTTGATTACAGTTGCACCTCAACTTAGTGGAATTCATTACTTAACCCAATCACACCCAGCCTGTGGTAAGGCTTCTCATGTTACTATCCCAGGTCTCGCTGATCTGTCATTGCGGTGAAAACGCACTCATTTAATTTATTTGATCTTTTCCATATATATACTCAAATGATTTTTTATTTATGTTTTATTTCACCCTCCAAACTTACTATTGTAATCTACTGATATATATATATATATATATATATATATATATATATATATATATATATATATATATATATATATATATATATATATATATATATATATATATATATATATATATATATGTATATATATATATATATATATATATATATATATATATATATATATATATATATATATATATATATATATATATATATATATATATATATATATATATATATATTTCTGAGTCCAGTCCCGTGTCAGCGGTGAAATTCCATTACAGCACGAATTTTCTAGGTATAACCTTGCTAGATATACCAGAGAAAAAGAGCTTTCAGGAAAGCTGGGGTTACTACCCCAGTCGAAAGCGTCTTCTAGGAAGACGTCGGTATAAGGAGGGTGAGTGAATACCACTACCACGGAAACCTACTCGAAAGATCTCTCCTATCAAAACCCCGGAACAGAGCGGTGAGCGTTACAGCCCCACACCAAACACCCGCCAGGGGACGGCGACACCAGCGCCACCTACAACATTCCATTTTCTAGCACGTGAAATCGCTGTTTCTTTTGTGTGCTCGTCTCCATTATTTTGGATTTTTCTGCTTTCTGAGATGGCGTCGAGCAGCTTTACCATTTCCAAGTTAAGTACCATCTTCTTGTGGGGTTTTGTTCTGATTTTTGGCTGTTAAGGTCTCGTATTTTCATAAATATTGAGATCTTATTATGTCGCCACGGCGTCCCCTGCCAGCCATGTCGACCGCGAGGCGACTCCTTCTGTTCTTTTCAGTTGGAGTTGTCTCCTCGTCGTTATAGATAAATTTTGCCCCTTTGGTCCCCTTCCTGGTGGTTCCTTGCGGTGGCTCCCCCCCCCTTATGAATTATTTCATTGGCCTACGGGCCTTGGTGAGAGTGATGCCCGTCCTAGGTTCCCCCAGGTTGGGTTCCTGTTATTTTTGGTCTTACTAGGCTAATTAATTTTGCTTGAAGATGGTGCTCTCTCTTTTAGTTTTATTTTTATTATTTTGTTGTTAGTTTACCTCGGGTGCTGGCGGCAGCCTCAGATCTAACCGCTTCCCCGTGGTAGGCTACGCTCTCTGTTGAGCACATTTTAGTTTTTATGAGTGATGGTTATTTTGTGGAGTAGGCTGTTTGCTTCCATCCCCTTGCCCTGGGTGGGGAGTTCAGGTTGAGGGAGTTTTGTTGCGGTTTCCTCCGGGATCGTTTTTCGGTGGGCAGAGTGAGCCCCTTAGTCCTCTTCCTCCATTTAGGGGGAATCGAGTTCTTGGGTTGTGTTTCCTCTAGGCTAGTCGCCCCCTTGCCCGCCATTCTCGATCCTGGTTGGTTCTCAGCACAAAATTTCTCTCCCTGTTGCTTCCTCCTCCCTTCTGCCCTCCTTTTTCCTAGCCTATATTAAGGTTAGGTCCATATTAGGCTTCGCCTAGGTAGAAGTCGGGCTTCGGGTTGTGTTGCTTCCGGTCATTCTACCCTTCCAAGATTCATCGTCTGGGAGGTATGGTGCAGTTGAGCGGGTGAGCTTCTCCCCGTCTCCTGTTCCTTCCTGGTAGCCTACTCCTCCTCCTTCCCCCCCCCCCTCCTCCTCTCCCCAGCCTTGCTCTACTCGTGCGGGTGACGCTAGATGGCGTTTTCTCCGAGTTCAGGGACTTCTCCTATTGGTTGAGAGATTCGCTCCCTCCCATATCGTCCCTAGCATCGCTGTATTGGGGTTGGTGGTTTGTTTACTCGAACGTGTTCGAGTCCCTATCCATTAGTCTCCCCTCGGGTTACGCTTGATACGGTAACAATATATTGCTTCAGCCTATGTTATGAACATACGAGCATTTTACCTGTCTTGTTTCTCCGGCGCGGGAAGTAAGTGGAAGGTTTTTCATTTTGAGAGGAGCGGATCCTTCCGTCCTCTTGAGTTCTTACCATCACTTATTACTGTTATTATTTTTGTTTTTGTTTTAGATAAGTCTGTTTATCTACAGGAATATTTTCCTTAATTCATTATATATATTATATAAAGTGAGTCCGGTCCTATACCCGGGCTCCGCCGTTATTTTACTGGCAGCCCTTATGGTTGGTTCCTGGTCTCTCTTTCCTTCATTCCCGGAGTACTCGGGGTCTGAAAAACTTTACCTTCCACTCTGTGTAATTTAGAGCTTATTGGCCCAGTTTATGATTAGGGAGTTCTTCTCCGCCGGAGTATTCCGGTTGCAGTTGAGTTTCCGGCCTCGCCAGCTTTAGTTTGCTTAGGTGGGAGGTTCATGTACTTTTCTACTTACAGACTGTTAGCTGTGAGGAGCCGGGTGCACCGCCTCCTCCAACAACCTTACGGTCACGTAGTTTGCCGGACCCACGCTGGTTGTGCGGTCCGACTGGATGACCTGGTTGTCTGGCACCCTGATGGTTGTGAGGTTTGCTTCGCTCTCTGCACAACTGTCCAGGATGAGTCGGTAAGTAACAGTCTTTACATTACTCCTGCCTTATGCTCGTATATTGTTTATGAGGTTCCGGAATGGTTTTCGTTCTTAGCTAATTGTTGGCTTTCTTACAGGCGGACGAAGCTTCCAAGAAGTCTGCCTTGGAATCCCTCCGGGCCTGGGTGGCTGGGTTTGGTAGGAACGTTCCGTCGGGGAAGCCCTACGTCCTCGACGCCAGGTTGAGGGACTTGCTCTACCCCGGCGCACGGGTGGCGGCCGCAGTGCCTGAAGACCTTGCCACCCCTATCATCCAGCAAATCCGGGATGAGACCCAGCCACCCCAAGTGGATATCCTCTACGCTGAGGTCTCGGAGGACGTAGCCGCCATGGATCTCAACCTGGAACCCATGAACATAGAGCAGGACCAGGTGGTAAGTGGTGAGGTAAGTGAGGTTGTTGGGGGCGGGCCCCTTTATTTGACTCCCCTGCTTCATCAATTTCTTCCTTTTTCAGGTTTTGTGAAGTCTTCCTCCTTGGGTGATAGAGCTCCATCTGCTATCCCCAAGTTGAAGTTGAAGACTTCATGGAAGGCGAAGGGCTACAAGTCCTCGACCTTCCAAGAAGGCATCGCCCTTCCCCGTCGAAGGCTAAGGTCTCAGGACCTGTAGCCTCCGGGAGCAAGTCTGGTTCCTCCAGCAAAGGCGCGAGTAAGAGGGCTGCAAAACCAAGCCCTCCTCGCCAACCTGCTTTCGACGCAGAGGCCTTTGCCAATCAGCTTTATAAGCGTTTTTACGGAGGACCTAGATTCGAGATTTAACAAAATCTCCGAAAAGTTGGCCAGTCATGATAACATACTGGCGGGAATGGCTCACCCACCCCAGCCGAACCACAGTATGTTATCCCGACACTGCGGACCTCCCGCTGTTTGATGTCGGTAACCCTTGGCGTTTTGCACTCCGGGCCATCCAACATGATGGCAAACTGACACTTGATGGTCTTGGCACGAGACGGTTGGAGGAATGGAGTTCTTCCCCCGATCTCCTGCCCCCTTACCCAGGCTTCGTGAGGCTTACGGAGGAAGCTTGGATTAGGTCAGACAAGGTTCCTAGGAGACTGTCATCGTCCCCTAGGGACCAAGCTCAGTCGGCTCTTCTGCGCACTCTGACGGAGTGGCAGGCAGACAACACTGAAGTTGACTCCTTTCAAGGGCAACTTCACTATGTTTGCCCTGGGAGACAACCTTCCCACCCCTTGCTTGGACAAAGTCGCTCTGGCTACGGCCCGAGCGTGCTTTGATGGTAATCCGTTACCACAGCTAAGGGAGACAGACCCTACTTCCTGGTATTCCCAGGAAGTAATGAGTTCTGGTTGAAGCCCCGTCCACTTTCACGGTCGGGGAAGCTGGACCCTTCTGCGCTTCCACGCAGTTCAGTGAGCAGCTCCCCAAGCTGCCGGAAGCTCTTTTGAAAGCGGAGTTTGATGCTCGGGTTAAGTTAGCCCGGTCCTTGAACTCCGTATGCCTTACTGAAGCTACTGCCGTCTCCTGCTCGGACGAGCCTTTCTTCCAGGTATTGGCTAAATCCTTGCTGGCAGGCTTCCAGTCTGACTTATTTGAGTTTATCATGGCCAGACTGGAATGTCGGAAGTTCATCTTTGCCGATGCGACTATCCGCCACGAGCCTAACAAGCTCGTGAAAAGCTCGATCTGGGGACCTAACCTCTTCCCTGAAGAGGAGGTCACAAATGTTATGGCCGAGGCTACACGGGCCAACCAAGTCTTCGTTCTCGCTGGGGCATTTCTGCCTATAAGCGTAAGACCCCAGAATCGGCCGGCCCCCAATCGAGAGGAGGCAAACGCCCAGGAGGCATAAGAGGCCCCACCATCAGGCGGTAGTCCAAGCCGTCCCGGTCTCGGCAGTGGCACAGCCTTCTACTTCAAAGGCTCACCCCCAACAGTATGTGCTGGTCCAACCAGCTGCACCTCCTATGTGGCTCACCGGCATACAACCCACATATGAAGGCCGTGGTTACTTTCACGGCCTTAATAGGGTTGCAAGGGGAGGAAGAGGCAAAGCCCTCATAGAGGGAAGCCCAACACCACCCCAAGGGGAAGACCTGGACGTGGTAGGGGAATAAACCCGCTCCCTCCCACTGAGAGAACACAGGTAGGCGGTCGCCTGTTTTGGTTCAGGGACCAATGGACCTTCAGCCCTTGGGCACACAGCATTGTGTCCAAAGGACTAGGATGGAGCTGGATCAAAACCTCCTCCTCTAACCAGGTTTTACCAGCCACCCACATCAATCCTAAAGGATTACGTGACAGAATTGCTCAACAAACGAGCAATAAAGAAAGTAAGGCACCTAAAGTTTCAAGGCAGGTTATTCACTGTTCCCAAAAAGACTCCGATCAGCAAAGAGTGATCCTGGATCTGTCGGCGTCTAAATCTCTACATAAAATGCGACAAATTTACGCATGCTTACGGTAGCTCAAGGTACGGACTCTACTTCCGCGTGGAGCCGTCACCACCTCTATCGATCTTTCAGACGCTTATTATCACGTCCCGGTTGCGCGGAACTTCTCTCAGTTCCTCGGTTTCAGACTCGGGAATCAAGCCTACTCCTTCAGGGTCATGCCCTTCGGTCTGAACATTGCGCCCAGGATATTCACAAAGCTGGCGGACACGGTAGTACAACAACTCCGGTCTCAAGGGATATCCCTAGCAGCATATTTGGACGATTGGATAATTTGGGCACCAACAGTTCCGGAGTGTCAGAAAGCTACGTCCATAGTCATCAATTTCCTGGAGTCGCTAGGTTTTCAACTGAACAGAGAAGTCCCGCCTGACTCCGGGTCCCGGTTTCAGTGGTTGGGTCTCCAGTGGGATCTGTCATCTCACACGCTGTCCCTTCCGCCTCCCAAGAGGAAAGAGATAGCATCTCTCACCAGGAGATTCCTCAAAAATCCATCAGCATCCCGCCGGTCCCAAGAAAGGGTCCTTGGGTCTCTTCAGTTTGCCTCAGTGACAGACCTGCTATTAAAAGCGAAATTAAAAGACATAAACAGAGTGTGGCGGAGTCGAGCCAATGTCAAGCTCAGAGACAAGGTCTCCTCCATTCCTCAAATCTTAAAGACAAGATTGCGACCTGGACCTCGGTCAAAGGCCTGTCCAATACAGTTCCGCTTCAATTTCCCCCTCCGGCACTAGTTGTTCACACAGACGCTTCCCTAAGCGGCTGGGGGGATATTCACCAAAACAAAAAGTACAAGGAACGTGGTCCACAATGTTTCAGCAGTTCCATATAAACACCCTGGAAGCTATGGCGGTCTTTCTAACTCTGAAGAAAATCCGCCCCCCAACCGGATTCATATCAGGTTGGTATTGGACAGCGCAGTGGTAGTTCATTGCATCAACAGGGGCGGCTCCAAATCAGGCCGAGTAAACCAAGTAATGGTTGCTATCTTCTCCTGGCGAACAAGCACGGCTGGCACCTGTCAGCCACCCACCTAGCGGGGTAGTGCGGAACGTGGTGGCGGATTCCCTGTCCAGGACTACTCCGTTGGAGACGGAGTGGTCCCTGGACGTGGAATCTTTCAAATGGATTTGCCGCCGGGTTCCGGGCCTCCAAGTGGATCTGTTCGCAACGGAGAGCAACTTCAAGCTCCCCTGTTATGTGGCCCCAACCTGGACCCTCAGGCGTTGCCATAGACGCAATGACAGTAGATTGGAACAATTGGGAGAAGATTTATCTTTTCCCCCAATAAATTTACTGCTGAAAGTTTTACACAAACTCAGGACATTCAAAGGTCAATTAGCCCTAGTAGCCCCTATTGGCCGAAGAGCAATTGGTTCCCTCTTCTTCAGGAACTGGGATTACGGAGTCTTGGATTCCCAAGCCCATTCTGACTCAGACAGTACAAACCAAGACTGTGTCAGCTTCCTCAAGAATTCAGAATGCCCTAGTTTTATGGACTTTATAAAATTCGCAGCCCAAAAGGAGCAAACATTGACCCTGTCAACACTCTGTTTTTAGAATCAGATAAAAGAGATTCTACTATTAGACAGTATGACTCAGCAGTCAAAAATTAGCCTCCTTCCTAAAAGCATCTGAAGCCAAAATCATGACAGCTAATTTAGGAGTTTCCTTCTTTAGATCATTGTTTGAGAAAGGCCTTGCTCCGGCCACTATTACCACAATCAAGTCAGCATTAAAGAAAGTATTTCTTTCGGCTTTAAAATCGACCTTACAGATTCTTACTTTTCATCTATCCCCAGAGCATGCGCTCGTCTGAGACCAGTATCACGCCCACAGTCTGTTACGTGGTTTCTCAATGACGTCCTCAAGTTAGCATCAGAGATGGATAACTTTCATTGCTCTTATCAGGATCTGTTAAGGAAGACTTTATTTTTGATTAGCTTGGCTTCAGGTGCTAGAATCTCAGAGCTGTCGGCTCTCACTAGAGGTGATAATTATGTGAACTTCCTCCCATCTGGAGAGGTCCTCCTTTCCCTGACCCTAGATTTTTAGCTAAGAACGAAGACCCACAGGACAGGTGGTCTCCTTGGAAGGTGGTGCCCCTTCCTCAAGACCAGTCTTTATGTCCAGTTTATACACTTAAATCTTACCTTTTAAGAACTCCACAGAGTAAGTCGGGTCCTCTTTTTATCAGGAGAAAGGTGGTACTCTTTCACTAAATGCTATAAGACAACAAATTCTATATTTCATTAAACAGGCCAACCCAGATTCAGTTCCCAAGGTTCATGATATTCGAGCAGTTGCTACTTCCATTAATTACTTTCATAATATGGACTTCTCAGAACTA